>NW_024526377.1:4955065-5335764 GCF_017590135.1 Pyrgilauda ruficollis
AAGCCCTAATATTTGGTCTCTTTCAAACCCCAGATGCAAGACTTGATTCCTGAATATGGGTGTTACCAAAAATAGCAAACTGAGGAAGTGGCCATTTACGTGGAAAATAGAAGAAAAAGTACAGAATAAAGAGCAAATAAACCTTTTCTAACCACTCACAGAAAGAAAAGAAAATATTCACAGCCAGAGGCTCCATCAAGCTCTTCTCCCCTCAGAAATGTATTTGCAGAAGTTTGGGGGTTTTATTTTACTCATTGACTGTATCTTCTGCCAGCCCATACACATCTCTGCTGTGACATGAAGATTTGCCTGCCCAAGCTTTTAGTTCTGCCCCTGCTGTAGAGAACTTGGGGGACGCTTCTATTCAGAACCTTTTGCAGTCTTTGTTTTACTCAGTACATGAACTCAGGGCAATCTTTCAGGTTGTAGATATTTGAGACAGTGAAACTTTGCCAGCTTTTAAAATCTCCAGAAGGAAACATGTTCAAAATCAAGCATACACAAGGATGCTTTGCTTGGTCACAGTGAGTTTTTGGATCCATATATCATCTGATTTCAGTACTCTTTCCCTACCAAACTTGGCCTTTTAATAGGGCAACTTCAGAATTTCCACAGAAACTGACACTTTCAAAATTTGTGAAACTTTTGGAGTTATGATTTTGTTTTGCTTTGTTTTAAATGAATGCCATTTGGAGGTACTGGATACTTGACAAACCATGCTGAGCATGTTCAGATCTGATGTGGAAGAATATGTTTGCCAGATTAGTGGGTAAATATTGTGCAGCCTTGGATTTAATTTTTCAGCTGTATTAAGGGGGCTCATAATTCCTTACTCCTCATGAAATGCAAGGAAGCTCCTTTTCTGAGGGAAGCTCTCATGATGTGTTATCCCTTTTCTAGTCTCACTCATCATAACTCTGATGACCATGCTCTTCCAAAGGTCAGGTTAAAATACATGGTTCTCACTCCATGTGCTGGGAACCAACCCACAGACAAGATACTCTCATCAAAGATATGTTTCTTTCTCTCTCATGACCAGCTGAGTCAGTGCACCTAGTCAGCAGCTGGCAAATATCATGCCTTACAAACACAAAATATGCCACTGCAAATCCTGTGAGAGAATAAAACCCATTGCTCACTTGAGTTCTCATCTAAATTGAGTGCTGAAGTGAAGAATAAGACCAAGTGGTGTTTATTTCTTCTTCTTTAGTTCTTCCACTCTTAAAACTCAAGATGGCTCTTACAGTGGCCCAGATTAAAAAAATAGGTTTTTCCTTTGCTTATCTGGAACCATTTTCATCTCAATAATTAAGCTAATAACAGTGCTTGTTTTCCAGATCTATTAAAAAAGAAGAGAAATCTTTCAGGAGGGTAGTATTACTGGAAATTCTGCATGCAGTGAACTAAAAGGATTGTCTCTACACCCAAACCCAAATTACCTCTTTCTCACTATTTTTGGAAGTCAGTTTCTCCAGTTGTGAGCAATGGTATCCCATTAGTATCAATGTCTCTGCTTGTTTGAAATATAAAAAATCTCATGGGTGCTGGCCAGGGCTTCACAGAGTTCTTTGGGCTCCAAGGTTTGAGACAATTTCAATTTGAAGATTTGCTGTTTGGTTTTTGTTTCTTTTTAACTTGATTTTCAAGACTTGTAGTTATGCTTTGAGCAAATTCACTAAGTATGTTAATCAGTTCAATAGATCGGGGTCTTTCATATCATGCATCTGGGTTGTGGGGTTTTTTAGAGCACAGAGCTAATTTTAGCAGCTATTATCAGTAAACTGATGCAAATGTTTGGAAATTAGTCATTTGAACCATGTCAGAGCTATTCCAACCTTTCTGTTCTAGGTCAGTTCTTATCAGATTTAAACTAATTTTTCTGCATTTGCAACAACTAGTTTTCATGTTTACTCAAAAATGTTGTGCCGTTCTTTCTTGCTAAGAACATTTGCTGTGTTGGCACAGCTGTAACAAGAATACAAAGAGTCTGGGGTAGAGACTGGACTGTAGCCTGTGCTCTGGTTTTGATCTTCATGCTCTGGTTAATCTTCTGCAGTGTTCTTTAGTCTTTTGTTCCTACTTCCTCAGTTCACAGCCCTTCCAGACCTTCACTGCTCCCTGTGCTAGTTATCTTTGGTTTCCAGCCGAAGCTGATTTACACTCAGTGTGAATACTTAGTGCTCGTTTGTCCTTGTACCAGCATAGTCCCAAGGTAGAAATAGCTTTTCTTTATGGACATCACATCTTTATGGACCTGCTCTCTGTCCTTACATTAACATACTTAGTTTGTCAGAGCTATGATAAAACTCTATTTAGTCTCCTCTTGTAAAATGGGCTCTCCATTTCTTCATGTGCCTCACAGCACCTTCTTTATATCTGCTCCTGTCTCAATGTTTCTCTTTCCACCAAAGTTTTCAGAAAGATTTGTCATTTGGTTAGAGACATAATAAACATACATAGAACTCTTCCAAATTAACTGTGGCAGAGCTGGAAACAGCCTAACTGACCCTTCACCCCTTTGCTTTGATCTTTAGAACTCACTTATTTTAATTTAAAAGCCAAGGTTTTACGTTCTGCAGGTGGAAAGATTTTTCTTCTCATCTTTTGTACCTGCACCAGGGAACCAGGTGTTCTGACAAAATATATTGATGGATATGGTGGGTTTTTTTTCTAGGGAGGCTCAGCTTTTTCTCCAGCATCTATAATTACTACCAGGAGGGCACAGACCCAGGCAGAAGCCCTGGCTGAAGATGTGGGATGCCCTTCATCCACCAGTGAGGAAATTGTAGCCTGCCTTCGCCAGTTGCCTGCTCGTGTCCTCAATGATGCTCAAACTAAGGTACAACATAGCAAAGCATATGCCATTGACAAGAAATCAAAAAGTTTCCATTCACACAAAACTGTGGGAGAGAAACCTTAAAAAATAATTTAGTCTGAATCCTTGTGAAAGAGGAACTGGACTATTTTTGGTGGAAGGAAGTTGTTGTCCATGACATCCAGCTCTGAGCTATGAATACTCACAATTTGATTCTCCTTTAGACTAAATTCCTTTTACACTGCTTTAATCATGTCTTCTGAAATAAATCTAAAAATTGTTTTTTCCCTTCTTTCAGTTCCCTCTTGCCTACCCCTGGGTGTTACTCTAGAGGAGAGTCAAATGTCTGCAGCTTTAATAACAGAACATGGTCTGCAGCTTTAATAACAGAACTTATGCAGAAAATGAAGCAGGATGGGATGTCAGTGTTCAGTATTTGAAGTGGGAGGCTTGTGAAAGCTGCAGTATAAATAAATCTAGAGATGGATCCTTTACCCACAAATTAAAACACCCACCTGCAATAAATTTTTCGATGAGGACCAGCATGAAGTCAATCCCTAGTTTAAAACAACATTTTTATAAGACCATCATTTCTCTTTGCCTCTTCAGTTTGTTTCACCTACTGAAACTGTCAGCAAAATCATTGTTTTTGCCAATGATGAGTTTGCACTTATATTACCTGGTCACTTGTTCACTTGAAAGGAATCAATCAGTTGAATTAAACATAAATAAAATAGAATTTAAAGGGTAAGCTGAATTAACTGCACAACTCTTGCTCTTTTTTTTTTCTTTTCTCCCAACATAGCTGCTAGCTATTAGTGGCCCATTCCAGTACTGGGGTCCAGTGATAGATGGAATTTACCTCCGAGAACCTTTGGCTAAAGCCCTGCAGCGTCCTTGGCTTCGGAAAGTAGATCTGCTCATTGGAAGTGCTCAACAAGATGGCCTCATCAGCAGAGCCAAGGCAATTAAGGTAGGAAGACACTCACTGTTAATGAACTGATGGCATCACTGTGATTAAAGTAATGACTGTAATCACATGCAGCCTGGAGAGATGCTTTTTGATTTCTACAGGTTGTGAATTATGCTTCACAGAAATACGCAAATGCATTGTCCTTCTCCAGCCAGTCTTGGTCAGGACAACTAATAGCATAATAATATGTGTTGATTAATATTTCTGTGGGAGATACAAAATCGTAAGAGACCAGAAGTGATTTAGCATTTATGTCCTACTGTCTTTAAAAGCCTATTTATATTTCAATCTCAGTAGTATCTCACAAAGATGAAAGCAACTTAACTATAAATTTCTTCACTGTGCAGCAGGATTAAACCACCATTTTGAGGTTTTTTTTAGCAACCTTTTTCTCTGTTGTCTCCTAGAAGTACATTTTCTTGTAAAGATGATTCTGAGTATGGACTGTTATAAGGAACAGTACTGGCCTGATTGTGGCCTAAGGTTTCTGGACAGAAACTGATGAAAACAAAAATAATTGTATCCATGTTGTACTGTCTGTTGTTATCTTGCAACAGGATTGTTGCAAAATTTCACCTCTTAGAAGGCATTGAAATGTCAGTCCCATCTTCTCTTTGCTGGTAGCCAATAGCACATAGACCAATGGAATTCAGAATTAATGACCCACCTGAATTAAAGTTCATATTACTTGTTTACTCTCTATCAGAACTTTCCTGCTCTTTTTCCATTTCTTTTTCTCTTTTGTAATCAATTTAAAGAAAAAGTCGTAGCAGAAAGGTACAGAAGATATTGTGTGATGCTGGAGGCCTGCAGATAATGATCCAGAGCCTCTGACATGTAATAAACCTCAGTGACCTCATTACAAGTCCTGTGATGAAGACTAGGAAGTGAAATTCTTTCCTTTACCACTACTTCTGCATATGACAGTTGTCTGCAAAATTGAGATGAAATTCCATGTTGTATTAAAAATTTTGCAACAAATCATGGTGTTGATGAAAGGCACAATAAGAGCTAAATCCCAGCACTATCAGATTGAAAAGAAAAGAAAAAACACTTCCAACTGAGAGTTCAGTAGAAAAATGTTGCCTGTCCAAAAATTAAACTGGAAATATCTTTTTTATTTAAAGGCTTGCAGAAAATAAGATTGGAAGGGAACTCAGTAAGTTGGTGCAACTCAACCATAAGAAAGGGTCGTATCTACTGATGATTTTTGTTTTAAATTTCCCTCTATTTCTATTTTCCTGTGGCTTCAGGCTTTTAGGATTTGAGGGAATATGAATGCTTTGACCAGTCTGTATTCCTGTCTGGGTTGTTTTCTTAAAGATCTGCTGCAAGGTTGAATTTTCCTGATTTCTCCCTTGTAGACACTGTTAGGGTATTAATTGTTGGGAAACTGTAATGGTCCTTTCATCACTGAGCTACTTAGGAAGATGCAATCTCCAGGTCCTCAGCAGCATTTCTGTGTTCTAGCCATGACCATGTATGGTTGCAGTGAATCTGATTATGAAGTCCTGAATAAGCCACAGACGTATTTAGCTACAGTTACAAAATCTAGTGCAGATGGTGGTTGTTACTTGGAAGTCTGTACCCCATTTCCTCTGTCAAAAATGTCATAAGAGATCTTTAACCTGTGCTAAATGTCCTCTCTCCACAATAGACCTCAAAGAAGAATTTGAGACAATCCACCCTGTATCCCAATCATCTACATAATTAATGTTAAGGGTTCCTTTGAGGTAAATCTCACTTGCAACTCTCTAGGAATAGCCAAAGCTGGTTTTACTGGTACTAAGCAGTGTGGGAAGGCTTAGCTGATAGAGCACTGAACAGCACTTGGGAAATGAAGGCATAATTACTAGTTTGCCTTTGACTACACCCAAAGTATTTAATCTGTTCTAAAAAGAGGGAAGCAAACCTCCCTGGGTTGAAAATTCACCTATGGCTGTGGTCCTGCTCTGCAGAGAGATCTATGGATGTATTTCAGTAGACAAACACAGCTAAAAGGTGCTCTGGCAAGCCTATGGAATTGGCAAAGTCCTATTTCAGTGGACAAACACAGCTGAAAGGTACTCTAGCAAGTGCATGGAATTGGCAAAGTCCTATTTCAGTGGACAAACACAGCTGAAAGGTACTCTAGCAAGTGCATGGAATTGGCAAAGTCCTAATTTTCATCTTTAGGATGGTTGTTGTCAGTGTAGACAGTGCAAAGAGTGAGGGGTAAAAACATCTAACCCCTACTGACTTGCTCCACCAGTTCCTGGGAATAACTGTGCTGGGCAATCCTGTCAAGGACTGGTTCTGTGAATCCTGATTTCTCTTAGTACTGATCCTGTAAATGGTAAGGAGACACTTTGAGCCATTTGGATGTAAGCAAGCTTGAGACATGATGCAAATCTGCCTTAGACTGAAGTTGCATGCAAGTGTTATAAACTCTTTGCACTCTTCACACAGAAGTGAGAGTGAAACTCTAGGATGCAACCAGACCAGAAGATGGAAAATCCAGTTGGCACCGTGTTGTTCTGTGGGATCTTACTGGCCTTGGGTTGCTCTGGGTGTCTCTCTATTCCCACTGCAGCACTGTGCTTGTGCCTATTAAGGTCTTTGCTATGAAAAATGAAACAGAAAGACAGAAGGCACCACTTATGTGCTAGCAAAGCATTTATGTTCAATTTGCTTACAATTTAAGGCTGAGGTCTCGATGTTTGCAGCAAGAGAGTATGCTCATGTAAAGTCCATTTTATGGCATTCACTGAAATGCTTATTCATGTGAACTGAGCCAGATCCATCACTTCCTGGAGCACTTCCTACTCATCCCCAGTGCAGCAATCATAAGGTTAAAACTAAGTGAGAAACAAAGCAGAGTTTGTTAAGGGAATGGCAAGTGGTACCATAATGCACTGTTATGTGACATATGGACTGGTTAAGCCTGAACCCATTCACTGCAATTCCCATGGCACACCTTCAGGGAATATTAGCTTTGAGCAGTCATAGATTAAGGCAGCTGAGCAGAAACCTCTAAAAATGTTGATTTCAATTCCCAAGTGGACAAAATTTTATTCCTGGCCTATATGTGATGCTCAGGTGGGAGGACCTAATGGCATTAAATTTATGGATTCACTCATGCTGCTCTATGTCTGTGTTTATCTCTATCTGCATGGAGGTCAGTATAGCCCAGTCTGTGTGCTCCATATGTTAAGCACCTACTATGTAATCTCCACATGGCAAGGAAAGACTGAGGTTGTATTTCATGTGTTTTGTTTCTTTTTCTTTCCCTGCTTAGTTCAATCTAGTTGGATGCAGGACCCAAATCCAGAACATAGGGGAGTGGGTAGATAGAAATCTAGTTTATTTACCTCATGTAAGCAAACAAATCTGTGCAGACAGTACTACCATCCTGCAAATTATTACAGTCACTTAATTTCTTTATGGAAAAAGGTATTCAGCAATATACAACAGGAGATAGATATGTGTATATTTGTTGTAATGACCAGGGAGAAGTGTCTCCATAAATGCCATGAGTGAGGAGAATGGGCTGAACTCTTCATATTGAAACTCGTTAGGAATCTTGGAAGACTCTGCTGAACGGTGGCAGGTCTTTCACCATCTTTTGTGATAGTGTTTCTCAAAAGCCATTTAAGGCCTAAGATCTTTACATACACTGTTAGCATTATCACTGTTTCAGTTTGTTAAAAAAGTACATTTTGCCCCTTGGAATATGTAAATATTTGGTCTACCTACTGCTGCAATTTCTTTTTAAGTAAAACACTGGGCCAGTTTTACTCATATGCTCCATAAGCTATCCTGCAGCAACAGGAACAGTAAGCAGTATTTATCTTATTATTTAGGTAATGTTTATGATGTTTTTGAATCATCAGAAGAGTAGAAAGGAATCAATGTGCTGCCTTTAAACATTTTCTTAAATAATTACTTAGAAAACCTGACTATAACTCTGAGCCAATTCTTAATGCTTCTTTAAAGGTTAGCAAAATGTAAATTATTTTACATGATGTGCAGCTGTTTCTGTTAATCTGGTAGCAGCTGTTGTATCTACTATGATTTGAAAATTGTTCCTTGGTCATATATTTTCTAATGGGAACATATGTTGGACATGGAAAATCGGTTGAATTGAATCAGTTTCTGAGAAGTTAAAATATTTTGTCTTTTTCATGTTTAATGAATTTTATTTTGAACATATTGCTTTGGTTTTGGCTATCATGTTTAAGTCAGATGTTTAAATTATACTGTAGCCAAAGCAATGCTTGAGAAATTGTTTCAGGTTGTGCTATTTTAGTGCTGTTTGAGGGGTGAAAATTCTTACCATCTTACAAATTCTAGTTCTGTTTATCATCCATCTCTGCCTGTTGAGCCCTTTTTCATCTGAGTCAACACAACTTGACGGCCCCACAATATCATAAATTATTGCTGAGAAAACTCTGAAAATTGCAGAGTTTTCGGGGCATTTTGAAGACCACAGGAACCTGTGCATAGGCCACCCCAGAAAGCAAACCCACACAGCCCCTTTCCCCCACCGGTTTGGGAAGGATTCCTTGGAGAGAAGTGGAAAGAGCCTGTTTATTTAACAAGCAAAACACCCCAAGCACACAAAATGAACAATACCAGATGACAACACTTTCACCGATCTGAAAAGGATGACAAATTCAGAAAGTCTTTCCTGGGAGTGGTCGCTCTGTTGTTGCTCCCTCCGGCGCTGGGGATGGCTGCTGCAGCCACAAGATGTAAACTCTCGGTGTTTCCCAGGTCCCAGTCCGGAGCAGGTTTGAATGGTTTCAAGAAGGGAAGGGAAAAAACAGTCCAGGGAAAAATCTGGACCGCTTCACTAAACTAACAGAAGCAAAAAGCAAAAGCAGAGCGGGAGCAAAGCAGGAGGACCTCACCCTTGGACACAGGCTTAGTGCTGTGACCACTTCCCTGGGGAGCCTGTTCCAATGCCCAGCCACCCTCTGGGTGAAGAACCTTTCCCTGACATTTAACCTAATCCTCCCCTGACACAACTTCAGGTCATTCCCTTGAGTCCTGTCACTGTTCACAAGAGTGAAAGATCAGTGCCTGTCTGTCCACTTCCCCTCACAAGGAAATTGTATCTGCAATGAGGTCTCCTCCCCTCAGTCTCCTTTTCTCCAGGCTGAAGATACCAAGTGACCTCAGCTGCTCCTCATATGCCTTCCCCTCCAGACCCTTCACCATCTTTGTGACCCTTCTCTGAATGCTCTTTAGGAGCTTAATGTCTGTTTTATATTGTGGTACCCAAAACTGCACAAAGTCCTGGAGGTGAGGCCACCCCAGTGCAGAGCAAATCAGGACAAGCCCCTCCCTTGCCCTGGCAGTTTAGTGTCATTGGCAAACTTCCTTCGAGTTCTGTGCTCAGGTCATTAATGAAGATGCTGAAAAGAGCTGGGTGGAGAACAGAGCCCTGTGGGACCCCACTAGGGACCAGTCACCGGCCTGCTGTCACCCCATTCCATACCCCTCTTGGTGCCTGACCCATGACTCAGTTGCTCACTAGTCGTGTATCAGGCATTCAGGTGAAAGCTGAACATTTTGTCCAGAAGAATTGTGAGACACAGTATCAAAAGCTTTGCTGAAATCCAAAGAGATTACATCTACTGGCTTTCCCAGATCAGCTAAGTGGGCTGCCTTGTCATAAATGGATTAATATGCAGGATTTTCCCCTCATGAAGCTGTGCTGACTGAGACCAATGACTGTGCTGTCTTTCAGGTGTTTTTCAATACATCCCAGAATAATCTTCTCCATAACGCTACCAGGCACTGAAGTGAGATTGACAGGCCTGTAGTTTCCCAGATCCTCCTTGTCCTTCTTGAAAACTGGGACAATGTTCACCAACTTCCAGTTAACTGGGGCCTCTCCTGATTCCCAAGACTGGTCAAAAATTATTGAGAGAGGCTTTGGAATGACATGAGCCAGCTCATTGAGGATTCTCAGCTGAATCCTACCAGGTCCTGTAGAGTTGTAGGGATCCAGCTGTAGCAGCAGATCCCACACAATTTCAGTCAACTGTGAGATGGTCATTCTCACAGTCATGGTCTTCCAGCTCAGGGCACTGAGGCCCTCATGGTCCATCATCAGTGTTGAAGACAGAGGCAAGGAATGTATTGAACATCTCTGCTTTGTCCATGTCCCTGTGAGGAAAGTGACCATTTTTATTCTGGAAAGGGTCCATGTTATTTCTACACTGCATTTTTGAAAAAAACTTTCTTTGCCCCTCACATTTCTGGCAGCTTCACCTCACTTGAGCTTTGGCTAAATGAATTCTCTCCTTAGAGTTGCAAGCAGCATTTCTGTGTTCTTCCCATGACACCTGACCTTGCTTCAGCTGGGCCTACACCTTCCTTTTTTGCCTTATTTCTGAGAGAAGATCCCTCTCCAGCCAAGCCAGCCTTCTGCCTCTTCTCCTTGACTTCTGACATTAAATACCCAAGGCTGACCACACGGAGTCAGATCAAAGGGCTGTTCAGAACAAAATGCTGTTTTCAGCAGTGGTTAAAAGAGGCTGCTTTTAAGATTAGGGCAAGCAAATCTGATACTTCTGGTAAAAGCTCCCCAAACCTCTAGCACTTTACAGCTCAGGGACTTCCTGTCCTGAACTGATCTTTCTGTATTTAATGACTACCAAATTATTTTGGTTTTAATTTTTTTTTTTAATTCAAAAAATCATTCATTAAACCTAATTTTCACCAATTTTTGGCATTTACAAAAACATTTGGCAGGGAGTTTGTCATCTTAACCATATGTTGGTGTATGATGATCCACCTCCTTCTCTGTGGTTTTCAACCATAACCTTTATTTGATACTTGACCATTTATGAGAGAGTGATGGATAAGTTCCTAGGTTACATAATCAATACCCTAAGTTTTTTTCACTTTGTTTCAGTCTGGTTTAAGTATCCATGACAAGAGTAGAACAAGTTAATAAATCCCTTTTAAAAAGCCAACAAAATGAAAGTACTTCATGAAAGTTGCTTGTATGGGTTGATTTATACACAAGAGATTGGATTTTGCTCTGCTACAGAAAAGTGTCTTTTCTTACCCACAACTGCTTACCCCAGTCTTCAAATGAGAGATTCTTAATTAAACAAAGCAATCCTTCTGCTGGTTGGTAGGAACCCAAAGTGATGTGTGCCAAAGCTGTTATGGAAAAATTGCTTTGGAATTCAGTGAACTGGCAGTCAGGTCTTCAGTGAACATTTCTATTTCCTGCAGAAGAATATGTGTCCTTGCTGGTTTTAAGCTGAATGGTTTTGCAGGCAGGAGTGCTGTGCAGTTTCATATGTGGCATTTGTGCACATGAGGTGACGTGTCAGGAGTGAACTCCCCATCTTTTTTGGAGTACAGCTTTATTACTAAAGCTGGCACCACATGACTCTTTCACATTGCATGGGTCAAATCCAGCAAAAGAAGACTCTATTAAAAATACAAGGCAAATTGCCAGGATCTTCTTGGACCTTGGGATACTTGGTAGAGTTTTCAAATCCCTTAAAGTCACTTATTCAAAATGCACAGAGTGTTAGAATACCAAGCACAAACCTCACCCTCAGCACATGGGAACTTTTTTTCCATCTTTAATTTCTGTGACTCTACTGAAAAGGTATAATTCCATCTGTACTTTCTGTATAGGGTTGTGGAAAGATCTTCTAGCAGCACGATGAAAACCAGCTGTGGGCCATCAAAATAATATATTAGGTAAAGCATCTACAGTAACTAAACTGGGCAGACTCTGGCCTAGTTTGCATCAGACTGACTGCCCAAAATAATAGAGGTGGTTTGTTAGATCTTTTTCTCAGGGGTTCTTATCCAAGTTTCAACCAACATCCACCTGTATAGTGCCCTCTTTAGAAAAGACTTGATGCACAGAAAAGTTTGGGGTAGATTTTTCTTTTTTCATGAAGTTGTTCTGTTTCTGAAATTGAAATAAGTTTTTTTAAAAGTGAAAAGTTTCAGTTGATAACATAAAAAACTTCCTCAAAGAAAGATGTGTTGAAAAATTCCAGCAGTCTTTAGCTTTGGTAAAAATATGTTTCGATACACAGTTTGGCATAGAAGGTGGTCCCTGTGGCATGGGCACTTTGCTCTGGGGAACTTGCCTTTATGTTAGGAAAGGTCACAGATCTCAGAAAAAAGGGCATTTCCCTGTTGGTTTCTCTGAAAGGCCCTAAGGGTTATGAAGTTTGAAGATCATAGCTATTCCCTGCATTGGGATTTGAAGGAGTGGAATTTCTCTTCTAGGTCTAAGGCTGATATTATTCCAGAAGGGCCCTAAATGTGGAACTTGGAGCAGCCGTATTCCTTTGTAGGTGTTCTCAGAAGAGGCAGAGTGACATAGTGACATAGCCATGAAATGGCCTACACAACATGTTTGCTTTCTGGAATTTTCAAAGGAAAGAAGCAGTAACTCCCTCTCTCCCCTCTAGTTTTCCTTCATGGAGATCATCAGAAAGGCAGCACTGGCCACGCGTGCAGTGGAGGGCTGTCCCTGGGAACCCCTTCTATGAGAAGATTTCTGTACTATTAGAGATCCATTGGCACAGCTTGGTACCTATGATTTGGACCTACTAGGTCGGTGTTTCTCTAGTATAGTGTGTCCAGAAGAAGCCAATATTTCTCATTGGTGACAATTTTGGGAAAACAAAAGTAAGACTGTCTCCTACTCAATCCCTTAGGAATCAGAGATCACAGCAGAGAGGACTTGTTCCAGCAGAGGGAGATCTGAGCCTACATTGTTCCTAAAAAAATTATCTTTTGGTTTTGTTTCTGAATTCCATGTATGCACTTTTTTCTCAGAAATTTGAAGAAAGTCAAGGAAGAGCCAACAGCAAAACAGCGTTTTATCAGGCTCTGCAAAATTCTCTAGGAGGAGAAGAGTCCAACTCATTCATTGAAGATGCAGCTACATGGTATTACTCCCTGGAACACTCAACTGATGATTATTCATCCTTTTCCAGGGCGTTGGAAAACGCCACCCGGTAAGAAAGTCATCCTAGTACAACTGTGTGATTGGAGTTGAGCAAGGCTTGTTTTGCTTATCTAAAGTGTGTACTTATATTCTTGAAAAAAAACCTTGAGAAATTCTTATGTAAATGAACAGAAAATGGGCAATATGATTTCATTTTCTCTGAGGTTTCCAATGTCATTGGTAAACAGAAATTGAACTGATTTTTGTGCCTTGTAAAAAGTTTGACATGTCGTTCTAGAACTGGATATTGAGTTCAGAGTACTAATGCTTCTTTTTGCATTTTCATGTCATAGATGTCTGGGTTGCTTGCACACTGTGCATCAACAGTTCCTTGAGTTGACTCATCCCTGTGACAGTAGAATTAATAGTCTGCCTTTTATTCCCAGTCCCCTAATTATACAGTCAGATACTTTTTCTTGATGGTCAAATTTGAAAACTTTTACTTCAGCAATTACAATAATTTTTTTTTAATTATGAAACCTGCAAAATACATTTATTCACAATGTCAGGCATGACTTGAAGCCATTTCCTCTTGCTTGTTACTTTGGAGAAGAAACTAATCCTCACCTCACTACAACCTCCTTTCAAGCAGTTGTGAAGAGCAATAAAGTTCCCCTTGAGCCTTTTTTTCTCCAGGCTAAAGACCCCCAGCTCCTTCAGCTGCTCCTCAGCAGACTTGTGCTCCAGCCCCTTGCCCAGTCCATTGCCCTGCTCTGGACAGGCTCCAGCACCTCATGCATGTCAGCAGAGGAATGAGCAACTTGCCTGCAGTAAATGCACTCCCATCCTTTGCATTGAAACATTGCATGGACCTTTGGGAGGTGGAAGTTGAAAACTTTCTGTTTTCTGTCTCTGAGCAAATTTAGGGACTGGATGTGTAAGTGGAACAGATTTTCCAGAAATTAATCAAAAAATTATTTCCCTATTCCTGTTTCTGCTGTATGAGCAGATTAATTGTGAAAACTCTACTTTTCTAATGTGATGTAGCTTATAAACTGGTGACTTGAATCCTAATGGGCCTGTCCAAGATGTTCCACCTGTGTTCTGAACTGAGACATAGCTACAGGCTCCTGGTATCTGCATTCTCAGTGTTTTCTGTCCCACTGTGAGCCTCTCCACAACACCTCAGAGACAGGATTTTCCTTTTATTCCTCCATCAGAGTTGCAGAATGTTGCTCTGGGAGAGCCTTAGGGAGCAGGAGAGGAACAGGAGCCAAGATTCTCTGGGAAACATCTGATTCAAAAAAAAGACAGTAATTTCTGGGTGGTCCAGGTGTGCTGGTGCACTGAGGTCACAGAGGAAACAAGCCAGAGGTTTGTGGGCTGAGCTTAGTGTCATTTATCAACTCACACATCTTGCCACATTTGTCCTCCTTTGCAGCCTCTCCCGGGGATGGGCCTCCCATCACCACGACACTGGGGCCATTGCCTGCAGTACATGCAGAAGCACTGTGCTTTATGGGCATCAAAGCCAGGACTTGTATTCAGTCTCCTTCCATCATCACTGCTACCCCTAGGGAAATATTCTTTAGATCAGCGAGGATTTAAGCCATAATTAGCCACTACAGGACTTACATTTTAACCATTCTTATCATCCAGAGAGCCCTCTATAAGGAGCTGTTATAACACAGGGCTGTCACATTTGACCACTGGCATTCAGCCCAGGGCTCATTGTGGTGCAAACACTGACTTTTGCAAAGCTGCAAGGGCTGGCACACCACCCATTTCCAGCAGGAATGGGATACACCACCCATTTGCAGCAGGAATGGGATACACCAGCAGCTCCTCAGGCTCAGCAGCCTCCTAGGTGTAGGGATTGCCTGCTCCTTTACGATATGAGGCATAAATTTGGCTAAGAAAAGAAGTGAATGGTTTATTCCTGGCCAAGCAAAAGGATGAGTAGTGAGACGAGGGCATCTGATGATAATACTTTGCTTCAAACTCTTTGGAAATTACTCCAGCTACAGCAGAAAGTGAAGTGAAACAGTAGGCACAGAATGAGAGTCACCTATATCAGCATCATGTACATGGTGGAGAAAACAGGGTTTTTTTGGGTTTTTTGATGTTTGGTTGGTTGGTTTGGCTTTGGGTTTTTTCTCCTTAGTTTTGTTTCTTTATAACAAAAAACTTACTACCGGCATAGATGTGTAAGTCAAGAAAAGTTTTATGTAAGGAATTACCTGTTAAAGTTTTCATAGGATTACAAGGTGTGATAAAGCAACATAAGTGGTTGTTACAAACTTTTGTTGTTATAAACTGTTCTTATATTTTGTGGTTTTAAAATAATTCTACTTTTAAATTTGTTTTAGCTGCAATTTTCTGGTATTTTTTCCCTAAGTGTAAAATTAGTTTAATTTTCTTCCTCTTTCCTTTTTTTCTTTTCTTTTTAAAACTCTGGTATTCCATGTTTGTAAGAGATGGCTGTTTCATTTTTGTGGTTACAATGCATTGAGGTTTTTTTTCTACTTCCTCAGAATAGCTGACTTTTTTCCCACCCACAGAACCAGCTGAGAATCCATTTTAAATGGTGAAATGCAACTCAAAGCATTTCTTGAGAGCTATTACTCTCCCCAGACTCCCTGGTTTTCAAAGACCATCTGCTCCTCTAAAGCCCCATACTGGTAGGCATGTGAAGAGCAGTAATTTTTGTTTCATTTGGGTGTTGTCAACCATAACTGTCAAAAGAGCCCTGTGGTCAGTGAGCCCAAAGCTTGTGGTCTCACAGATGAGCTTAAAATAAACTCTGCTGAACCAAGATAGCTACCCAAACTGTGCCTTTCATTACCATACCAGTTAAAAATAGCAACATGTTTTCATGCTTCTCTGATGCTGTTGGTTCTTGTACCAGCCTTTTTTTTTTTTTTTTTTTTTAACCTACCAACTCTGAAGGAGAAACTGCTGTTTCAGATTCACTAAACTGAGAATTGAAACTCCCCAGTTCCTCAGCAGATATGTTTGTGTGCACTCACCTAGGTAAAGGTATATAAACGCCCAAAGCACGTGCTGAGCCCTCAAGCACAGGAAGAAAGGGGAGTGGGGGTGCATGTGTGTATAATATTGCCTTGAGGAATCACAGTGAGATATATTGCAGAAAGGTCTCCTCTCTTCTACCTGCCCCTCTTGAACCACTCATGTTTCTTCCAGCTACTGCTCACCCCACCTTCCAGCCCCTCTTCTTGGGGCAAAGGAAGTTAGGAAGGTTTGGATACATTTGCTTCACTTGTACCTTTTAGACCTGGTGTTAAATTGACCATTTGACTTCCTCCTTGCACTCTTATTGGTTAATCTTTCTCTCCCAGATATATTGCACCAGGAATTCCATATTGATGAGCCCTGCAGGTTATCTTCAAAAGTGGTCTCTTACCTCTTTGCGTTCTGGAAACTCTACCCAAGAAATCACACAGATACAAGTTCAGAAATTATATTATTGATACTTAAACCAGGAAATACATAAGACCTCTCATTAGATGCCATCACAACCTAGTGGTGCCAGAAAGAACTTTTAACTACTATAAGCATGAGCCCCTATAAACTAGACTAAAGTGGGATGGGTTTTTTTTTTTTGCCAAGATATTTCTTATATGTCAGATCTGGTTTGTTTACTATCATTGTTCAGCACTTCATAAAACAGCACTTCTAGTGAATTCTAAGCAGTACTGGTCTTGTAGAGGGTGAATGTGGTTTTCTTCAGTCAATTTGAAGACAACGATATGAGCTGGTTTGGAAAATTGAAGTAAACTATCAAGATAAAGAGAGATCTTTTGCTTGTAGGGATTCTTCCCTTTTTTCCTTTACACAACTGTGTCTGTTCTCTGCTCCTCCTTTTTTATCAGTGACCAGTTTATCACGTGTCCCATCATAAACATGGCGAGTTACTGGGCTGCTGCCTCTCAAGGAAATATCTTCATGTACCACGTACCTGAGAGCTCCTCACAGAGCAGGTAAGGAGATGGATTTTATTATGTTTCTTGGATTTAGAGTTTGTAAAACCAAGGCTGACTGTTTGGGCATGCTGTGGAATAAATGAATAGATGTAGGTACATCAAATAAACAGTTCAGATGAGCAAAGGAGGGATTGGTTTTTAATAAATTCTTTAACCCTACAGGAATGCTTTTGATGAACTGAGGAACTTCCCACTAGATATCTGAATTGAGTTTCCCCTTTCCAACTTACCTACCCTGACCAGTTCCAAACCTAGCCTTTCAGACTCCTACTCTGCTTCTGATAAACCTTCCACAAAAAATCAGAATTTGGTCCAAGTCATCAGGAGTCCACGGCTCTCAAGATAAATGGGGTGTCATTTTCTAATTACTCAACATTAATTCAACACTGCCGTTCTTTGAGGTCAGTGCAGTTGTACTCCAGTTGTACTGACTGGCCTGGATGAGCTCAGGGATTTATTCCTTCCTGTGCCAGCACTGTGACTGCTGTTCTGCTGACAGACTGTCTCATGGGAAGAAAAATATTTTTTCTCAGAAGCATTGGTGGACTCAGTCTCTGTGTCATCCTTCACTTTAGAAGCTTACTTGAAAGACTGTCAGCAGGACAAGCTGTATTATATTTTAGGCAGAAAGGCCTAAGTGGCTGTGGGAGATGCAATGTCTTGTTGGGCTCAGAGCAATCTGGTAGGCAGAGGTCTTTAAGGTGACTTTCCCTGGCTTTGTTTTAGACCCAGCCCTTCGCAGAAGTCAGGAAGAGGTGCTGATGTTTGCAGGCAGTGGTCAGCACTTTGGGCTGCCCTGTGACTCACCAGAGTGGCTCCTGCTCTCAAAGGCTTAGTGACCAGAAACTGCAGCTCCTTCTGCTCCCTGAATCCACACACCAGGGCAGGAAAACACACAGGGATGATTATCCTCATACTGTTTCCTTATGAGGAGGCTGTGCTTGTTCCCAGCCCCCTGGACTCCCCTCACCTCTCTCCAGGAAGGCTTTTTGAGACCTTTTCCTTGTTCAGGCTTCCTCCAAAAGGGCTCAGGGGAGGGATGGTGGATTCCTACTGGCACCATTTGATCCTGTGAAGTTCCCTTCAAACTGCCTGGGTTTTTTCCCTTCCTGATAGCATAGTGAAAAAGCATTTGAAAGAAGCCAGCCCAGATCTAGGTTACAGATGAAGGCCATTATGCTGTGGTAACACAGGCTTGCTTTCTTTTTCACTGAGAAGTTAATCCTCAGGGAGCCGTTATTTCTCTGGCAGCTCCAGCGGGAATGTTCACAGTGTTCCATTTGGCTACTGATAGGCCCAGATAAGTGATGTTTACAAGGCTCCAAAAAGGCCTGAGCTATGGTATGCCAAAAATCCAGCCACAGAAAAAGAAAAGATGTGTTCTCAAATGAGCCAGCAAGTTTTTTCTTGCTTTGGAGAATGATAGTGACCCAGCCATCTACGATTAGATCTTATTTGTAAGAAGATTAAATAGTACTTATACAGCTTAGACTCACTGGCTTTGAGGCAGTGATTTTGAACTGATAAGAATTTTCTCTTCTGTCAAGCCCTATTTAAGATTTCTCTTGTGCTGATGTTATTTAGCTCTCCTCACACTCTTCCATGCAGCAATAGTTTACACAGCATGCAGCTACACATTTTAATCATATTTATGTTGACACTGCTGTTCTAGGCTAATTACTTTAACTTCAGTGCAAAAGTTATTGGTTTGCTTTTTCATAACCCTCTTTAAAAGAACAAACAAAGCCAGAATGCTGTCTGAAACTTGAAGGAACAGAGGCAGAGGCTCAATTGCCTTAAGTTAAGCTACTTGCAAGGAGAAATGGCCCAACTTGATATGCTGCATGACATTCTTAGTCCTTTCATCTTTATTTATCCTTAAGTGCCATTAAAATAAATGCTAAAAAAATTCTTGAAAAGCAAGCACTTTAACAGAAGTTGCAGAATTCAGCTTGCCTGTGTATGAGAGGATCTTATTTGTCACTACAACGTGTCTATTTATGAAGTGATACCCTCGTTTTCCCAAGGGACCCCACGCTAGGTCCTCTGCTGAATACACTGCAAGTATTTTGTTTAAATGTTTTCATTCATTCATTCATTCATTCATTCCTAAATGAATCTTCCTTTATTCCTCATCCCACTTTTGCCATGTCACCCTCTCTAGAGCATCCCCCATTCCATGCAAGGGAGGTGCATTGCAGCCCCACTCACGCCACTGCTATGATGCTGTTGAGGGAAGGAGCTTCAAATGGGAGAGTGGCTTTGACTCCTAAAAATGGGAAACCATCAAGAATCTGGAACCAGCAAAACAGTTCTTGGGAATACTATCAGCAATTTATCTTACCAGACTAAAACCAGTGATACCCATGAAACAGCCTTCAAATAGAATATATAAACTGATTTTGGGGAAAGATCTGGCAAACATGTCCCCAACTTCTATGACACTTCTGTGACCACTAGAACTGAGTCCTGACAGTTCTCAAGTTCTTCTTTGAAAACTGTGACTCCTAGGGGAGGGGGGAACAGAGGCATGTACTCTCTCAGATAACCTACACCTTAGGCTGGAAGGCAGGACTTGTGGGTGTGAACTTGCTCAGCAAAAGTGAGAACTGAGCCCTGCAAACACACTAATAAAGGCCTGAATAGCAGAACTTTGTTACAGCCATTTCTTTGTGTTAATGAATGCGATAGGCAAAGTATGATTTGCTCACGGTAGTCATGTACAGAGTGTCCTGTGAGTGCACACACTAAATCAGATCCACTCATGCTTTGTAGCTGGAGGAAAACCTCATTAGACATTCCTGATCGCTCATAAGCTTTTGATAGAATAATGATTTCTCAACCAGTTTGCTGAGATATAAACCTTCACTTCTAAAAATAGGAATTTTTATAGTGTTATGTCCATAGGGTAACATAAAAGATATAATAATGAGGGTTTTTTACTTTGGTGTCTAAAATGTTCCTAAGAAGTCTGTTTACACGGGAGATGGACCTTCTGTCTTTGTGTTTGTAATCTGCATCATAAAGATGATGATGATATAATTATATATAATCTATAATAATTGCTAATGGCTACTTCACAGGAGTATTGGAAAGATGACATTATAATAATGTTTAGATAATTACAACAGAGGAAGACTACTTACTCTTGGACAAAATATTCTGTCTGGGAAACTAGCCATGCACTAATTAGATAAGGCACTATATAGCAACACATTCTTCAATTTCTGCTTTGTCACCTCTCTCCTACTTTGTGTCTCCCAAAATGTAACAGAAAAGATAGTTAAAATTCAGGGATGAAAAAAGTGCTGGTATTTCCTTTTGTTTCACTTAATAACTAACAGCAAGGTAAACAAGGAGGGAGAAGTCAGCTAGTAAAGACAGACTCAACCAGAATGATGCAATGTAGACAAAAAATTATTAAACAGTGAGGAATTTTTGCCAGTAAAAGTCAATTAGCCAAAGTTTGTCTCTCAGCTGGATGTTTCTAAAATGTATACACATACACACACATTCAAGCTTGTGTAGATACAAGGGTAGGGTTAAAAAGCCTGCTCTAAGTTGATGTCTATGACATATGTGGAAAATCACATAAAACCATGAACTGACAGTTTTTGTATAGATGAAAGGATCTTGCAGAGAGCAAAATAATATCTACTTCCACGTGGTAGCATTCTCCTGGGCTTGGCATGACACTATGTCTGCTTTAGTCTTCAGTTCCCATTTGAATGTGGAACCAACTCCCACATTAATAATCTGTGGTAAAAATATATACATGACCCAGCTGCCATTTTCTCACTCTCTCTTTGAGAACACTTAGGCCTTGGAGTAAACATTTATTCTAAACAATGTAGGAGGAATGTGGCTGCTCAGCACTGCCTAGGATTAGTGGGGAGAACTGGAGGATAGCTTTAGGTATGGTAAAGAAATTTGTGATAGGAGAAATATGTTTTGACAAGGATAATGTTATTAACTGTACAAAGATTTGCCTTGTTAACCCTTCAAGAGGTTTCTGGGTGATTTTTGTGTATTATATTGAATAAGCTTCTTGCCATGCCAGCAGAGTTTCCAAGTCACATTGTGGTGCTAAATGTTCTGTCTTAAAGATGGTGGTTAAAATTCAGTGCTCTGCCCACTGAGGGGAGGTGATCATCAGCAGCAGCAGGAAGGAAAAGCATCAAACTGAGACTTAATGAGGCTTTATCTTGTAGTCATTAACATGACCATAATAATCATCATAAAAACTTTTCTTGATTTTGCATGGGACAAATTCAGCCAAGGTTAATGAGCTGCTGCCTTTTTTGAGTCATTTTGGTTGGGGCTGTCTTTACCTCCTGCCTATGCACTCTGGTGTACATTAGTGTGAGTTGTTAAAAGGCTGCTGTGTGCCAAGGCTCACATACTTGGCTGGGTTTTGGTGACACTTCTTAAGATTCCTGTAACTGAAGGCGAGAACTCCTGACTGATAAAACAAAAAATGTTTGTGTATAAACCCATTCAGCTATGTGAAGTATTCTTGGTTTCTGTTTATTATGGATGCAGCAGAAATTCTGGCTGTACTTAATATCTCTTTAATTAAAGGAGATTTTTCTACTCTTTTCATTTCACAACAATTATATCCTACCCCTGTCCTTTAATCCATCCACCACTTGCTGTCCACTTGATGCTCTCCCATATGAGATGATGTGAGTACCAACATCCCACAGTTTGGGGACACAGTCTAAACTGGGTGCTGTGCAGGCAGACAGGAGATTGCCTCTGGGCTTCAAATAAGTGATCTAAAAACAGAAGGCAAATAAATTACAAGTGGGATGGAGACAAGATGCATGTTGCTCCACAGCTGGGCAAGCACCACAATTGCCTATGTCCACTTGCTGCAACAACAGCTTGTCATTGTGCTCTATATCCCAGTCTTTACTCCCAGCCATCTCCTAAAAGTTGTTGTTTTGGAAGTTCCTCTCATTCCTTTCCATAATTCCAATGGCCTTATCCGTTGCTTTGTGCCAGCTGCAGCTATGGAAACACTGTCCCACTGATACAGCCACATCATGCCATTCTCAACTCTTTGCAAAGTTCCTCTGCTTCTAAAGGCTTGGGGTCTGGACAATTTGTTTTTTCTTCCTGTGAAGTAGTTTAGAGGCCTTTGCAATTCAGTAGATTTTCCAGATCTTGTAGATTAGCAATAAACATGCAAAGGCAAAGTAGCCAGCTCAGAAAAAGCAGAAAATGTCTTTAAATGAACCAAAATTCAGCTGAAAGACTCAGGAAAGGACAAAGCAATTTTGGAGCTGCATGTGCTGCTGTGGCAGTTCCTATCAAATGTAATCTACAAGATAAGCACAAAGTTGATGCATCTTGAGCACCATGTTTTCCTTGGTGCTCTGGGGTCTTTAGATGTACACATCACCTTTTTCTGGAAATTCATCCATTCATTCCACTTAAGAGTAGCCACACTGAACAAACACATGAATTTCTGTCTCCCAAAAGTACAATTAAGTGTCAGCATGACTATTACTAGATCTTAAATACAGTAATTCCCTGACAGATTTGTGTAATCTGTGTTCTTTAGGAGTTCTGACAAGTTGATAAAAGTGCTTTCTTTCTTCCTGCCTTAAGATCTATGATTTTTTTTTTCAATTAGTGTGATCTTTCAGGCTCTTGAATTTACTATCTGCTATTTTAGTTTTATTTTCTTTAATTGGCACAGCTATAATGCAAAGTAGAACATTGTGTGTGTTGGGAGTAATTCAAGTGGAAAAGACACAGCAAACTCTAGAATACTTTTGCAAATCACATGTATCTATAGGGCTTTTTTGGTACAAAGGTGGATAAACTTGGCAGTTGAATCCTGCTAGGAGTTAAGCTTTTTCCATATGCCCTAGTTTTCCTGAAAATAAGAAAGCAAAATGTTCATCTGTTTTTCACATCCTTTCCTCCATTTGTTTGGCAGGAGTTTGTGATGAGAGGAGACACAATGAGCCAAATGCATCCCTGGAACTGCAGAGGTCACACCAGGCCTCATATTGGCTCACTGAATTTCTATAAATATCCATCCATCCTTTGATTATTTTTTTCCTCCCTGCAATCACATACCATTTCCTTTCATAAAATGTGTGGCTGCATATAATTTTTAAGATTATTTTTGCTTGGCATACAAATGAACATTTCAGTTCAAGCAAAGTGCAGGATTGGTAGGCTACTCCTCTCCCATGACATGGATGAGACAGTGGCTGCTCAGGATACTGGATATGCAAATATACTCTGGAAAAATCTGCTGGTATTAATGTGAAGATAATGCAGATGGGTGTAATTTTAATTGCACATTTAAGCACATTTAATATTTCCAATAATTCTTACAAAAATAATTTTAAATGCATTTACTTAAAATAAAAAACAGAATGGGGGCAGAAGAGCACACAGGCAGTGGAACATTTTATGTAAATCATACCCTCTTTTCCTGGGACATTGTTATGAAATCCTATTTCAGCTCAAATCAGCATGAGATTTACGAGCAAACTTTGAGTTTGGGTTTCACCTGTGCTGTTCAACTCACTCAGCATGTAAAGAACCTGTTCTCAGCAAAGCCAAGTGACACTGAAGAGGTGGGGATTTTTACTGTCCCAGTGATAGGCATGTCCTTGCAAATGGGATACAGAACAGGGCCTTGATTGTGAGGCTGGGAACTCAAAGCCATGATCTCTTCTCTAACACAAAATCTTTCACAGAATTGTTAGAATGGGCAGTTATTCTCACAAAAGTTTACATTAAAGGACAAATGGTTTTCTTATCTGAGCAATCTGTCACAGATTGCCAACATCTGCTTTATTTGATGACTGACATGAGTTTGAGCACAATATTTCTTCTGCATTTCTCAGATGATCACTGGTAATTCTGGCTGAACTCTAGCGAGTTATATCTATTTTGTTATTTTAAAATTTAAATTATTAAATAGCAGTGGGAAGTTTGGTGTTTTGGTATCATATAGGATTTCATTAGAATTTTGAGCTCATTTACTTTGGCTTCTGTCTGTGTGTGGAGGTCTAAAAAAGAACCAAAATCTACATTAAGGTGACTAAGAATAGAAACTGTGACTCAAAATGCTTTGAGATTAATTGATATTAGTTGGAATGAGAGTAAGGACTATTTTTAAATGAAAGGAAAAGGAGAAATATTAGGCTAGAGTAAGTCATTAATCATCAAAATGACTTTCCAGTATGAAATCATTAGCCAGACCTAGAACAAGGACAAGGTTCAAAATGAGATCTATGTCCCAATTTACTATGGATCACACTGTGAGGTCTGCAGCCCCAGCTCTGAGTTGTGCATTCAGTCCTAACTTAGCATGGTAGCCTGCCAGATCATATACTTCTGTTCTGACTGCCCTGATCATGGATTGCCAGTAATGACAATTCCATTTTGCAAACAAAGTTTTTGAGGATTTCTGAATTGGGGTGGTGGTGGTGAGGCACTTTGGTTTGGGGTTTTTTTTGTCTGGTTTTATTTGTTAGTTGTTGATTTGGCTTGGGTTTTTTTTTCTGTTCCAAAAGCTTGTGATAAAAATTTTAACTTCAGCTCTTGGACATGGGGGCTTATATCTATGCTCTGTTTGATTTGGAACCAGAATTTAAACCAAATCAACCATAACTGGGCTGTTTTTGTTCTAAATTCTGATCTACTCATCTTTTAATCTTCTCTGCTGAAGCTGTCCTTTGTGTGTGAAAGTAGCCACAGCTCTGTAGAGAGAGAAGTGGGGTATCTGATGGCTGAGAAATCTCTTTCTGTCTTTCCTACTTGGAAATTTAAATGGAAAATCCATCTCAGGTTTAAGGAAAATTTTCTCAGAACCTATACCTTCCCAATTAAATGGCTTGGCACTGGATAATAAAAATTCCCACCAAATGATATTTCAGGGTCTGCTGTTAAATTGGTGGTTATGAATATCACAAAGTTTCTGATTTTACCATCAATTTTTCTGTAAACTGGACTCCAGCAGCACTTCACTTCTGAGGTGAAGTAAGAATTCCCCATGGAGACCTCATTTTAGTGTGAACAAAGTTGCAGGATCTGGCTTCTGTCTTCCCCATGACTTAATTTACTGGTCTGCCAAATAAAAAGAGCTGTGAATCTGAAAAATATTGACATCCTAAAAATCAAAACTGTACAGGGAAGATCTGAAGAGCCACCTTTGCACAAAGTACTAATCCTGTAAAATCGCCAAAGCTAAGATTTCATCCTTACACATAACTACATTCACTGCTGTCTTTAAAATAATAGATATGTTTCTTGAAAAGGGACTTCTGTAGAGAAAGTTAGTTGCTATTTGGTTTCCTTAAAAACTCCTTTTGCCATTGTCTCTGCAGTCCTCCCTTTTGCCAAATTGTCCTCTGAAGTCCAACAATTGTGGGGCCTTCATATCCCCATTTAGAGCTGCTGCTGTTGAGCACATGCTTGGGAGTGCAGTTTGGAGCAGCTCAGGAAATAAAAACCTCTCTTCAGAGCTGGCAGTGTCCAACATCAAAGCTATAAATACTTATTTGTCTCTCCTTTCTTTCTCTCATTCCACTTTTCCAGTGAAAACAGTGTCACTACCTGGTGTTACCTTAAGTATGCTCAGAGCTCCTACAGAACTCTAAAATCCTTGTTTGGGTATTTCTGTGCATTTTTCACTTCCCTCTGGTCCCTTCTGACCCAAATCATTCTATGGTTCTGTTATTCTATGATTCTGTGATTGTATGATCATGATTCTATGATTCTATGATCAGAGTTTGAGGGAGGAGACAGAAATACTCTCCTGATATTTCTCATCCAGCTGCCATCTAGATGTTTCCCCATTGTCTTTCCTGCTGTCCTGTGCATTTATGTATGTGCCTCTTTTCCCTCTTAACCTTAGCGGGTTTTTTCTCATCCTCATGTTTTCTTTCTCATCAACCAGAAATACTGAAAGCAGACTATGAAATTGTAGGGTTTTGTACCACTTTATGTCTCTGTATATAACCAAGTACAGTCATACAAATCATTTCAATCAAATCAATTCTTATTTATGAGATTAGTCTGGACTGTGACCTTAACAGTTTTCACCTCTAGAAACATGAGGACTAAGAACAAAATCTCATTTAGGGGGAAACTCCCAGTCCCAGCTTGCTTGTTTTAGCTTCACAGCTAAGTTCACCTCTGCTATGGAGTCCCTAAATGGGTAGATTTGTCTCTTCATTGCACCTCAACTAATTTCATGTCCTCTAATCTAACCAAAAGTGAGTCTTCTTTGCCAAGAAAATTGCCTGTTTAAGTATATCTTACCTTTGCTGCAATACTGACACTAGAAATTGCTGTTATGTACTGGGCCAAGCAAATTATTTTTAAGGCAAAATTATTAAACTATGATCTTGCTTAATCCTTCTATAAATATTTGGAGAAGAAAAATATGCTTTAATGTTGTTTCAGTTCTGCATTTTTTTGGTGAATAATCTGTGAATAATTCACTTTCCAGATGCAAAGTATTACTGAGGTATTATGATAAGACTAAGGAAAACACAACCCAAGATGTATTTCATTTAGAGGGCTGTGTGCTTTTCAAAACAGAGGCTTTGGTGCCACCACTCATAAAATGTAAAGCAGTCATCTTGTTTTTAGACCACCTGCCCATAATGGTGGCGGAACATTCCTTGTTCCTTTGGAAGCAGTATCAGGGTCACACTAGTCCTGCTGCATTTCATGTCCAAAGATAAAATAGTTTCAGTTGTGCTACCTTTTGACAAATGCCACTGCAGATGAAATCTTGTTGAGTGGATCTGGGATTTGTTTATTCTTGCCTCACAGACATCTGTTCCTTGTCCCAGGTCCCCTGATGCTGTCTGCCTTCATGCAGTATTAAACCAAGTCGATAAGACCTTTGTCCAAATGTGGGGATATGGAAAATGCAATTGGACCAGCCAGAAATATCTCCCCCTGAGCTGTGGTTCAAAGCTATGTGTAGAACATAGTTTAGTTATAATTTTATTAGTAGAAGTTGGCCACTGTTTTTCTGCAGGACTTGACAATGTTGAAATCTTTGCAATTAGGTCCTGCAAGTCTTACCTGGCCAGTCTTGTCTCTGGCCAGGTTATGAGATATAAGTACTATGTGGAGCTATGCAGCAGTTGTTCTTTCTTAAATCTTATCTAGGGGATTATTTCAAGCTGTTTTGACTTGTCTGCCATATAAAACTTGGGATGAACAGAGTGTATGAACCAAACCCACCCAGCCAGCAGAGAAATTAGATTAAAACTATGTCTAAGAAAAATCTTCATAAACATCTCCTGTTACATCTTTTCTTATCCAGAATCCTGGCCACAATGAAGTCAATGGAAAAACTCCAGTTGCTGCTAAGAAAGGCCAGAATTTTATTCCAAGTCTGTAAAATAAGCCACAATTAACCTTCCGTTGTGGCTGCCAGAATCCATGTCACCACTTGCTTCCACTTTCAGAATGTAATTTGAGTGAAAATCTGTCCAAAACTTAAGAGGCATTTAAGGAATAGCCAAGTGACTTTCTCCCTCTATCACTCTCTCTTATACACCCAGTTAATTTAAAAAACGTGCCCTAACGCCTTCCACAGTTTCCTTTTGTAATAAATGTTAAAGACTCTGCACTAACATAATGGAAAATTCTCCTTGTTATTGCTTGCTCTTCATTTATGTTTTGGATTGAAGTCCTACAGCTCACTACATTATAATTAATGGTCATTAATTATTTACAACTTTGCTTTATTCTCTGAAGTAATTTATATCCCTTTCTTCCACAAATAAATAACTGATGGTTTTAATTACCTTTCTGTAAATATTTGGTTTAGCTCAGGTCAGGAGTTCCTCCTGGATGTTCAGTATGCATTTGGGCTACCCTTTTACCCGAAGTATGAAGTACAATTTACCGAAGAAGAAAAGGGCCTTTCCTTGAAAATTATGCAGTATATCTCCAATTTCATAAACTCTGGGTAAGTGTGAGATATTTAAGAATTGTGACTGGGGAGATGGTGAGAAATAGAGGGAGTGTTGTCAGTCCAGATCTTACCCTCTCTTAATCGTTCTCCATTTACTCTGCAGTTTGTAAGCCTACAGTGGGATTTGGTCCACACTGTTGGAAAGCCATGGCCAAATTACCAACCAGAGCAGACACCAAAGGTTTAGAGTATGAGACTTAGCTAGGAGGAATAGACATTTTATCTCCATTGACCAGCTGCAAATTCTACTAAAGTACATGCAGACTTCAAAGACCTTGGTCTTGTCTCCAGAGCTTAGTTCTAGGACCCCAATTCTTAAACTTCTTGGCTAAGAATTCTCTTTTTCCCCATAAGAAAAGGGAAAGCTCAAGAAGACACAGTGCACCTTTTGCCAATTACTCTGTGAACATCATTCTATGCTACTGTGCTGTGGCCATGCTTAAGAATGAGAAATATCTCTGGAAACCAAGTGGGAATGGTGGGAACACTGATTTAATGTGCTTTTTCCAGTGTCTTGGGTTGGGCTGGGATTGAGGGCTGTTGAGGGTGTTCATGAACCTGTGTCTGTGTACCTGTTCTTAGGAAGTGAACCAGACTAAAAAGGTGCTGTCAGATGAGGCACCGTGAATGATTCACCAGTCTGGACTGAATTTGAAACCCGCTGGTCAGAGGGACTAGACAGTTCCCTGACCTAGCCAATCTTCTTATCATTTTACTGTTCATGTCATTCTTCTCTAATGATAATGTCTCCCACTCCCTTAGAAATCCAAACTACCTGCACAGTTTCTCAAGAAGAATGTTGGGGGTGATGCCTGCCTGGCCTATGTATCTGTCAAGTGATGATGGTGATAACTACAAGGAATTCACTGCTTCTTTGCCGACACTTAAAGGACTGAAAAAAGCCGATTGTTCCTTTTGGTCTGATTATATCAAAAGACTGAAAGCATCCACAGGTGAGAAGAGTGTTTTCTGACATTAAAAATCCTAAATTCTCTGCTAAATGTTTTTGTCTGACTATACTGCTGTTATGTCGCTGTGGAAAAACACTTTTTGCAAAGTAAACATCTTGCAGTGTCCAGAATGTACCATTAAACAAAATTACTTTATAGCAGATAATTAAAGTTTAATTGTCCTGGAGTTTAACTAGCTAGAGAAATGTTCTTGTTATGGTGGTAGAAGATGTGATGAAACCATAAAGAGAGCTTGCTCCCTATTTACAGTCATAATATAGACTTTGGGTAAACTTGAATGCTGTGTTTATAGGCCTCCTTTGTATACTGGAAACACCTAACATGAGAATGTTGAGACTCCTATGGATTAGGAGGAGCACAAATCATTTCCATCCACTGTAAAATTGCAGCTGAGGCTTTATATCTTATTATGGTTCCTGCATGCTTTGACTTCTCACTAGATTAGTTTATTCAACTTTTTTAATAGCTGTGGTGATTATACCTCTTGCATGTGTCCTTTTATGTTTGCCATAAATTTTAATGCAGCTATGAGAGTCCTTCAATTTTTTTCTTACTGCTTAGGACAGTAAAACCAACTCTCCATAGATTTCAATCTGCTGCCTGTCCTGAATTTATTCTAGTAAATAAACTCCCCTTCATATCTGTGTATCTTGTAAATAAATATGGATAGCCTCAAGCAAAGCAAACAAAACCATCCCTTTTTGGCAGGCAGAGATGTTTTGAATTGTTCTTGGAGGCCTGCAAGTTTTGCATGTGTTTTCTATGTCCTAAGGATTCATCTTCACAGTGAATACAGTTCAGGCTTGCTCTGCTGTGGGGGCTGTTGAATTTCTGAGAACAAAATGTACTTTCCAAGACACAGAGCTACCCAGGCTATCTGTGCCTGACAGGAGACCTCAGATGGGCTGAAGCTGATGTTTGAGTGACTCAAAACTAAAACATCTCAGAACCATCAAGCTGGTGGTTCTGATGCAAACACAGAGCATCAATTCTCTCATTCAATAGACAACCTCAATCTTTACTCATGGTCTTTCTTCCAAAGTAGAGTCAAGATTTTTTTGTCAGCCTTTTCATCAGTTTCTTGGTATCCCTCAATGTCTTTCAGGGTCAGAGGGGATACTTTGATCTCTCCAATGGCTTTGTGCTGGTTGAGATATTGCTAATTTTCACAGCTTTATTCTGAGGTTTAAATAGTTCTGGAAATAACTCCTATATCTTTTTGAACCTCATCTCACAGCACTGTGGCTGTGTAATGCCTGACTGGGCTGAAGTCACAGCTCTGGTAGAGTGACTGCTGACCAAGCACCACGGACAGAGACTATTCCTAGCACCTATGGAAATTCCCCAAAAAGTGGGAAAATATCCACCAGGGCATATTGTTTCTGACATAGACAAGATTTAAAACTATCCAAACCAGCATAGTAACACAAAATTCATGTATGGGTTAGTCCAATGATCTGTCTAGTTCAATATCCTGCTCTTGTCCTTGGCCAAAGCCAAATACTTGAATGTTAAACATAAAAATACAGGGAGCAAGAGAAAAACATACTTGAAGAGTTCACAAGGTTGAGTAAAATATTTGAAAATAAGCCATAAAGTGTGAAATTTATGGAGTATGGATTGTCAAGAAAATATTTTAAAAGTACATGTCAAAAGTACATGTTAACTTTCAAGCAGAACTGAATACACCCAGCTGGATCTCTAAGCCAGTATTTGCTTGGCCTCAGCACCATGGTAATGCAGTTACAAAGCTGATTTCTACTAAATTCCATCTCACAGCAATGTTGGCTTGACACTTTGCTTTGATAGTAATTTTTAATCTGTTATCTCTCTTGAATACTAAACTTCTTCATACAATTTAAATAGATATCACATCAAACCCTTTTCTGCTACAGATCCCTTAGCCTGGGATAGTAACTTACAGAGACACATCCTGTGAGTCTCTTGATAACAATCTGAGCTCAGGTCCTCATTAGAAAAGATTCATAATGTTCATCAGTTCAGTTTTAATGACTGCAAAAACCTCAGATGGTGATGGCTGAACACCCTTAATTTGTTTTTGAGAGGATGTTGTGCTGAAATTCATGCCAAAGCAGTGTCAGTCTACCAGTACAAGTTCATCACTTGCCTGGCTCCCAGAAATTAGATTCTGCAGGAATTGAGTCCCTATACATCATGTTTTTACCTCGTTGATATGTGTCCTTGCACATGAGGTAGTTTACTGTACCTCCCTTCAGAACTGAAGCCCTGCACCTCTGTTGTTCCCTGACTGCTCCAGCTTCTGCTCCTGGAGTCAGGGTGTCCTGTGGGACCTTGGCATATGCTGAACACCAGATTTGGGAGAACAATGCTGCAAACCATTTTTGGATGTTGTACCTTGTGCTCCTTCCTGAGGGGGATCTGTTTGTCTGTCAGCTACCCTGAGATCCAATCTAACACTCTTCTGCCTTTCAAAAATATAAATGTTCATGATTGCATTCTTGGATTGTTGTTGTGATTTGCAATTTGTGGCCTCATGCCAAGTAGATGGAATTTACAAGTGTGCCAGCAAGAGACATGGATAACAAAGCATTCCAGTCTTCACATCTAAGTACAAAGGTGTACAGGATCAAGTATGATGCAATCTCAACCAGCTGTGATGAATCCTCTTTTGTTCAGCTCATCTTTTCCTTGAAATCAATATTTTTCCAGCTTCATATACCGTCTGGAATCTATAAGAAAAAAATCCCCAATATATTTCAATAAAATGGAGAAGAGCTGGACAAACCAATGATCATAAAATATAGCTGGAACTAGCATTTTAAAAATTTTTCTCAATCCTTTGTATACATGGGAAATGTCTTGACTTGGAAATGTTAAATCAGGGATGACTAAAGGCTCAAAGCTCAATATCTCCATCCAACAGAAAACTGAGGTGTTCCTTGCTGTGGTTTAAGCTAAACTCATAAATTTCAGCTTCTGGAATAAAACCCCTCATGTTAAGAATCTGAGATGTCTTTTAGGTTATTCACTGCTGGATGTAGAAGCTGTTTATCTTAACTGTTACCTGTAATTTTCTTTCCATTTAGTAAAAAAAGTTGTCCAAGTTGGTGTTTCATTTTGTGATCAGACCAAAATATTTAATGATAGAATGTATCATTTGTCCCTGGCACATAACTGGAATATATGTTGTATTTGAAGATAATTTTTAAAAATCCTTGTAATAAATGCAATGATTCATCATAATGTTTGCTGGCAGTGCCGTCACAAACTATGGAGGGAACTTGGAATCTGTTTCACTACCAATGAACTAACAATCTCTTGAAGTTTGTTTGAGACCAGTTTGTAAAGTTGACATTTTGGGGAGCAGTTTGCTTGGGGAATTATGAAAGTGATGGTGCTTGAAGAGGTTTGGAGCTCCCATGGCTGCATTTCAAAGACATGCTTTATATTTTGAATTATGACGGTTTCCATTGGAAACATCAAACTGAGAAACAAGAAGAGTGGCAGTTGTGGAAAAAGGGAGCTGTGGACGGCTTTTTCCAGGGAATGTGTTAATAACTTGAAATTCAGTTCAAAACAGGAGCTCCAGAATGTTTATATATATTCAGACAGATGTCTGGATACTAACATTCCCGTTACATAGTGAGGTGGACTGTGTGTGTCTAACAGTGAGTCCCTTTGTAAGGGGCCTCTCACTGCATCCCAAACAGGTGGAGTTGGATCCAGTCTGCATCTCTTACTCCTCTAGCTGGTGTCTAAACAGAACCAGTCCTCCTAAAGCAAGTGCCTCTGTCAGCAGTCTTGCAGCTGGGGACAAAGAAAGACCTTTAGTGTCTCACAGTGAAATCTTGTCTGCCAAACTCATGTCCTAAATTTTGACTTTTAGGCCTATTTTCCATGCCCAAGTTAGCCAGATTGGACTATATCTGTAGAAAATTCAATAGGCAGCAAAGCTGGAGCCTTCTCCATGAGCTCTGGATGCCATGTAAGCCAAACAAGAGTCCAAAGTAAGAATGCTCAGAGTTCAGACTTGAATCAAAACTGAATCAGGAATGGTGTTGCTAACATTCATCTTTTATCCTTTCTAGTCACACCTTCTTTTTTGGAAATCTCAAATAGAAAACATTCCTTTAGTGTGAGGGACATCTATGCAGCAATGAGAGCACTCTGGCTATGAGACATTAAATAAACACCCTCAGTACACTTTCTTGATATAACTTGGTGGTGTTGAGGAAACTACATCACTGAAATAGGGTTGAAAACTGAAATCATAGACGTTAAAAATAACAAAGAAAAGATTTGTTGGAGATAGGTGTTTGGGGCTTTTTGTATTACAGACAGACAAAAAATTAAGCATCACTGAAATAGGCTTGAAAACTGAAATCACAGACGTTAAAAAATAACAAAGAAAAGATTTGTTGGAGATAGGTGTTTGGGGCTTTTTGTATTACAGACAGACAAAAAATTAATGTTGCCCACACTTCCTATCTGACAGGCAATTTTCAGGAGATAATAGAAAAATAAAATCTTGCATGAGTGGAGGAAAAACTCTTATGTATTCCAATGGCAGTTATTTAAAGGACAATACTTAATTACCATGAGGTGACCTACCATTACTCTAAAGCATTTTGCAAATGGATTGCCGACAGAAAAAAACCAGTTTCCTGAACATTTATAGCTGCATGAAAGGTTTTTAGGTGTGACTGACAAAATGTATACCTTGTAGCTTGTTGCCTCAATGATATGACATCTATTTTAATCTTAATTTATTGTCTTTTCAGGAAGTGCAAGTGGTGGAGAGCCCTCTGCCGAAAACAGCTCTGGTGAAACTCCAAGTGAAGTTACCTCCCTGGAGAGCCAGCCCCTGGGGGATGAGGTGGCTTACAGCAGATAGGGAATCACAGGGCTGTGGGGTGGCTTTGTCACACAATTGTGCTTCCACACAACCATCTCACACCAGATGAACAACACTTCCTTCAGTTAACTTTCTCAACAAGTCAATTAGACCTTTCAATAAAGTAGTTTTCAAGAAAATTTATTAACATGGCACAAAATATGCACTACATCTATTGTTTTAAGTCAATAGAGACTGTAATTTGAACAAATTAAAGTATCAATAAAAACTGAAAAACCAAACCAAATACATTTGGTCTTTATTTCTTGCAACTACACAAATGCCAGCATATTCCAGTACCACCAGCCAGAAAAGGACATACATTAAAACACTCAGAAGCCCCTCATTGATGAGGCTCAGATTTGTTAAATGTCAAATCTGTCTTGTTCTTTTTTATTACTCATCCTATCACAAGCTGCTGATAGGAGAGAGAGCCTGGTTTGGCATTCTGGAGAAAATTAAAGATGTCTAAAATAGGAAGGAAAAGCAATTAAGAAGGGAATCAAGAGTATGCATTGTGTGTTCACATGAAGTCATACACATGCTATATTCATGATCTCCTGTGAAATTATTTGAAGACTATTTGGATAAGGCAGAGTACACAGAAGAGATAATGCAAAGAATATGTTCATTAAAGCTTAGATCATGCCATCCCTGGGCCATCCATCTTTTTAAAGAAGAAGGTGAGCTACACAATTGTTTTAGAAGCATAAGGAAAATCATAGGATACCTCTAATGGCTCTGAAGGTATTTTGGATTAGGCTGTTAATTTATTGCTGGGATCATTTGGCACCAGACAGCCTTCAGTTGACAGTAGATCACACACATGACCATGAGACGTCACAAAAAGTAAAATCAAGGTAGCCCAGTAGGACACAAATTTCTTGTGCAGTGCTGAAACGATTTAGCAAAACAACTCATAAGGTTTTGTTTGCTGCTTGAGCCCTTTGACAGCACATGAGCTGTTACTGCTGTCTGCCATGTATCCAGGTTCCAAAGGTTCCGAGATAGAAGAAAAACCATGTAACATTCCTAGTTCTTATACTTGCATCCTGTTCAACAAACAGTAAAAACACTGGAAGAATCAAGAAGCTCGTTAACTGGTTAAATATAAAAAAGCAAATATGGAGAACTCAAACTCTGTTTTCCATCATTAGCTATACCTAAACTAGCTAACTGTAAAGGAAAAAAACCACAACCAAACAAAACAAAAACCAAAACTATTTAAGAGCTTTATAAAAAGCCCAGATATTAAACATCTATCTCAACAGAGGATGCTTTCTTTGCAGTAACCATAGATACAGCAGCTCTGATTCCTTGGGCAAGACTGGGCTTATTTTTGCCCTATTTGAGAACTAAATGTTGGTCACAGCAACTCCAGTATTATTCTGCTGCCCATAGAACTGGTAAACAGAGAATGGATTTAAAAGGATTCAGTATTGACTTATGTTAATGAAAGACAAATCTTTTCCCACTCACTATTCAGCTCCACCTTGAGTCCAGAGATGTCTCAGGAATTTGAGAAAAGATTTTCATTTTGAGCTAGGAATGCAACAACTTAGCCTTGTAGGCTCCTAATTACAGTCTTGGCAATCTGGTAGGACTGGTAGATGGACGGGTCTGACTGGGCTTTTTGGTCACCCCTCCTGAGATATCTTGCTTGACTGCCAATTTGGTAAAAGGGTCTCTTTAAGTATGGATTTTTTTGTAAAACATCTTTATTTCATTACTGACTGCCCCCCACACACCCTGTTATAGTGGATGCAGCTCTTTAGACTGTTCTGTCTCTCTCCAGGTTTCCTAGAACTGTCTTTTCTATAGCCCAGTGTTGGTTTCCTCCTTTAAAAAAGCATGAATATATTCTTCCCCAGTTCTCTGCACCTTCTTCTCTTATGAGTGAGTCCTGCTCACTCTCCATGCTCCTTTAAACTTGCTTCTGTCAAGGCACGTTTTGATGCCGACAAATGCAGTCTCAGATCCCTTGTGTTCCTGTAATTCCACCTTTCCTCATCTTCCCACATCTTCGTATCCTTAAACTAAAACATCTTTGAATTCTGAGACAACTTTTGCATCAGCACAAGAAATTGAGTCTTTTTGGCTGTGAGTCTCATCACCTTCCTGACTTTACTCCTCTTTCTAATTGGGAACCATGCTGTTAGAAATATCCTGGTCAAATCCAACAGGAGATTTAATTAGAAAAGCACACATGTGGACTGACTGACAGAGGTCAGGAAACTTTAGCCTTGGTGATACTGAGAGGCCAAGTCTGCTCCCACATATAATTCCTAGTAAGAAAAATACATTCCCAGACTATTTAGGTCATTGAGCTCTAAACTGAAATACCAAAGACAGCAGTGATCTGGTATTGAAGCAATGCACAGAAGCACAACTAGAGCCATGCTTTCCTTCTTCCTACTGGAAATGTCTATAATATTTTAGAAGTGTAGCATTCTTTAAAACTTACTATGAGCACACACACACACAGACAACTCAAGTTATTGCAATTTATTTAATCTGAACTTTTTGAAAGGCAAGCCATCAGAACCTTTCTGTATGTGTTGCTTTTAATACTTGAATATCTAACCTACAGCATTTTGTGTGATTTTTTCACACAGGAGAAATTAGGCAACAGAGAAAAAATGTGGAGTATTAGAAATATTTTACCATGCAGAGTTGGAAAGAAAACAGCTGACTTAATGGCAATGCTGGAACGTTGTTTGCATAAGTACTTGACACATAGAGCTGGAACATCACAGTTGTCATCCTGCTATTACCCACATCATGTAATTCCCTTGGCTAAAATTAAGGACTCAGTCTTTCACCATAGCAGCACCATAGTCAATGTTATATATTACATAAAGACTCACATTCTCTCTAACTTGCTCCAACTATGCTGCTCAACAGCAGTGGCTTGTGTAGTAGTAATTAGATATTTATGGACCATTGCTTCTCCCTGTATGAGGCTTAAAAAAAATAAACAAAGCAAAAGATCTTCCACATGGTTCTGTTTGGTCTTTGAAACACAGACACTGGCCTGGCTAGGATTTTTTATAAGTTTCAGGTGTGAGAGAATTTGTTTAATCGGAAGTGTGATAGCCATGGCTTTCAACTTTTTTCTACTTTTTCTTCTTTTTTTTATATGAGGCTGATCTGGCCCAAAGCTGAGGGTTGCTACTTCCTGCTCCTGCAGATGTGAATCCTCTAGCATGGCCTTTGGTCAGGATGATGTTTGCTCCTTCTCCTAGTTTTCCAGCTGCCCAGGGAAGACCCTTTGATTCCAGCACTGGCTAAAATTCAGTGAACCTCAGCTGAGAGCTCATGTGCCCTCAAAGACGATTAAGACAGTTTTGCATCAGGATTCTTGACAAATCTACTCACTCTTTGAGAGGCCAGTGTATGACTGGGTGTGGAGAATGCTGTGTTCCACAGCACAGATTTTGGATCATTACAAAAGCTATTATTTTCTTGTTTTAGGAGACCTCCTTTTCCTTCCTGTTGTTATTCCTCATATATTCTGCTATCATGGCAGGAGAGGCAATGCCTCAGGAGTTTATCTTTCCTGCTTCTTACACAATCTCTCTACAGGCAGTCTGGTGAGCACAAGTCACTCTAACTTTTAGTATCTTCTAGGCCTCTGATCAGAGTCAGATGGGACTGGATATTTTTGAACATTACAGCTGTTTTTCAAAGCTGACTAAGGAGCTCTATAAGTCAGATTCAACTAACCTGTAAGGAATTTGGATGCCCGGTTCCCATTATGGCTTTGGAAACCCCACCCAACATCTGTGCAATGGTCATTGCTCATTTAGGAGCCTTTTCCCTTTCATGATGAGTGGATGGCCACAGACAAAAGCACCATTGCAATTGGCAGCAGTTCATTGACTCACAAGGGGAGAATTTAACTTGTTGTTTAGCTTCCCTGGTTCAGACTGAGATCTTTAGCAAGACAGACCAAAAAAGCTTGCTTATCTTTGTTTCATCCAAATAAGACAGCAGTCAGTTTTCAGGGGCAGCCAGCATTTTCATGACCATTATTAGCATACAGGTACTGTCTCACACAGAGAAGTAATGCACACCTCCAAAGGGACTCACATATCCCTGTTTTAAATTCAGGAAAGAATTCAGAGTCAAAATCAGTTTACTGCAGCTTTTTATACATTCCACTAAAAGCAGTGATCTGCTCTGCACGTGCCAGCTTAAGTGAAGTGAGAGCCCAAGTTCAAGAACAAAGAGACTTGATGTTCTTCTACATTATGCAATCACAATTGCTCAGATATGTCAATTTTAAATAACAGAAGGATGATTTTTCAGTGAAAAGTCTTTTGTTTAAAATATTTTGGCTGGATACCTCAAAAACAGAATAGCTAGGCAAGGCAAGGATTTATTCTGGCTCTGAACAGTTTTCTCAGTACTTGTATGCTATACACAGGGAATACAACCATGAATTGATAGCTGCTCTTTGGAGTGACAATTCAAAAGTCAATGGCTGGATGCTGGCTACCTGGGAGATTCAACTCTAAAGTAAAGGCCATGTTAAGGCCTTTACTTAATTAACAACTAACTGCTTGGTTTATCATAGGAAGAGGCCAAAGCAGCACCATTTAACTTCAACATCTCAGATTAGCCTAAAGCGCAAAAAAATTCATGATGGGTGCTCATTCAAAATGCTACCTTGTAGGAGAGTAAGGTGTGGGGCAGTTGCAGGAGCCAGATTCTGTTTCACGGGGTGCAGATCAGCCTGGGGTGGTGACCAACAGCACTTGGTTCAGAAGTAGTAGAGCTGTTTCCAGCAGTGTTCACCAACGGGGAAAGATGGACTTCAACCTGACTCTTCCTTTCATCCCAAAAGGAAGCAGTCACTTCCCACCATGTCCTGAAGAGAGCCCTGTGTCATGTCCCTGTTCTCTCCAAATTCACAAAGCTATTTAGGCACCTAACTTAGCACCTTGGGAGCTAGCTAAGCCTAACACCTGCAGTCCTGCCCTTCGTTATTGTCCATAACTCCTACAAGATGTGGGTATGGAATTAGGCTTTCAAGAACAGCCAGAGTTGTGCCTGACAGCCTGGTTTCTGTGGCTGCAAAGCTCTGTTTTCTCACAGTTTCTGTTGCAGCCTCCCAAGCTGTCAGAACTTGTGGCTGCAAGACAAAGGTTGAATAATTTGGACATGATGATGCAAGGGCTGCATGCCCACCCAAGGGACTCCTCCAGGACAAGCACTCCCAGGAGACAGGCTCCCATGTTTGTTAAAACATCCTGAAAAGCTGTTTCTGGCACAGCCAACACAGTCAAGAACCCCATCACAAGCCTGACTGCTTTCAAAGACAGCAGCTGGCTGGCAGGAGGGAAGGCAAACTCTGACAGACGTGTTTGCTTCAGATCACTTACATGGCAGTTTGCTCCTTTCATGCCTGGTAATAAACACCTCAACAAGGGCTGAGGCTCTTGAATTTGGCAGAAAAGCCATGGGCCTACCTTTCAGTTGAAGTCAAAAATGTCATCAGAGCCAGAGGCTGCAAGCTGCACTGATTCAGAGCAGTGGCACTCAGAGTGGTGACTGTGTTTATGAGGGAATGGATTATTCCTTTGCCAAGATGCCACAAGTGCTCCAAAAGGAGCACTCTCTCTGACAAGCCATTTTTCATCAAGCCCTTCCCCACAACCTTCCACCCTGGAGTCCAGCTGCAGATTTACACCTTTTTTATCACCTTTTTTGGAACATTTTAGCATGCTAAAAATAGATCCCTTGGGCTATGCTTAGCTCTCAGTAAGGCCATTGTCTCACAGACTGGAGATCAATGAAGCTTGATGGAAGGCTAGAAAGCTGAATTTTGAGTATGATTCCCAGGGATCAGGTGCTTGGGATCTGCCCAGGCAAATCTAATGTACTCCTTTAATCCACCACCTTTTATTGTGGGTGAAATTTGCCTTTGCTGTTATTATTCTCATTCCTTTCCATTGCATGCAGCTCTCCATAGCTGATCAGGCTGTTCTGGTGGAGGACCTCATGCTCCCCTTTGTGTTTACCTGTCGGTGACCCAAAGCTGGTGACAGTGGTTTAGTTGCATTTCAGCACCAATGAAAGGCTGGCTGTTCCAATGTAAGCCCCCAAACACATCTACATGGGTTGCTTTTACTGTTTGCTTGAATCCACCTTTTCTGTCACTTCATGAGGGCTGTAGGATGGGGCTGGAATGGAAGGGCAGGTAGATTTCAAGGTACAGCAGTGTAAGAAATTACCCTCAGGAAAAGGTAAATTAGAGGAGACTACATTTCTACCCAGCTTATGACGCTGCCATAGGTCAGGTTTGTGTGAGAAAAATGTCTTGTTTGTGAGGGCACTGGAGCTGGGGTAGTTATTCCAGACAGGTCCTTCTGCACAAATCAGTTTACACTAGTGGAGGAGCAGTCCTATTGCTTGTGAAACTCCAAAAAAGGGGCACTTTTCATTTATAATGGTGATGCTTTTGCCAGCACAGAAGCATATCAAGAAATCCACATTCCCCAGCTGATTTTGGTTTTGCCACAGCCCCTGAGCCAACAGGAAATGCTGTCCTGGAAGAATCCTGCTGCATATCCACAGCCCTCCCTGGGCTGCTGAGCCTGAGCTGGCCAGCACTCAGCCTCTTTCCTGCCCACTCTTCTTCCTGCCCTCTGCAGATGCTTTTGCTCTTCTCTTTAACCCCTAATTATTTATTTCCACTCTATGCCATTTCTTCTCACTGTCTATGTTGGTTTCAGACAACTCTTCTCCCACACCTTCAAGCTGAGCCTCTGATGCAAAGCCAGCAGCTGAGGGTGCTCTGCAGAGTCCCAGCCAGGTATCCCTCTGCTCTCCAGGTGAGAGTCCTTGCTTAGCAAGGACTCCAGTCCCTGCCCATTCTGGTTTCTGCGCTGTGATTCTGTCCTTAACTGCAGCAATCCCTAACAGAATTTTTTTTACCTGCTGTTGTCACTGTCATATTTTCTGGGAAAATCCCTTCGCCCAGGATTTCTCTCCTGGGAAGAAGAGAAGCCTCAGAGAAAAATGAAAACAATATTTATCTGATTTGCTTATCCTGTGTTTTGCTGCTTTGGAATGTGGTTTGGACATTGTTTATCCAACAGGTGATTGTTTCATTGGTTTCATGTGAATTGTTTTGACTTAATGACAAATCACTTCCACCTGTGTCAGACTCTGGAAGGAGTCACAAGTTATTATCATTCTTTGTAGCCTTCTGTCTGTATCCTTTCACTATTATTTAGTATATTTTAGTATAGCATTCTTTAATATAATATAACATCATAAAATAATAAATTAGTCTTCTAAGAACATAGAGTCAGAGTTCATAATTTCCTTCGTCAGGGGACCCCAAAAGTACCACATGCTGTGGGTAGAAGATTGTTGTGCTTCTGCTCTGGGGAACTCAGACCTGTTCTACTTCCACTTTTCCTGAGATTTACTTAACATTTCATGATGATTGTGAATAATATATAAAATAGAGGGAGGAAGAAAATTTAAACTAATATAGTGTTTTAATGTTAAAAGGTGCTTGGGGACTTAGTTTAGTGCTGATTAAAGGAATAGAGCTGTGCAGAAAGCAGATGATTCACAGTCCCTAAGAGCAACATTTAGGGGTAGTAGATAAAATCTAATGGTAATAGTATAAAATAAAAAAATAATAAATTCAAACTGCACTGCAGTGCTGCCTGAGACACAACATCTTTAATTCCCACTCAGCATTTTCACTCAATCACCACAGTAAATAGGTCTGTGAATGAAAATCTGCTGAGATAAAAGAACCTGCATAACAGCTGACATCAAAAGAAAAGCCTTTTTTTTTTTTGCCTAATACATTGGAGACATTGTTTCCAACAAGAACAATTCATCCAAGTGAAATTCTGGCCACTTGTACTGCAGCCAGATCAGGAACACTTCCTGCAACTGGCCAAGAAAGTGTCCGGCCCTGGAAGCAGCCTGAAGTTCTTAGTACTTTGAAAAAAGCCAGAAAGTCAAATAGAGCTGAGGTCTTCTCCCACTGAAGCCCACAGCCAAAATCTCTCTGGCTTCAAATCTGTCTTCCCTGATGAGAGCAATGGTCAGGGAAGAGCAAAACAAACTTGCTGACACTGCAAGACCACCAAGCCCCAGCCTTAGAAAGGGAGAGTGCTGCAGGGCTGAGCCTGGTTTGTGGCTAATTGTGAAACAGCTGGGGCAAAATTCCAACTTCCCCCCAACATCCTGTGGGCTGCAGTTCAGACAGAACCAGGGCAAGAGGCAAAAACATCAAATATCAGATCATGACATTTGACTGCTAACCTAGGTGTTGACTTTTTGTAAGAAGGACCAGAGGTCTGCAGGGGGGACAGATGTCCCCACTCAGAGCACGTGTCTGAGCATCAGCTGGTGCTGCCTGGGAGGAGAAGGAGGGTCTGGGTTAAGCAGGGTGAACAGTTGAACACAAAATGTTCCCTCTGTCTGTGCTAGTCTCCTTCCAGAGGTGTGCATCATGAGACAAACCAGAGACTCAATGCAACTGAAATATTGCTGTGATTACACAGGGAAATGTGAATAATGAGCTATTTGCTGTCTTCCTCCAAGTACAATGTGCAACAGGCATGTTCCATGCTACTTGTTAGTAACACTTAAAACAAAGCACAAGGCAGACCATTTTCAGCAATTCTTAGGCAGGAATGATGTGCTAATCTCTGTTAGGACACAGTACATTTTCTATATACACACATACCCACAATATGTTGTCACCCTGCTAAGATACATTGTTAATTGGTCCCCATGATTGTGAAGTCTTTACATCATTTTTAAATGCCCAGCTAACAACCCAGAAAGAAGATTTCTGAAAGCTTTCTCTTGTGCATCATCATCTCCTGATCTGTCACAATGCCAGCCCATCAAATTTACTCTCACATATTTGTTTTGCCCCAGTGGCTGCAGCCTCCACTGGGCACTGCTCTTTCTGGCTGAACCTGTGGAGTTGGTGGCATGTGAAGAGCATTAATTTTTATTACAGCTCTGGGTCAATCCCTGCAGACAGGCAGCAAATATGATGAATACAGAAACAATTTGCTGATGCTGAGAGCTGCATCAAGACCTCTTATTTTAAATTCCCAAAGTACAGAGTACCATTCGCAGCTGAAGGGAAACTTTAAAAGCATTTAGCAGTGCCAGGTTTCTCTGTGATTCTTCTAGACAACACCACTCTACTTGCTTATGCAAGTGGAAATTACAGATGTCACAGAGATTCATAAATCCACAGCAAAACCCCAGTGATGGAACTGGGAGGGTCTGCACCAGTACTGGGGTGAGCTGAAAACGGCTATGGAGCATGGAGCCAGACATCCTTCCACAGAGACCTGATGGGTTTTCTTATTACCTTCCAGAGTCTTCTTGCTAACAACTTTACTAGATGAATGTGTTAAGTTACATAAAAATAATCAATGGAGTTGTGACAAAACCCTGGACAGACAAGGTTGTTGGCAGTCTCAAAAAACTGTGTATCATCTCAGTTATTAATGGCCAAAGCTGTCAGGAGATTTTAAAACTTTCCAAATTGTCTTCCAGTAGCTGGTGGGTCAGACACAGCCTTCAGATGAAGAGCTGAAGTTTTCTTTCATTTTTCTTCTCTGCTGAAGGAATCCAAACATTCAAAACTCTGAAAAGGCTCAGGCTACTATTCAGCGCTCCTTTGGGATAAAAGGTTGATCCTCAATGAAGAAAAATGAAGTGTTGATAGAACCAACTGCTGCGCAAAATGCAGAAAAGAGAAAAAAGAGGAAGGATATGGCAATGTATTCCTTCTTGCATATGGCCTTGGCTGCTTGAGGAGATTTTGTCGTGGAGGATTCAGTCACTCTTCCACCACAAAGACCAAGGCAGACATTTTCAGTCTTCCGGCTATTAATTTGAAATAGTGGAGTATTTTCTGTATTCCATTCCAAAGACCTAAAAGCACAGTAGAAAATGTGAGTTTATCTTTCTTTTTTTTTGAAAATTTTTAATTGACTCGGGGAAAATGTCTGTACAGCAAACATGAGTCCCTGTATCATCAAGGGAGTCAAAGGCCCTTATTTCATCATTCCTCAAGAAATCAACATCAGTCTGGGGCCAGGTGTTTCACTACTTCCCCAAATGTCTGGGTGACTTCAATCCTTTCTGATCTTCATCAACAGCGTAATTTTAAATGTTTCATCCTGACCAAAAAACATTTATCTTGTCTCTTCCTGTGTTCCCTGATATTATTTTTTGTCTCTCAGAACTAATTATTCTGAAAAGGAGAATGATGTGAAGTGATGGTGACAATCCAGGGCCAGGAAACTTGGGAGAAATTGCCTGTCTTACACAGAGGATTCATCTGGGTAGGAAGTCAGAGATAAGTTCCATCTTTATCTAATTCACTAATATGGCGGTAGCCACTGTAGATAATGGAAAGAGGTAACTACAGAAAACTACATTTTCTAATATTTACTAATAACACTTCAATTTTTTCCCCTATAATTTACAAAATGTCAGGAGTAAGTTTTTCCGGAGCCTTTGAAGGGGATGATCACCCACAGGTGTTGGCTGAAGATGTGCTTCCAGCTCAGCAGGTTCCTCTGCAGGAGAGACAGAGCAGCCTAGGGCATAGTCTGAGGACTTCTTCCAGGGCTGATGCACCTCATGGGTCAGCTGTTTCATGGCTTAAAAATCTGATAAATCATTAGCAGCTACTAAGGAATCATTGTGAGACACTCCAATGTGACTTTAGGAGTCTCACATGATTTTTAAAATGTTCATGTGAGCAGAGGACTTCCCAGTTCTCTTTTGGGAGGAATTATCAAAATGAAATCCTAACAGTCCCATTTGCTGTATGGACTGCACATGCCAGTCAAAATGTACCTATCTCCAGTTCCCCATTCTTTCACTCTCCTGAAGACAGAGATTTGAACACCTATTGAATGAAAATTCGAAGTGACATGTTTATCAGGATTTGATTCTGCAATCTTAGTCTTTTTTTTTAACATGAAAATTTATTTTTCCTTTGAGCTGTATCTGAGTGTCTGAGACAGACAAGGAGCTAAGAAAGGAGCAAGGAATTGCAGAAAACACAGCTGAAAGATAAGTCTTTTGCTCAGGCTTTCTCTTGAAGATCTGTTTTGGAGTCTGTTCTTCAGAATGAAGATTCTCTATCACCTGACTACCCTAGAGCTCAGAAGCATCAGCCAGCTATGAATGCATCAAGGAGTTATTGCTTTCTTTAATTAATATCTGTTTTCTATGTTAGTCCCTTCGAGAGGAGCCCTGGTTCCACGCTGTTCTCACCAGCACAGCAGCCTGACCTGCTCTCTGAGCAGCTCTTCTGACCTCTCTCAGCCTGAAGACGTTCCTTGCCACAAGCATCCCAAACACTCTCTCCTCATCTAATGTGTTCACATCAGGATTCCTGGCTTGAGGCATTTGGCTCAATCACAGCTGCTAAGATTTCTTGGAAATTCAACCACAGTGTCATAATTCCAAGGCATGTGTTCATTTTTTCTTTCGTGTTGAGATGTGAAAACATGGGTTTCTTGTCTGCTGTGATGGAAATTCCATCGTGCCGATGGCCGTATATTCCTTTTGTTCCCTAATCCTGAAAGTGCTGGATGCTTTATGGGCTTCTCATGTGATAAAAACAGATGTATTCTCAATTATGTTCAGTGCCTGCATTAATGAAAATATTTTAATTTCTTCCAGAGTTAACTTTGTATTTTGGCAAGAAGGCATTTTGCTTCTAAGTGTTATTAATTCCAGTGTGACTAACATCACCTGGAAACCTGAAAGCTGAACATTCCATTTACTCCAATTTTTCACACAGCCAAGTTCAGAAAAACTTTTAGCAAAAAAGCAGTCGACTCTTGGATGTTTCCCCTTGTCATCACCATGTCAGCAGTGTTGATGGCTGTACCCAGTTACCTCTGGTAACAGGCGAGACACCAATAATCCCATCCTGGCTGCAAAACCTTTCAGAACCTCGTGCCGCTGTCAGATGGATTTAGTTGGGTGAATTGATAAACAATGCTCAGATTTGTCAGGGCAAAGAATTTTGGAACTGAATTACAATTACCCTTTTGAGGCTGAAGAGAAAATCATCAGCCCTCCTTACTAAAGATTGAAGAATTTTAGGCCAGGGTCTCATTTTGATTTAACACGTTCCATTCATTGCTTCTGTCTGAAATCAATTAATCCATAAAGCATGATCCTACACATGTTTTAGGCATTTTGTATTTGGCTAGGAGGCTCATCAACGAGGGTGAAATTGGATGCTTTTGAAAACCCTCTTAAGAAAAAGCCTACTGTCCTTAAACACTTAATGTCTAATCATGCACCCATGGCTATAATGCCTTCTTCCAGGTTTAGAAGGAAAATTAAACGGGATTTGTGACTGACTGCAGTGAATTAATTGACCTGTTTAAAAATGCTCTTTTAAAAAAGTGTGCAGTTCTGGGTGCTGCAGTGTAGGAAGGATACAGGGCTATTAGAGAGTATCCAAAGGGCTGTGAGGATGGTGAAGGGTCTGGAGGGGAAGCCACAGGAGGAGCAGCTGAGGTTTTGGTTTGTTCAGCCTGAATGAGTCAGAGGGGAGACCTTATTGCAGACTGCAACTTCCTCAGGAGGGGAAGCAGGGAAGCAGACACTGATCTCTTCTCTCTGCTCACCAGTGACAGAGGGAATGGCCTGAAGAAAAGTCAGGGGAAGTTTAGGCTGGATATCAGTTTTTTACCCAGTGGGAGGCTGGGCACTGGAATGAGCTCCCCAGGGAAGTGGTCACAGCCCCACACCTGATGGAGTCCAAGAAATGTTTGGACAATGTTCTCAGGCACTTGATGGGATTGTCAGGATATTCTGTGCAGGGACAGGACTTTTTTGGCCCTTGTGGGTCCCTTCCAACTCAAGATATGATTCTGTGGTTCTGTGGGAAGCGCTTCCAGTCCCCAAGGTCCTAGTGAACAGGTACAATGATTTATTTTTCTGCTACACCTTTCCAGGAAAACTTGCTAAGGATAGTTTACATGCCACTGCTGACCCATGTGGAAAGACACATTTCTTATAGATTGACAGAAACTATCTTCATTAATTTATGCCCTCTAAGATATTATTTTTTGCATTTGAATTTTTAAATAACATTATTTCCATTCATATGTCAAATATCTCAGAGATATGTCAAGAATCTCAGTTATAGGATGTAAACCATCAAGCAGACTATGGTTTCAGGATGCCTGATAATTACCAAGGATCCAAGAAGTCTCAGCTCAATTTGCCATTGCTGAAAAACCCCCAGGAAATTAAACTTTGGACACATTTAAATGACTTTTTAAAGTTATTTTTCATACATTTTCTTTCTTTCAGAAGCTAGAGTTTTATGGCCATGTCTACTTACACATTATGAATGTGAAGTCTGTAGCTATGTCTGCATCTTTGAACTATCCTTCATGAGAGGGAGGGGGAAGGGTTCCTGCAAAAAAATGAGATATGTAGAGAGGAATTACAAGTTCCCCATTTGCAAGAGAAGGACACCTGGCACTTTTTCTTCAAAGCCTTTTCTAAGCTCTGAAGCACAGAATCATTGACATGATGAAAAATATGAAACAAGTGTCTACAAGAACCAGAGTCTGAACTTGGACTCCCTTCAATTTCATATCTCAATTATTAAACAATCTTTATTTTCCAGGTTGTGGTTACACAAATGTACTTTCACAAGGCTCATTTGCCATCTTCCCTCTTCTTAAATTTCCACCCACCTTGTTTGTGATACAGATTTTGTTTATAATCTCTTTGTCCAGCCAACTTTTTTTCTCCTCTGTCACTGCACACATGGAGGATCTGCTTTCCTGGTGACTCTCGGGCTCTGGGACACACTGCCTGGAGACTGCCACTGGATGCTGGCCAAGGGCTCTCTTTGAGCCCTGAGTCTGCAAACATGGGTCAGAGTTCAGGTTCATTTTGCAGGACTATAATTAGCACAGCAGGTTTAGACAGGAAACTGCTCCCTCTAGACCCAATTTCAAGGCAATTAGGGTTGTGCTTTTTCACCATGGTGCTTCTGAGCTAGACTCTGTCTGTCCCACAGCAAGAACAACATGGGAAGCACCCATAATTGTGTATTGTTGTGTCTTGGTGTGAGGAAAGAATGCACACATTCCATTTATACCTCAGCATCAGACCGGGGGAGATTGTGGTGAAGATTTTCAGTGGGTTTCTGCTTTCCAAAGATATTGGCATGTATAGGTACTGCAAGTAGCAACCACTTTCATGGAGCAAAACATCAATCCTCAGTTTTAGGAGGTGTTTCCATTGTGGATATACTGCCCTTCCAGTACTGCTCCAGCACTGGAATCTTTTAAAACGACCATGTGTGTTATAAGAGCTAATTTCATAAACGAAATATTTTAAGCTCATTATCAGATCCCAGAGGGCCTTGACATCCAAAGTTCAGGAACAGGACAGGAATGAGATGGTGGAATTCGTCCTTGCACAGAGGACACACATTGTTTATGTGCACTTCAATGCTATTTTGGAGCACTCTTTCATGTATGGTGTCTGCTCTGGCCTTTAGCAAAGGTTGGTATTTTCTCAGAACATTTTTATGCTGAAAGGCACTCCACGACTTGTGAGGGCTCTGTTGAGGGCATATAGAATACAACTAGGGTCACCTACAATAATTAGATTATGCATCTGTTATGCCTGTATTCCAAATGGTGAGCTGCATGCCCTCTTCAGTCAATCTCAGAGGAAAATTGTTCTCATATTAAAATAAATGTTTAAAATAAATTGGCTTCCCTCCCAGTCCATGTCTTCTTCTGGTGACTCTGGAATGTTGACACAGGATGATTATCTCAGCTCAGACATCTTAGCTTTTATGTAGCCAGATTGATGAACTCTGCCTTGATCTTCATCCTATGTCGTATTTAGCAAGAGTGGCAGGACCAGACTGTCAAACTGGTAAGAACAGACCTAGAAGAACAGTGATATCATCAAAAGACCCATAGTTTTTGTTTTCCTTCAAAAGACAGCTTTTAGGTTATGTGATTTTGCCCAGCTTTGCCTGTTCTTTTAAATAAAAGTACATTTCTAACCCTTATGGTTTGGTTGGAAAGGCAAATTTGTTTGTGTAAAAATGTGGCAGGCAAATGAAAACAACTGCAAATTCTGAGTGTGGAGCAGTGTTAATGTTAGCCTTGTCCTGTAGTTTCTTAATCAGTGATGGAACTGGGATTAGTGGGGAAGAACTAGCAGAAAAAAAATCTTTTTACAGTAACATGCTCATCCTCCAGGCCATGACTGAGATACTGTGTTATTAAAGGCACTGTGATATTAAAGAACAGCACTTGGAGCATGGACAACAATGCCAATTGCAGTCATATCTTCTTTTATTTTCTGGATATATGTGATATTTAGCTAAGGGTGATTTTAATCCTAGTTCTTGAGCAAATTTTTGTGATTAATAAATATTCAGTAACAAGAGCTGTGAGATTTTGGAGAGGTTTTTTTAGGAAAAATAATTTATATTCACTACACAGTAAAGAAGACAAAAGAAATACAGAAAATATCTTCTGGAACAACATGTTTATGGCATTAAAGCAAGTATAATTAGTCACAGATGAATCATTTGCCCAAATAAAAACAAATCCAAGAACAATAAATCATAGAATCATATATAAAAACTCTCTATCCTATTTCCTATAAGCAATGATCCAGAAACAAAAACAAAAAGAGAACAAAAACAGTTTGCCCTTAGCTAGTCTTATAACGAGAAAAAGAGATTGAGCCTTGGGTGTTTCCCCTTGTCATCATATCTGATGATTAGATACTTTCATGGTTCCAGTGTATGATGGACTTCTCATCCCATGACAGGGCTTGTGCTTTATTTTGGAAGCCATGAGCTGCTTTGGTTCCAGTAAACCCCCATAGTTTTGTCTCAGAATTGCAAGTTGGCAACAGAGGTTCTACTTTTGAACTTCACGTCTGTGTTTCATTTCAGGACAAAAAGCTTATTTTACCCAAAATGGGGCTTCAGCTGGGTAAAAAAAAACCATTGCCTGCCTTCCCACCCTTGTTAAACGCTTCCTAATCATCCACAGGTTAATTTTTTATTACATCCTGCCCGAACAGAAGAGACCTTCTAAACTCCAGAACACAAAATATTTCATCACAGTCTTTGTTGTGTGTTCACTCTGCAGGGACAGAGGGCATCTTGTGTGAGGAGCAGATGCTGAACGTTTAAAGATGACAACTCACATAGAAGTGACACTCCACACATCAGTATTAGCCAGCACAGCCCCCTGTTTCAGTGTAACAGACATTCCATCATCCCACCAAGCATCCCAACCAGTGCTTCTTTTAATTTATATTTGTTTAAGGAGGAAAGAGAAGGAAATATTTTGTAATCATGGAAGGAAAGTTAACTGTGGAAGGGGAACATAAATTATCTTTGTTGCTGCAGAACAGTTTTAGCTTTTTGTCTTGTGAGACATCTGTGATGCATATATGGAGGGGGAAGGAGCACATCCATTCCTGGCAAACTGACCTATCTTTGTCTTATGTCCTGTAAAAATGTGAGCCTCAACTGCCATGAAATAACACTGCCTCATGAAATAACAGCAGGTCTTAATAAAGTATGACCCTCTGGAATTTTTAGTGTCTATTCTAACTTGCAGGCATCCATCAGGATTAGGAACACCAAGCTGGATTCAGACTTGTTTGTGTGGCTGCAGCTGTAGTGTTAAAGTAGGGAAATAGACCTAACTGTGCCATGGTCATACCTCAAGTTTAATTGTCAGCACCAAAGCTATTCCAGTTTTGTCCCATGCCCCCAGCACTCCCCTCTGGGTGTTAGTGGCAGCCTGGTGATGGCCTAGGGCTAGGCTGGCTTATCTGCCTCAGAAAACAAACCAACATTAAAGCTTTGGGTTGTTGCTCCTTGTCCAAGTCACTTTAAAGCATATCTCAATAACTACAGGCTATGTGGTTGTCACTTGATGTAGACATAGCTTACAGACCCCTTCAAAATGGAAATTAGCTTCAAAATTGAAATTAGTCTCTAGACTCAGTAGGTCTGTGGCAGGAAAAGTCACTCTCTGAGGAAGCTGCCAGAACCAAGATATTGTAACTTGGTTCTAATAATAGTTTATTACACTGGGTTAACCAAGGACAGAAACTTCTAGAAAAATGTGCACTTTCTGTACAAAGATCCCTTGGTTTTGGGAACCCTCACATGTACAGTGGTTTTCCCATGAGCAGTCTGTCTACAGCTCAGCAGCTTGGCTGGGTGTGCTTTGAGTTTCAGTGGTCTGGATGTGGAAGGGTTAATCCTCTGTGTCTCTCTTAGTCATGTTGTAGGACATGGGAAAAGAAAAACAATGTCTCTAAAAACAAATACAATTGTCAATGCTGCTAAAATAGCAGCAAAGCAAATTTACAAATCCAAACATTTTACATTTAGATGGTATTTAATGTGCTATATACTTGGGTTACCCTTAAAGGAGTGTGTGTGGTAAATACCGATTTACAATGAGCAGCAGGATGCCAGTGGAGAAACTATAATCTTGGACAAGGCCAGAAGAACCAGGCACTAAGAACAGCAAGAAGAAGGCTTCAGCTCTTCTTCTACTGCTCTGCTGTGCTTCTCTGGGATGTGGAATGCCAGACTCAGGCTGGTCATCATGGAGCCATGGAATCATGGAGCAGTGTGAGGTGGAAGGGAACAGAAGGATCTCCTTGTTCCAACCCCTCCTGTCTCAGGCAGGGACAGGACACTTCCCTCTATCCCAGGCTGCTCAAGGCCCTGTCCAATCTGGTGTTGAAGACCTCCAGGGCTGGGGCATCCACAGCTTCCCTGGACAACCTGTGCTGATGCCCCACCACCCTCACAGTAAAGAGTTTCTTTGTAATTTCTAATCAAAATTTGCCTTCTTTCAATTTAAACTGATCTGAGCTCACACCCTATGAAAGTAATGCCAGGGAGAAGTGTACCCTTTGTGCGAGTTCCAGGAGCAATGCACATCATTGCATTGGAGCAGCTGAGTTACTGCTACTGCACACGACTGCATTGGAGCAGCTGAGCTACTGTGCATGCAATGTCTCTTGATCTCTAGAGAATATTTTTTGCAACGCTCCCCATTATACAAAGAAAAAATGTTTACCAGTTACAGATCTGCTGCCTAGAGACATATGCTCAAATATCTTTTATTTAGTTTACTGCCTGGGCTGAACATCCTCAAGCAGGAAAACAGCTGGCCAAGGTTCCTGCAACTTTCAAAGACAGCTGGTCACCTGGACAATCCTCATTAATGCATAATGAGCTTATTTCTGAAAGCTTCTACTCCTTTTTTACTTTCTGTCTTTCTCATCCTCTGACAATGTAGGTAGCATCAAATCAAAGTTAGTTGGGTTAAATGGGGACCTAAGTGATAGTTCAAAGTCACCTAGAAACCCAGTAAGAAAGTTCTGTCTCCTAAGACCTTTGTTCAGAGCTTTATCTTTGTATGTTGTAGTGGTAGAAGAAAAAAATCAAGCAGTAATCTTGAACAGCTCTGCTAATAACACTGCCATATTTAGGCTGCCCTTGAATTATTTGAATCTTATTGTAAAAGCTAGAGTCTCCTACCCAGACTGCAGTATTCAAACAACATTAAAGATCACTCAGAGCTAATAAAATACTTTCTGATTGACCCAAACTGCCTGGGTGTGGAGGGACTCTTCAGTCCCTGAGGGATCTCACTGTGAGCACAACATGAGACACATGCTGTAAAACTGGAGCAGTGTGAATTAGGGCTAAACTGGAAACCTTAATTAGGCATTTTCATTACACTCATGGGGTGCAGCCAGGCCTACAATGTTATTTAAACATAAGGTTTGTGGGTTTCTTTTCCATGACCCTTTTCCAAGGGAAATGATGGGATTCAAGTAACAGAGGATGCTTCTTGCAGTGTGTAAAGAGTATGATGCATCTCAAATAGCATTCCCATTACACACTGTGAAAAAAAACAGGCTTTTTTTTTTTTTTTGTTTGGATGGCTATTGGGCTTCCAGGGTTCTTTCACCATTTATGGACACTGGTATATTCTATACTGATGGAGGTGACTGCTTAGTGAAAGACCAAGTGGGTTATTCATGTGTGTTAGACATGGATTAAAATATGTTGTTTGGTTACTTCAACTATTAAAATGTTTACTATGAATAATCTATGAAGAATGAAAAGATTAAATCTCTCTTAAGCCTAGAGACGTAGACCCAGAAGACTCAGATGGAAAGACTTCATAAATTGCATGGGCAAGGACATTTGAGGCTGCAGGTATATTAAATATATCTATTATAGCCATTCAAGGGTGAATATGGGCCCAGAGATAAAAGATGCAGAAACCTTGTGCCCACCTCATTCAGTGCTGGCACTCTCTGGTTGTCACAGTGCTCAGCAGCTGGCACTGGTGTTTTCCTGGCATCAGTGCTCTGTGCCTCTGAGATATCATTGCCAACTTCTGTGCTTCAGTTCTGCTTCAGCTGCTTGAAGTTTGTGGACTGCTGTGTGGACCAGGGGTGTTTTGATGGAATGGGCCATCAGACTCCATGACCTGCCTTGCAGGAATGCTTGTGTTGGACGTTGTTGCAGGGTTGGTGTGAGGATTGGAGCTGTGTGCATTGCAGACTTATTTGTTCTGTTTAGTGGAAGGACCTTTGAGCTGAACTGTGCCCCATGACAAGTTCTGATTTTCAGGAAGAGACAGTTCACTACAAAAGAAAGTACAACTTACAATCAGTATTTAGTCAAAGTGAATGATCAAGGGTATATTGAAGGTCTATTTTGGGTGGTATCTGACAGAGGGAATGTATCCCCCAATATTCACTAAGGAAGAGTGGAAACAGCCAAGTACCACACACAGGATTTGGGTCAACCAATAGGTCATGTGGCTCTTGCTGGTGTCATTCATATTTTGCATTGTGCAAGCTGAAATCATCAAAACAAGAACTGAAGTGTTGTGGAAACCCAGAACACTGGAAATATTTCTCTGTCTGCTCTGAGGTGTCCTGACCCCCATGGGAGCACTGACTTTGACCCTCATTCATGGAGAAAGTTTCCTAGACTTCAAGACAGACTGGAATCCACAAAAGTGTGAAATAGATTATGGAGAGTAGTGTAGGTGTATCACTTGGTGAGAAATTTAGGTTTTGGGATTTTTAGTATGTTGTAGAAGGAAGCAAGATGGAGGCACAGGGTGTTGTCCTGGGTTTCTTCTTCATGCTTTTTCTTCCTTCTTCTTCTTGGGTTTGGGTGGCACTCTGCAATTGGGCAAAAAAGTCTGCATTGCAGGCTCTGTGTGATCAGTTATTGGGTTAAAAGGGAAAATAATCTAGGTGTCTGTTCTTAATTGGATAATTTAGTCTTAAAAGGCCTCATAACAAAAGATTGTTAGCCATTTTGTGCCTTCTAATGAAAAGCTGCCAAACTCATGGTTGTGAGGCTGTTTCACTGATAAGAAATAATAAACACCTGAGTCTGAATATGAACTACTGTCTCAAGTGCCTTCAATCCAGACCCAGAGAAACCAAGAAGTGTGAGACTAGTAAGGGGCCTCAGCCAAAAAAAAAAAAAAAACAACAAACCAAAAAAAACCAGAGAGACAGACACAGAACTTTAGATTGATAACATGTTGTTTGCAACTCTTCAAGAGAATTTCCAATACAAACATATTTTCCAATATCTTCAGAACAAGACCCATTAAAAAAAATTCTGAGGGCAATAAAGAAATACAGCCATGAGTTTAAATTTCCTATACAAATGTTCAATCTGTAATTAATTTGAATGACTAAAGAAATCACATTTTCTAGTAGTTTCCTATAAAATGTTCCAGAGTAGAAAATCACAGCTGGTGGTACTCAGCCCTTGAAAGATCAGGCAGTGATAGTTTTATGGAGAGGAACATGCCCTGCCAGGAGTAATCCCATCATCTGTAAAGAAATCCTCCACAGATTTCAGTGGCCTCCTCTGCTCCCTGTGTCTCCTACTCTGCCTTCACAGCTGGTAGGTCACAACATGCTCAGCAACAGCCTCAGTGGTAATGCAGCATAAGATTTGAGCAACACAAATATTTAACTTAACCTTGTCATAGCACAGGGAGAGTTATAGAGACATTTGTCAGACTTCCTGCACTGTTCTAATCTTTCTGAGAAATGCAAGAAGAGCCTTTCTGTCTGCTGGCCTTAAAAGTTTCACTGCAAGGAAGGCTAGGGTTAAGAGATTTGCCTTTTTCTTTTATTATGTGGAATTCCAGATGCATTTGCCTTAGCTAAACTTTAGTAACAAAATCAGCATTTTTCTGTCACAGGTGGTTCTCAAGAATATTCTGTGAGCCTGTTAACAATGCTGGAGCATGAATGTGTGGCCACATAGATTCATGTTTTACACAGCACGACCTGTGTCAGTAAAACCCCACTGACAGGAGAACAGAGAAAAAAGCAGGAGGCAAAAAAAGACAAGATCTCTGTGTAAATTCACCTGTGCCCACCACATCAGGCTCAGCAGCACAGCACTGCTCAACACCTGCAGGCTGTGGCTCAGAGGTTTCCTGCAAGGGCTTCAGATCATCTCTGACTCTGCTCCAAAGCTCGAGCTGTGCTGCTGCTGCTGAGTGAGGAGAATGATGCAAAAACATTGTGGGATTCTTCCTTTACCACAAAAAAAGGAGAAATCCATGGGAGCAGCATATTAGAAAACCAAGCAGACAAACAGCAATGAATTAAAAGAAAGCTGCTTTCTTCCTTCAGTAAAAATACCCAAATTCCTGGGAAACTGCATAATAAAAAAGCAAACAAACAAGGGGAAATATGCAGATGAAAACTTTTTCATTGCTAGTTAAATCTTCAACACAAGAGCATCAGATTTGTGATTGCATTTGCAGTCTTCACTGAACTCTTCTTAAACATGGATATTTATTATACAATTTATTTAATGTTATCTGTTGATTGTTAAAGGACAAATGCAGAGAAAAAGTTGAGAGTGGTCACACAAAAAGGTGGTGTCAGAGGTCAGGCATTGGCCTAAGTATCCCAATAATCAAACCAATACTCTGTGCATTGCTCTGATGCCTTCTGACAGATGCTTTAACAAAATCACCAATAGATTGCTTGTACTGATTTGTATTTTCCAGTTATTATTTTTGGATGCTTCATGTGTCTGTATGCTGGGAGTCTCCTCCTGAAGGTTCAAACTCTTTTTGTTACTTGTTCAGCATTTCTCATAGCAGAAATGAAAACAGTGAGTTTTGCCCAGAAACTCAAATATCACAACTAAACATGCACTAGAAGAAGGGAAAACAAGAGTCATCAGGGATAGCAGTTGGACTTTATTGATAAAAATGGTGTTGAAATATCAGAAAATAAAAAAAAAAAAACCACTAGTTTTAGTTAGAAGTACAATTGGCAAGTAAAAGCAATAAGTGCAAACAATTAAAAAATAAAAACCATTTGCAAATGAAAAGGTTAGGAATATGTTTTTGGGGTTCCTCTCAGATTAGGTGGCTGATAAGAGAAGCTGGACACTATCCAGAGTGAAAAGGGCCAAAGGCAAGAAGAAGGAGGGTTTTTTTAAGTATATCAGGAACAACTCAAATTCCAGTAACAATGAGGGTGGCATGCTTGCATTTTGATTTGGGAGCCAGAAGGGTGATGATACACTGAGATCACATGAGGATGACAAACCACCCTCTGAGTGGTTCAGAGAGCAAGAAATAACAGCAGGTCTGGATAACTCAGACTCAGGCATCTTAAAGTGAAGCTGTTGTCGTGTCTGGTTCCCTGACGTTTCCTTTTAATATCACAATACTGGGGAAACTACAACTGACTGGAAAAATGTTAATTCTCTGCCAATGTTTGCTGAAGACAAACAAGAAATGCAAAGATAGGCTTGAAGCCAACAAGTTGTTTGTATTAAAAAGAGACGTTCATAAATCAACAACAAGGCTCAAGGCTAGGACTGCAATTAATGACATTTAATGACATGTTAATATGAAAATGGCTCTTATTTACCAAAACTGATACTTTGTATATGGCAGTAAACTGAATAAGGAGACTGCATAGCTTGAACATGCTCTAGATATTTTAGGAGTTTAGTACCACATAATTTTCTAAATAAAATATTATAAAATATGCCCTGTAAAACACTGAAGCACAAATATTAATGGATTAAAGAACCACTTAGCTGTCAGTTATCAATTTATTTACTTTTTTTAGTGAGTAGATTTTATCAAGCAATAGATCTCTTAGTGGATCTCACAGAGATTGGTCCAAATCCAAGTTTTTGTCAGCAGCTTTGGGATTGAAACTAGACCTTCCCAATGGCATAAATCTTGTCAGACTCCTAAATTTTTCCTGTGCTTAGGCAGTAAGAAAGAGATGATGAAACATTTTGTAAATTAGGGCCATTCAAAGTAAATGCAAGTGAATAAAGATGGCAGCTGAGTCCTAAAAGCACAAACCAAAGCAGACCTAAAGATGATATTGGATGCACAGATGAACCTTAAGAATGATGCTGGGGGAAATGACATCATTGATGTGATCATCAGACTTACACAGGGGAGGAAAGTGAGTAAGAGAAGGGATGTGATTTTTAACCTGGTTTTGTGGCAGCAGTGTGTACTGGAGTACAGCACCTTGGCCTGATAACTCTCTTTTTAAAGGGATGCTGAAAAAATGCACAGGAAGCAGAGAAAGGCCATAGAAAAAAAACCCCAAAAACAATAGGGCAGCAAGAAAAATATCTCACAATGAAATAAGCAAGTTATTAGAAAATTTGGCTTCTGTAAGTTACCAGGTAAGAAGAATGAAATGTTTATTGGAGGCATGGAGAAAACACCAAGAGAAGTTGTGCAGAATATAAAAACTGTTAGTTAACATGAGACAAGCTTAGGGTTGAGGTAAGATCTACCAGTCTCTGCAAAGGCAGACTGATTAGATTGCTGAAACAAGTCAGCAAGAGGAGTGGAGGCTGCTCAGTCTTCTGCTGTTTCCAACCATGGCTGGAGGCTTTTCAAGGTAATATTTTAGCATGATCTGATTGCAGGCAATTGGGTGAAATTCTGTGACTTACAATTCACAGAAAGGTGGTCTTAAATCCTGTAAAAATGTCCCTGCTCTGAGCAGGTAATGCATAATGCACATCTATATATTACTGTACAGAGATTTCAGAGCCCACTTCATCCATATGTGTATCATAGGCATATCTTGGTTTTTAACAAAGGATTATGAAGCAGGGTATATGAGTTCCCCAAATTTTCTCTGTTCTTTTTGACCTATTTTTCTTCATTTGTTGGTAGAAAGCAAGCATGTCAAACCTGGCTGCTAGCTCAGATTGCCATGTACATATCTGGCATTGCATATCCATCAATGAGTAATTTCCACCACCTAGCAAATTTCCTCATGGAAAAAAAAAAACAAACAAATTCAAAACCCCAAACCATTCAGTTCCATGGAAGAGTGACTTCTGCAGTGAGTAGTTCTGAAATCAAATAGTGCAAATCTCTCTATGTGACCAAACCAATGCAGGTTCCCTGTGTGGTCGAACTTTGAGCCACCTGCTCCAGTGGCAGATGTCCCTGCCCACAGCAGAGGGGTTGGAACTTGATGATCTTTGAGGTGCCTTCCAACCCAAACCATTCTGTGATTCTATGACAGTGTTTCCATGGACAACCAGGCAGTAATGTGGGGTTGAGGGGCTGGTTCACCCTCAGCAGTACACACCTGTGTGGGGGTGGATAACCTAGCCCATGAATTCCACTGGCTCAACGAGCTGTGACTGCAGAGCAGACAGCTCAGGTGAGCCTCCTACCATGGCAGAGGTTATGAACACACTTTTATTTGTCCTACAGATCTTCCCTATTGCTGAGGGTTTGATATAAGTACCATAAAGGGCCAAACTGAATGCATTGCTCTGGCGTGTGCTGCAATTACTCTTATTTCATATGGTAAAGGAAAATAGATGCCTCTGCTATTTCAGGATACAACCATGCAAATTACTTCAACTCATTAATAAACTACACACAAAGAACTTCATTCCACAGAAACTTTGACATGCTTGGGGGAAGATGGGTTTATAACTCTACCACTGTAAAACTGTCTCAGATGAAAAAAATTATTCTGAAAAATTGAACATTCTGTTTTGATGCAGCTCTACCTGTCATTTGCTTCTTTCCCCTTTTTGGTCTCATCTGATCCTGGAGTTAAGGAACAGCTCCCAGAATTCTGGCCAACTGCACATGGTAATGTGATGATGTAATATAATTTCTTCTCTGTGGTCCATATGTGCTAAGACAGAGACTATGCAGATATGCTGTATTTATAAGATAATGACAATATTTCCTAAAGCAGTGCAATCTTTACTGCTTGCGCTGGGTTTCAAATCATTACCACATCTCTCAAGCAGCATTTCCTTAACCTCATGATTAGTAAGGTGAGTGCAAGAAAGTGCTGCAAGGAATTGCTAAAGATGAGAGACATTTATACAAAATGTCCTTTCTCTTTTTTTTTTTTTTTTTTCTGTTTACAACAAGAGAATGTGGCAGTCACATAATGTAGAGTTGACTTCAGATCAACATGTGCAGAACGTCAGGGATATTCAGCTCTGCCACATGTCCTCAAGCTCCCTGGAAAGGCAGCTCTCAACAGGGCACTGCTGTCTGCCAGCAGTGCAGCTGGAGGAAGGATGGGCCTGGATCCCAAATCCAGAGTCACAGGGTCACAATGTTCCACATGGTGACAAGTCTGAATCCAGGTTCAAGTGCCAGGGGCTACTGGAAGAAAAGAGTTCTGCTGCTGTGTCCAGTGCTGGCTCCTGTCAGATGTTCTACAGCAGGTATGGAAGCTGCACAGCAAACAGAAAGAGCAGGCTGAGGGTTTGGTGTACAGATCTCTTCTGAGCTCAGCCATTCTGCATGGGCAGGCACAAAGCTGTCTGCAGACACAGATTGCATAAACACCGCCAGTTCATAAAAACGTGTAAGCAAACATCATCAGCTGTAACCCTGAGCCCACCTCAGTGGGAAAAGTTGGACTGTGTGATCTAAAATCCCTTTGAGCATTATGTCTATGATTTTAGGAGTTCTGCCTTTCATACAACAGAAACTACTCTCTAAATGCTGGAGTCCCTAGGGAGCTCCAACTCCTTTATGTTGCTTTGGGGAAGCAGAGCAATTAACTGCTTTAGCTTGCTTTATAGCTGCTCTGTGTCCCTGGGGCACTGTAAAAGGCTTTGATGCATTTTCTCCTGCAAAGCCCAGGGCATGCTAATGGTAGGTGTAAGAATAGACATTCTCACCTGGGACAAGACAACAGAAACAGTCATGCCCAAGAACCTTCCAGAGACCTCGAGCACACTGAAGGGCACTGAGCTTAGCATTAGCTGAGGAAGCAGGAGTATACATTTTATGGAGTTTTCCAAATAATTTGCCAAAAGTCTCACTTCCAGCTAAGAATTGGTACAAAAAATACTGCTGGATGTGCAAGAGCTAGCACGTGTGTGGTTTAAGGGATAAGCTGTGGAAAAAACTATATCATTGGGAGCTAGATTTGGGATTTATATGCCCATTACAACTCCTTGTTCCATGCTGTAATAATATTTGATTATCCCGCCAGCCTGCAGCCCAAGATCATGAAAAGTTCATGCATAAGGAACATCTGTTTTAGCATTCATGACAATAACTCAAACAGCAGATAATTTACTCCAGCACTTTCTTCACCACACTTCTCCACAGGAACGCACAGTGGAAACAGCTATTCCTCAGCAAGCACTTGCATCTCCCAGGGGAGTTGACACAAGAAATGCCAGATTTGGGCTTGTTAGTGAGGATGTGTCGCCATTCTGAGCAAAGGAGCAAAATTTTAAGAAAATGTGGGAGAGGATTCATGCACAGGGATGTGAGTTTGAGACCATTAAATATCCTATGTCTCTTCAAAATTCCCATGGCTCAGTTTCCAAGAAGAGTGTAAAAAAAGACATCTATAATTGATTACAGAGGGTTGATACTTTCTGCCATTTGATGGCACAACTCTTTCTTAGGCATCTGCTTCTCAATCCAGTGCAATACTGAGGATTCTCTTTGCTCACAGAAGAGATGACCTCAGAATATTTCTTCTTAGCAACCTCATCCTGGTGGAAATTATTTGGTATAGGATCCTGGTTTCCCCCAGTCTCCAGCTTGGAGGAAAATCACAGCCTACACTGGTATGGACTGGCAATTCCAGGCATCTGGCAAATGCTCTCTGAGGACATGCAAGAAGTGGAAGTTAGGTCAGTTTACTAAAGATGCCTCTAAAATAATTGCTGGAGCATATGGGGACAAAATCATAAAGGCCAAAGCACAAAATTAATTAAACTCAACTAGGAAGGGATGTGAAAGATAGCAAAGAGCTTCCTGTTAATATTTCAGCAGAAGGAGGAAGATGAAGGAAGAAGCTGGTCCTTCACTTAGTGAGGAAGAAAAGCTGATACTGCCTGGAGGGCTGAAGTGTTTAATGCCTTTCACCTTTCAGCCTCCATTAAACTGCAATGAGCCTACGACTAACATGGTAATGCCAGCAAGTGGGGAGGAGAAATTCAACTGTCAGCAGGCAGAAGGCAGGCTAAGGGATTTCATTAAAAACACAGAATTTTTTCTTTTGTTGTTTTGGTTCAAATGGCAAAACTGGCTAGCCACACTCTTGAAGGATATGTGAGACCTAGGAGGGAGAGAAAAGGGCAGATATGGGTCTGATGTTCTGAAGGAAAGGGAAGAGCTAGGGAATTATCAACCAATCTACATACAGTCAACACCTAGAAAAAAATATTGAAACACGTGGAACAGACCATTTTGGATCACTCTGAAAATCAAATCATGATTAAAAGATCACTAGATATGACAGATCTTGAAGGTAAGGGAGAGACAGTATGTACTGTATAAGAGGATGAAGTTGCTGTGGTGTGATTTCACCTTGGCTGTAGGAAGGCTTTTGCCACATGAAATTTGCTCAAGTGAATTGGAAATCCAACCCAGATTCCATCCTGTAGTGTGGATGACTATCTGGTAGGAGAGTTATCCTCAGCAGTGGTTATCTGTGCTGCCCTCTTGTCCTGGAGGAAAAGCTGGAGAGGGGCTTTGAAATGTAGGCTACATCTGCTGATGATGCAAATCTAGGTTTGAAAATAAAAGATTCCATGGAGCTCCTATGAAGTAATTATTTCATAAAGGCATTGAGGACAGCAGGAGGCATGGAGTTGCCTCAGGCTCCTCAGCTGTATCAACCACACTGACAGATATTTTCTCCAAGGGTGTATTAACAGGATTCATATTTATCACATGAAATCTAGCACAGGGGAAGTAGAGAGAAGGGAAGAAGTAAAGCTCTGCAGGTTACTTGTCCTGCTAGGGCATATCTGAAGACTCCTGCTGATGCTGAGATTTTGTTGCTTTTGTCAACCATTTTATCCCAGCAGATTCCTTACAATTTCCTTATAATTCAGCACAGAGAACACTGCAATTGACCTGAGGCTGTGGAGAAGGCTTCCAAAATTGATTGATAGTACTGGGATTACAGGTATGTAGTTGGTTAGAAGTGTGTAATATCACAGGGTAGAAAACTTATAGTTTGGGGCTTTAGAATATAGAAATAAAAATGAACCAAGATGGAGGCTTTAGGGCAGAGGCAGGCTGTTCTTCTTTACCTTCTTTTTCCTTCTTCTTCTTCATGGGTTTGGGTGATGTTTTATAATTGGACAGAAAACTCTGCACTGTGAGTTTCAAGGGATCAGTTATTGGGTTAAAAGTGAAAATAATCTAGGTGTCATTTCTTAATTGGATAGTCTTAATTTAGTCTTAAAAAACCTTGTAACGAGATAGTTAGTAATTTTGTACCTTGCTAATGAAAGGCTGCAGAACTCATGGTTGTGAGGCTGTAGCACTGATAAGAAATATTAAACACCTGAGTCTGAACATGAACTACTGTCTCAAGTGCCTTCAATCCCAACCTCAAGAAACTGATATAGTCCCAGTGCTAGCCCTGCTTGGGGCACCACAAAGGAAAAGACAAAAGGCTGCAGTGGATTTATGTATATTTTCTTTAAACTCATGAATGAATTTTCTGCAATGAAGATCAAATATTTTTTTTCCAGTGTGCCCAAGAAGCAGTGGACCTACACTGCAGCAAGAGAGATTTCAGATAGAGCTTGGGCTTAACTCTCTGAGGAGAGGAAAGACTTGGAACAGGTCACTGCAGAGAAATTTGAGGGACGGGGCTGTGCTCCCCACAGACAAGGACAGACAGGCATCTGTCAGTTAGAGTTTGGTTAATGCAGGCTGTGCCTTGGGGCAGGGGAAAGGTGAGAGGAGCCCTTTAGTCTCTTCCAGCCCTCTGACTCTGTACTCAGATGTGTTCTCTTGCTTCCCTCTCCCTCCCATTTTTCCTCTTCATCTCTGGAGTCAGATCACTCGAGGCTCAGGACCTTGGCCCTGCTCTTCCTCCTGCCCATATCCTTCCCTGCTCTGGAAAACCTGGAGTCCAGAGGCAGGAGAGAGGTTCTGAGGAGGTTCCTTGCCAGGGGCTGTGCTCCATCACTGGTACCCTGATGGAAGCCAGGCCTCTCCATCACCTGTGTGGACATTTTCCCTGGGCACATTTCAAGAACTCTGACCCATCACATGGTGAACAAATAATGCCAGAGGTTTTTAACACATGAAAACTCTCCTAACTTGGTCACCTTACTTGTAATCTCAGGAACTGCTTTAAACCTCAGATGGGTCAGACATTTTTCTTTCTGAGTTTCCTCTGGGAGGTGACAGAAGATGAAGAAAACAGTCCTCACTGTGCAAAGAAAAGGGTGGTTTTCCTGGGGAAAAACAAAACAAAACAAAACAAACCAACCAAACAAAAAACCACCAGACACCATGCTGACCACAATTTTTGCTCAATATGAGAACTACAGGTTTTTCCCTCTGGATATTTTTCTGGTGCTTAACCACGGATAACTAATACAGCCTAAGAAGCCCAGTGTTGTGTATCCCCTATGAGGTCTCACATAGTGTCCCAAAATGAATCTTCCTTGCCCAAATTTCTTTTTGGAAGCCTGTCCTGTCTGAATATGTGCAGTCCAGGCATTCCTCAGGGACTCAGCATCTTCAGGTGAGATTAAAGGGAGATGGACCAAAGCCATATTAAAGGGAAAGAAGTACTGCCAGGACCCAGGAGATCCTTTTTTGACTTGATGAAGAATAAAAACATTTGCTGGATCAAGGCAGACATAACTGCACCAAACTTTTCCCTGAGCATGTGGGATCAGTGCTTTGATGCAGCCTGATCTTCTCCTTTTCCCTCAGGTTGAATCAAGTCTATATCATGTCTTCTGCTCCAAAAGAGTGGCAGGAGAAGGGGAAGGAAAAATAAGTCCAGAGGGAAACAGTGATCACTGTGTATGGTGCCCTCAGACCAGGAGAAGGTGGAAAGTTTTATCACACTAGGCAGGGATGGAAAAAAAGTAGAACTGATCACAAAGATCAGAGCTCAGAGCAGTGATTCTGCTCTGGCACTCCAGGTGTGATACATCGCCCCCTGTGCCCTGGTTCCTTTCTTTGCATTGGGTTTGTTGTGTTGGCAACAGTGTCCAAATGAAATTAGGAGACAAAGTCATAATGCTCCTAATTTTGTAAAACTGACATTGAATGCTAGCAGACATTGTGGTGAACACCTTCTGGGGCATGGAAAAGTAGTTTATTATATTCACTGTCATATTTTTTAAATGCTTCAAATACAATTATCAATAGTAATAAAAATGTGTATATTCTGAATGCTCTCATTTTAGAGATCCTTCTGCTGAGATCTAAAAGAGCTCATATAATCAGACCCTCAATTTATTCATCTTCTTGAGTCTATATCTACTGGAAAATGACTTTATCTTTGCACTTTGAAAGCATCCAGGCAGGAATTTGGAATGGACTTAATATTTTACTTCCTAAGGTGGTAGTAAATAATGAAAATGGATACCTCTGTTTTCAACTCTTTTGTTTTGATAACCAAGATCAAATTAAGAACAAATATTGGCATGGGGTGGGAGAAGAGGAAGCGTAGAGTTCTGGTTGCAAGAAATTTAAAAAAGAAAAAAAAAAAAAGAGTACTTGAGAGCATGTGGGCCATGTGTGCCTAAATTAGCAGTATTTTGTGAGCATTACATCAAGAAAAGCCACTTTCCCTACAGATTTGTGTCTGGTGGCTGACTGCAAACTCCAGCTGAAGGTGTTTTCCTGCAGACTGACAGGTCTCAGCTGTGTGGCTTCTCTGGCTCTAATAGTGTGTGAATAAACACCTCACTTTTCCCAAAAGTGTGATACTCCAGTGGCCTCTCTTATCTCCCTCTGCGCCTCCTTTCACAAAGTGCAGAGATGCCATCACCAGTGAGATACTCATCTTTCTGACATCATTTGGCTTGGTTTTGCCCAAAAGGCTCAAAAGTGACTGCAAAGGCACACAGACAGACAGACATGAACACTCACAAAGTGATTGCATAAGCTCCATTTCCCCAGGAAACACAGACTGAAAGCAGCTCTGTTGAAAGGAAAATATTTACTAACCAAATGCCACAGGAAACTTTGAATAAAATGTTACCAGAGTTAGAATGCAGCATTTGGATACCTGGGCTATGGAGGGAAAATATTTGGTTCTCAAATATTTCATGTTTCAAACAGGTTTGATCTCTTGGAAATTTATTCATAACTTTTCTAAACATCTCACAAGGTTTCATTATTATGTCCTTTAATAAGAAAACAGTATGATTTGCCCTCATTTATTTAAAAATATTAAAAACAACTCTTGGGCTGGAAGAGCTGACCTTCTTTCTAACAAAAAAACAAGGCCATCTCAGACAGGAGATGGTTCTGTTTTATAGACTTCATTTACTTCTTGTACATTTAAGGAAATTTCATGGACTTGTTTGGTTGCATTTTTTCCCAATCAAATATATGTGTAATCGAACCCAATCTTGGAAATTCACAGACATATCTACAGTGCCGGGAAGCCTCAGTGTATGACTGAAAAGTTCAAAATCTATTCTTCCCTAGAATGGAATTTCCAGAGGAGATTTCCCTCCTCATGTAACCAACTCCATCCCAGAGACTGCAGAATATTGCAGCACTGGTAGAAATAAAAAAGGGCCAGATTAATGTACAATTTTGCAGTTCTGTGGTCACTGATCTAGAGAATAGAATTGTCAGCATGTGGACATTATCTGCAGTGGGTGACATCATTTTTTGGAGCATGGCATAAAATTGCTTGTCCAGGAGACCATGATAATGAAGCTGACAAACCTACAAAGGGAGCAAGCTGTGCCATTTCAGGAGTGGCACAATATTCCTGAATTTCAGGAATTTGTGTCTAACAAAAATGTTTGTTAGGATTCTTCATGCTTTCATAGCTTTTTAGCCTACATATTTTCCTCTCTTTTAATGGGCATCAAGAAAAGCATCTGCAGGAGGCAAGCCCAAGGATTAATTCCTCCCCTGCACTTCCTGCATTTGTTCAAATAGTTGAACTAATATTTATGAATAATGCATTGCACCCATGAAATTGCCACAAATCAATGCAACTCCAAGCACTTCATACTTAAACCAGCTGAGGCTCAGACTCAATATGTATTATTAAGCCAGCTTCTTTTAATGGTTAGTAAACATTTTGTAAACATTTATTTCCAGAAGACTACTTTTCTACAGCAAGAAGTTATTAAGATTTTGTCTGTGTTTCTGGCAGTTTCCTCATTCTTTATGGCCTATTCATTTTGGTCATTAATTATTTTTAGAGCTTGGTATCTTATTTGTGTGATGGTGTTTTGTTTGATTTTTTTAATTGTTGTTATTAATTTTTATTTAAAGTTCCATTTGAAAGCTTTAATTATGCAATTGGTGGGGGTTTAAGACAGACAATTACTCAGGAAAAACACTGGATACCCTAGGGTACTGTTGTTGTTGTTACAAATGCCTGGTAGTGGTTCAAAACCATCAGAGTATGTGTTTTGCCCACATAAATGTCCTTCAGGAAATTATGAGAATTTATGAATGGATGAACACAGTAGTGAGGCCATTGCTATTGAGGCCAATGAAGAAAATACAATGTTGCTGTCGTCAGTAACTGAAAATCTAATATAGTACAGATTTGAAAATAGATACAAAGTTCTATAATCTTTCATATGGGAAACTACAGAAAACAGTATTTTAATGACTTGTTTCTTAGCTGCTGTCATTGGTGCCTGTACATTTTTGCTTACAGTGGAACAGCTCAGATGCTGTCAGCCAGATTAGTACTGCTGAAATCAAAGGAGTCACACAGATTGACACCAGCTGAAGACCTGTCCTAATAAATCTGACTTTATTTACGGGGAATGAAACCACAGTCATGTCTCCTCAAAGGCAACAGTCCTGCTCAAATGGTGGGAATAAATTATTTTGGCTGCATGAATGAATTAAATATTGAATGTTCCATTTTTCAGACTTGGCTGCTGCCTCACCTAAATCAGTGGAGCTGATTTACACCAGCTCTTTGGAGAAATGACCAGTTGGTCCTGGAGTGCTGACAGTCAGGCTGGGTTACCTGGACCAGCTGATTTTCTGTTTAGCAGCTGGGCGTGTGATCAGCCTCACAAATATTCTGGCACAAGGAGTTCAAGCCACACAGCATGGTGGATACATACTCAGTAACGGATATCTGGGCTGAGTAACATTCCAAGGTAAATCCCTTCATCTGGCATTTTCTAAAGGACTGAGGGAATTCAGTGCTGGATTTACCCCTTTAGCTCCTGGTACCTTCTGCATCACTGCATAGGGGGACACGAGGCTGAACAGCAGCAAAGGAGCGCGTGGCTCTGTATCCACAGTGTGATTCCCGTCCATCTTCTTCTTTGGAAAGACTCTTTAGACAACAAAAGAGTGATTCTTTCTGTGGGATTGCAGCTTCTTTCACTCAGGTGTCAGGTGTCATCTGCAAAGGCCAGCATCTCTGAAAATGAGATGCTCACCTGTGCTGAAGTGGGGCTGCTGAGTGTTCAGGTGCTCAATGTTATCAAGAGTCAGCTAAAACAGATGTTTACATGCTCTGGTTTGTAAAGCTTCTTTCATATTTCAAAGGCCCAGGCTGATGTAACTCTCCTTCCTATCTCCTAAGTAGTGTCAATAACAACAACAATAATTGATAGTGCAGTTTGATTTCTCCACCTCCCTTTCCATTCCAGTATGTGTTTCCTGAGTCCCAGCCTTTCTGCTGATTGAAAGGGATGTCACCTTCATCATGGAGCAAAGAAGAAGAAAAAGCCCTCTGACAGGAAACCAACACAGCTAGTGGTTTGGCTCATGACTCAGCCTTTAGTGACTCAGGAAAATCCAAGGTGTTCTTTTTTTCCCTTGGACTTGTAGGTGGACTCTGATCTCATCTATTTACAAAGGAAATCAGGTACAGACAAGGAGCTATTCCTGCCATGCATCTGCAAGAGGAAACAGCACCCATCCTCCCTGAGCTCTCTTTCTGCTCTTAGTAGTCCCTGTATTCTTTGGCTGGCTACAGCCTTCAGTAAAAGTGTCAGACAAATCAAACAGCACAAAATAAATCAATCTATTTCTCAGTTTATTTGTTCTAAGAAGACTGCAAAATGAAGTCAAATTGAGAAACCTGTTTATGTGGCTGAGAGGCATAAGGGATGTATTGAGGAAGAAGTGATGTTAAAGCATTAGCCTGACAGAATCAGAGCTAGCTTGAACTGGGACATGCTGCCTGTTTCCTGTTCACTGTGGATGGCTGTAGAGTGATGGATAGTGCCATTTGCATATATAATGTCCATGGAAAGGTAAAGAGGTAAAAGCCATAATACTATTACATTCAAGTTCCCAAAAAACAATTTGACACTGAGAATTAAAAGCAATGTGGCTTCCTTGTTTTATTAAAGAGTCAGCAGTGATTTATGGAACCTTTGCATATTTATATGCTGGAAGAAGTGCTGAATTCTCATCAGCCAAGTAGACATTGGCAGAAAGATGAAACCAGCAAACTCAGACTGAAATATGGCACAAATGTTTAATAGTCAATGTAACTGAACTCATCAAAACATGAAGTGGATTTTCCATCATTTGAAGATCTTAAATTGAAGTCTTTGAATTAGACAGAGAAGTGTATTTTTCATTTACTCAGTCAGTACAAGATTCCCCAGGATGAAGCCAGGGTGACACAGGACTGCAGTGATCTCTTTTACCATTGTCATCCTTTGAGGGACCTGAGAGCTCACAGAAGCCCAGGTTTGGGCTGCTGCTATCAAAGAGCTCAACAAGAGCCGAAATGTCCCTGACATTTGGGATTTAATGAAATAACATTGCACCCAGACACCCCTGTAAGTGCCCCAGTGTGCCATACCCACACCGGAATCACTATCAGAAGGCTGCTCAGGCACCTGGGTGTCCCAGCACCCCTGCCCTGGCGCTGCAGGGTCTGTCCTTGAGCCCTGTCTCATCCAAGCTAAGCCAGAGTGTCTGGTTTATGATCACATGACAAACTCTCACAAGCCAGCTGAGGTGGGCTGTGGAGCTTCAAACAGCCAGATGTCCACATCTCAGTGACTTCATCCTTGCCGACACACTTGACCACAGCATTTGCTAAGGAATTCACTGAGGCAATGAAATACGCTGGGGAAATAGTCAAAGAGTGGGAGATAACCAAATGTTTTTTGGGAAAAAACCCAAACTAACACAATGCCATATTTATGTCATTTCTAAAGTGCTCTTTCCCTTGATGCTGTAGTCTGATACCACATGAGCTTTGAACTTTTGTTCCTCCTTCATTTGGAAAGTTGTTTTTGCTAGACCTGTTATCGTGGCTCCTTTATCTTCAAGCCAGCAATCACAATTTGTATGAAATATTAGCTATCAGATTTACATCTGAGCCTTTTACCCTATGCTAACCCAAATATTTTAATTCTTTTTTTTTTTTTTTTAAGGCCATTTTACTTAGGTCAGAGGAATTGAACTCTCAAAATGCTACTTTCACTTCACAAAGTATTAGAGGTTTGGACACCAAAGTCTGGCACTCAGTAGTGTCCACATGCAGTGAACACCACCTGGGTGACACCAAGATCACAGGGTTTGTGCTACATTCCCCAGCAGAATATCAAAGATGTACAAGGAAGGATGTGCTGGTGACAGCAGGGTGAGAGAAATATTGAAATAGAAAAGCTATTCAAAAGAATGAGCAAACAGAGGAGGAAGTGAGGAAAAATGGGGAGGATATAGAGGAGGGAGAATGGACATAGTTCTGGAGGAACCTGACAGAAAACATAATCCAGAGCCTGATCTTCAGGGTTGTGAGTCCTGGGAAGGGGCTGTGGTAGGGGTAAAGGTGCTGGAGGAGGAGCACAGCTTGGGGAGCTTCCTTCAGTTTGATTTAATTCTGTTTGAATCATCTCCCAGAGCAGCTGTCTGTCCAGACAAACAAACTGCTCTTTTAGAGCTCCCTGGTCCAGCTGGCGTGAAACCATTACTCTGCCCATGTCACATCACACAGCATGAAGGGGTAGAAGTTGCTGTGTGACCAGAAGTCACTGGGGCAGATTTCTCACCCTCCCCACCCACTGTCAGCCCCAGCCTTGAGCATTCAGTTGTGCCAAATCTGCGGAGCAAGCCCCACACAGCTCCAGACACCCAGCAGGGCTGGGATAGAACCACAGAATAGTTTGGGTACAAAGGGAATTTAAAGATCAGCTAGTTCCAACCCCCCTTCTGCAGGCAGGGACCTCTTCCACTACACCAGGTTACTCAGAGCCCCATCCAAGGCCAGAGCCCCTCGTCTTGAACACTTCTAGGGATGAGGAATTCAGTTTCTCAGGAAAAATTGTTCCAGTCTCTCACAATTCTTACAGGGAAGGATTTCTTCCTAATATCTAATCTAAATCTAGTCTCTTTCAGCATAAAGATATTTCTCCTTGTCCCATCATTACACGAAGGCCAAAGGCCCTCCCCTGCTCTCTTGGGGCCCCTTTAGGTACTGGAAGGTGCTAGAAGGTCTTCCTGGTGCATTCCCCAAGCTGAAGAACTTCAACTCTCAGCTCTTCCTCACAGGAGAGGTATCCCATCCCTCTGATCACCATAGTGGCATCCTCTGGACTCACTCCAACAGCTCCACATTCTTCTTATAGTTGGATGGCTGCTTAGGATGAGGGGCTTAGAGTGGTTCATCCCAACCCAACCTGGCACGCCTGAGTTCCAGGTGGTAACCAAAGCTGAGCAGAAGTTAAGGAAACACTTCAGTTCTGGTTTGGCCATCAGAGTGATTCATCCACCCATCACTGTCCAGCCTGTCACATCAAGAAGAAAGGTTTGCCTACTTTTAAATTTACCTTGACACTTATTTTAGCACATGAATAAACTCTTGCATTTAAGAGCTTTGAAGCTGTTTAACAGGGCTTTCCTTCCCTTTGCTAGCACTCATTTTACTTATAATATTCTGTTTTATTTTAAGGGTGAAAGAGACTTAAATTATTTCAAATTCAGATTTAGAATGGTTGGGGGAAAACCTATGCCTGTGCCTAAGTAAAAGGAGAAAAATACATCAGACATTTCTCAGCTAAAATCAGGGCATACATTAGCAGAGATACAGGTGATCAGAGTTTGGGTGAGGTTTGAGTTCAGGGTGGGGTTTGCACTCCCATGTACCTGGACAATATTCGTCATGCCCACCGCTGGCACAGGATAGAAGTGTAATAGGGCTGATGCACGCTCCTAAACACTGAAATCAGGGAATGGATGTGAGGCATGGCAGGGGATCAGGGGATCGTGTGATCTAGGGTTGCTCTGTAAAGAGAGGAATCCCAAAGGAGCTGTCGGACTGCTTCCCACAGGGTGTGCAGGACAAATGTCCTTTTGCTCTTCAAATGAAGTCACTCTTTAAAAATCAAATACATCAAATATCTGTGAATAATTGTATACGTGTCATGTCATTGATTGTAACCAGTAAAGCCAGATCAAACGTTTCTTGCTGTACTAACTACATTGCCAGAGTCTGAACGCCTTCAGCAACAAGAGGGATGAGCTCTGAGCCTTTCGGAGCTGGGCTAAAATCGCAGCGTGTTGGACCCCGGCGCCGCAGCTTTCCCTTTAAGAGCCCTTTGGCTCACGGCGATGCACTGAAATGCAGGAGGTGGGACAACACCACACACAAAAATGAAGAAGTGAAGGCAGGAAAAGTTTCTCCAGAGGAAAAATGCAGGGCTTGTCCTTCACCGTGACGTCAGGTCTGTCTTTAATAAAATCCCCAAAGAGCCAAGAGAAAAAGGCAGAGTGCCTAGGCTGGGTTGCCAGTTCAGGATTGCTCTGCACTCCCCAAAGTGGTGTTTTTGTTCAAAACGGCTCTAAATCTGGGTTCAATCAAATGCATTTAATCCCGGCTTCCAGGGATGAGGTGGCTTTTGCCCTGGATTCTAGCAGCAAGCAGCATTTTGCAGGTGAGTTTGGAAACTGCCGGGGAGAGCTGTCTTCCCTTCTGCAAACACTCTGGGGTTTAATGCAGGGTGGGCTGGGAGAGCCGAGGGTGCTGCGTGTGGGAAGGTGGGCACTGGGAAGATTCGGGGAGGTGGGAGAGCAGGAAGAGAAAGGTTGGCTGGGGGGAAAGGAAAGGAAAGGAAAGGAAAGGAAAGGAAAGGAAAGGAAAGGAAAGGAAAGGAAAGGAAAGGAAAGGAAAGGAAAGGAAAGGAAAGGAAAGGAAAAAGGGAAAGGAAAGGGAAAGGATGCAGAAATGTCTCAGAGTCGAGCTCTTCACAAGCATCCAGGTGGATCAGCACAGAAAACTGTAGGGTTTTTTTCCTTTTTATTGCTACTATTTGTGCCATGGAGCAAAAGAAGGATGGAGGATCCCCCACTGCTGCCCGAAGCAGCACGGCTGAGGCTGTCGGGGAGCGGCGTGGAGGGGAAAGGGCAGGTTCCGAGGGGCGGCGGTGCCCAGGAGTGCCGGCACCAGGCAGCCCCGGTGCCGGTACCGGGGCGGGGCGAAGCCGTGACGGGACCGGGACCGGCACCGGGTCCCGGAGGTGCCGCCGCTCCCGCAGGTGGAGCCGCTCCCGGCGCTGCCTCGGGGCCGGCGAGGGAGGAGGGTTTGATCCCTCCCGATCTCTTGGAGCTGCTGCTCCTGCAGCAGCAGCCGCTTTCCTCACCCTCCTCTTTGGAAAAACCGGTCCGGGGAAGCCGCTTGATTCCCAAAGGTGCCGGAGTTTTGCTCTGCCTTTGCTGGTGCTCGCCGCAGCTCGGCTGGGCTGAGAGCAGCCGTGGGGAGCGTGCGGCTCCGGCGGGACAAGCATTGTCCCCATCCCCGGAGCCAGCGCTGCCCTCGGGGCTCAGGGAGCTTTGGGGACCCGGGAGCGAGTGGGATGTCAGAGACCCGTTTGGGCTACCCAGCTCGGGGTGCGGTGTTCCGGAGGCAGGCACGTGTCAGCGGGATGTCACAGCATCCCTGTGCTCGGAGCGGGGCGGCACCAGCCGCTCTGCACGGGGGATTTTGCGTGGCAGGGCTGCTGGCATCAGGGGCTGGCTCGTGTTTTGTGAGAGACTCTAAGCCAGGAAAGCAGCGCACCTGGGTGACAGCAGATGGCACAGAGATAAGTCCTGCGTGGATGCTGGTAACAGGGCATCTTCTGTAAAATAAAACACGCCACAAAACCGACAGCAAGCAAACTGCACGTCTTGCGCTCCTGCGGGAAGTTGGTTCTTACCACAGCTCATTTTTGTTCAGCAAGGAAAAAATCAAAGGAGGGAGGTGCCCCCCATCCCCCCAAGCACTGTCACTAGAGTGATCTCTGCAAGCCTTGTAAATTGTGCAATGATTGTCCTGGGTTCCCTTGGTATCAAAGATTCTTGTGAAAAACCTGCTGTGGCATGAAAATCTCTGTGAGTGTGTCAATACATGCAGGAACATGCACTTGCTGAGGGGGTAGGCAAGTGAGTGCAATCCAGATGCTCCTAGCAGCATGTTTGGTCTAAAGAGTATCTAAAAAGAGTTCAAAACAGTTTTAAAAATAGCCTCAAAAGTCTTCTGGGTCTCAGTAGTTCCAGCTCAGGCTCTCCATTGAACAGAGCAGGTGGAGCTGCCCCTTGGAGCATTCGGGGACACTGTCACCTCCTAAACACACCCATGGGGCTGGAAACTTGGAAGGCTGCGCTTAGAAACCACTGAGTGGGGATAATTTCTCCCCAGTAATGAACTGGCTTTCTCTGGACCCTCTCCATGCCTGAACTGGGATGTGATGGGGGGTTGGTAGGCTGAGAAAAAGCAAGTTTCTGTTTGTCATATACAAGGGAGTGGGGAAACAAGAATGAAAAATGTGTACAGCACAGATCAGTGAGAGGGGATGGGGAGAGAATCTGGGAGGGACTCCTTTAGCTTGTGTAGTATTGAAAGGACTTTTGGGAGCAGAGAATTCTTAGTTTGGTCTGATTAAGGGCAAGGAATATTGCAATTATTTTGGGATATTGTGACTATTTAGCTGGCATGGCCATCCTGCTCATGAGATATTTTAGTTAAGTCATGAGTGTCATAACAGATGAGTCCTGGTAAAGCTCCAACACTGCCCCACCTCATCATCCATAGTTTTTATCTTTGCTGGCATAATCACAACAGTAATGAAGATCTTTCTAACTCTGCAGAGACATCCATGGAGTGGTAGCGCCAGGCAGGTCACTGTGCACATTGTGCAAAGCCCTGTGGTCTCCCTGGAGACTTGTCACTCTTCACATATAGGAGGAACTACAGACAGAAAAAGATGTTCCACTGGGAAAGAAGAGGGTTGACTCTCCTTTTCCAGGGAGAAATGCAGAGGAGATAATATAAGAAGGTCAGGCAGGTCTCAAAGGCATCTCAGATGGCAACTCTCAGGTTCTGCATCTCCTGGTACTGTTGGAAACTACAAGCAGTTATTCAGTTCTTAAAGAATTTTATCAACAGGGGTTTTTATTAGGGCAAAACTGCACAGGTGATGGGTTTATGAAGAAAAAAATAACTGAATATAGCTGGAATTTTAGGTGTAAGTTTTGAAAAATTTCTTGCAATACTTTTTTTTTTTTAAATATAGTTATAAGGACAGAGACCATGGGAGCCTAAGTCCCTTCAACCAGGCTGATTCCTCAGTGTCTGAGTCATTTTTGCAGCAAGGACTTTAAAACTGGATGTGTTGGCTCCTTTCAGTGTTGCACATTGAGGAGTTAGAGCCAGCATCTTCAGTCTTGAGCCCTGATGACTCAGAAGTGTGAGACCACTTGTGCAGAAAGGACAAAATGTCCTAAACCAGGGTGATGATTAAAGAAACTATTCTGCACTTTGTAGAAAATTAGTAAAGGAGTTTATGTAGGAAGAACAGCATTGGAGGTTTCTAAAACATTTGAAGTGAAAGAATGGGTGGTGTGTGCATCTGACAATCTAAAATAAAAAAAATAATAGGGTGAATGCAAACTTGCAGACTTCTCAAATAGAGAAAGAAAACAAAGAATCAAGTTGTTCTTCATCACATCTGTTAGATTGTGCAAAGCCCTGTGGTCTCCCTGGAGACTTGTCACTCTTCACATATAGGAGGAACTACGAACAGAAAAAGATGTTCCACTGGGAAAGAAGAGGGTTGACTCTCCTTTTCCAGGGAGAAATGTAGAGGAGATAATATAAGGTCAGGCAGGTCTCAAAGGCATCTCAGATGGCAACTCTCAGGTTCTGCATCTCCTGGTACTGTTGGAAACTACAAGCAGTTATTCAGTTCTTAAAGAATTTTATCAACAGGGGTTTTTATTAGGGCAAAACTGCACAGGTGATGGGTTTATGAAGAAAAAAATAACTGAATATAGCTGGAATTTTAGGTGTAAGTTTTGAAAAATTTCTTGAAATACTTTTTTTTTTTTAAATATAGTTATAAGGACAGAGACCATGGGAGCCTAAGTCACTTCAACCAGGCTGATTCCTCAGTGTCTGAGTCATTTTTGCAGCAAGGACTTTAAAACTGGATGTGTTGGCTCCTTTCAGTGTTGCACATTGAGGAGTTAGAGCCAGCATCTTCAGTCTTGAGCCCTGATGACTCAGAAGTGTGAGACCACTTGTGCAGAAAGGACAAAATGTCCTAAACCAGGGTGATGATTAAAGAAACTATTCTGCACTTTGTAGAAAATTAGTAAAGGAGTTTATGTAGGAAGAACAGCATTGGAGGTTTCTAAAACATTTGAAGTGAAAGAATGGGTGGTGTGTGCATCTGACAATCTAAAATAAAAAAAATAATAGGGTGAATGCAAACTTGCAGACTTCTCAAATAGAGAAAGAAAACAAAGAATCAAGTTGTTCTTCATCACATCTGTTAGTAGGCAGGTATTGATTTATCTGATGTGATGGCAGTCATGGTACACAAATGCAAAGCTTTTGGCTTTGATGGGTGGGAAGGAGGAAATAGATGCTCAAAAATAGTTTTATTTGGCACCATCTCATTTGTGGACACCTATTTCACTACATAGTAACTGATAATGACCCAGGCTCAGAGCTGCCTCAGGCTGTGTGTTAAGAACCACATGTTCTTTTTCCTTCTATTATGAGATTTATCTTACAGATATAAAGCCAAGAATTTAATCTTTAAAATATTTGGATTTGGTAGCAGGGAAAAATTTTAAAATTTCTTTGGGCTCTTCCAGGAAAAATTATATTTTCACCAAACATAAACAAAAAGCCAAAACAAAGCAAAACAAAAACACAAAGAAAAGAAAAAGTGACACCTTTATTCTGCCCTGCAAAAATCCCATGGCTCTCCAGGGAGGGTGAGCTGAGCTTTACCTGTTAAGTTCTTCTTAAAAGGATTCTCCTGGTTTGCACCATGGCTAATGACACACAGATAATATCAGGCAGCACAGGTTCAGAACTGCTGTGCCTTCTCCTTCTAACCTTCCCACTATTCCCTCTTGCTTGACAACATCTGGTTACCAGAGGCAGACTGGATACACTTCTCTGTAGAGGGGCTCTTATCCTACACTTCCATAAATTGTAGACAACAATTAAATTGCCCTGGGTATAGCAGCTGAAGATTCAGCGATGGAAATGAACATCTTGAGGCCTGAAGCTGGCAGGCACAGCTCGCATGGGTATGGCTGCATTGTGCACAGGGCCTTCCCAAAGCTGATCTTTCATTTGGCAGACCCCCCTCACACATGCACTTGCAGGGTGAAATCATTGCTAAGGCAACATCCTGAAGGTAGCACTGAATGTTCTTCACGTGGATCAGAGGCCCACACCCAAGTCTGTTTCTGATGAAGATGCTTCCTAAGTACACACGCACACACACACAGACACACACAGAGAGTTTCTGCTGAAAGAAGTAGGACCTGGTGCATTTTCTTTCATAATTTCTCCTGCAAGTGTCTGAATTTGCTTTGGTCGTGTGAAACAATATCTTTTCCAGCATGGACCACAACAGAACTGTGGACAGGGATTGGTTTCCTCACCCTCCTCACAGCTGTGCCTGTTAATGTCCCCTGGGACAGGTCCTGTCCCCATTCCACACTGCAGCAGTCCAGCCCTCAGGGGAGGCTTCTCCAGGAGAAGGCATTAGTTAAAAGTGATAGCTATGGATTTTAGCAAAAGTGTGAGATTTATTTGATGATTCTGTGTGTCTGTCCTTTCAAGGACTCATGCATGTTTAATTTCTCCTGCCTTCCTCAGGAAGGTCAAAAATTTCAGAAGTCAGAAAGTTTTGCTATGGTCAAAAATTTCAGAAGTCCTCTATGGCCATATGGGACATTTGTCTTTGTTCTTCAGAAGCTCTGGGTTCCCATGTTAGGATGTTAAGAGTTGCTTTAACTTCTTGCCAGGCTCAGCTTACTGGGAACTGCTCCTTTTGGATGTCTCAGTGTCCCAGAGGGGTCTTGAGCATTCCTGTCTGGACAGCCTGGCTCTCATGCATGAGTGGAATTGAAGCTGTTTGTAAACCCAAGAAATGTATGTGAACCTTGGCAGCTGTGGCCTGGCAAAAGCTGGACTCCCAAAGCTTCAGCTGAAGATACATTTGAATATTGAACCTGACAGTGTCTCATGGTGTGGGCCAGAAAGCAGGGTGAGATTTTACTCAGTCTTTCAGATTTGTCAGTAGGAAGTTGGGTAGGTATCCTGGATTCATTTATTCCTCCTGCCTCCATCTTTGCTTTCATATGATATAATTCAAGTATCCTCATTCTTATGGCCCTTATCTTAAAAGCACAATTTTCCCTTTCTGTTGAGTAGAAACATTGACTGGTAGCTGATAGGCCCAAAGAAATGCTACCCATTTGTTTCCTTTCTGGGTTCTGATGTCCACCAAGCTGCACTGGTCTTCCAGCACCCAATTTCCCCATCATTCCTTCCTCACATGTTGGGTTTGCTGCACCCTGAGGTGAGTTCTCTTCAGCTCCCCATTGCTGCAGGAGATCACAGATCTGATTTTTACAGATGTGTTGCAGGGTCAAGGGACTGTGACTGCTGCTTTAGGAGCTCTGTGCAGGTATTCTTCAGTGCTGCTCTGAGTTTCCTAGCTATGGGTGAGGATCACAGGTTCTTCTACAGCCTGGTGGTCTCCCAGCTTTGGGATGTACCTCTGCTGGTGCTCTGTTCTTTGTTTGCATCCAAACTGAAATGTTATGTGTGTTCTGGCATCCTAGATGAAGTTTCTGGAGTCCTTTTAATCCCCTGTATTTTCTTGTAGACTACTGCTGGGCTTTGTAATCCTTGCATCTGGGCAAGGTGTGGGGAAGTAAAAGGGGAAAAAGGCATTTTTACCTCTGTGGGTGCCAGCCACTGACTCTGTCCCACGAGTAAATATTCTTGTGGTTGGGGAAGGAAAGGAGAGCCTTTAGGCTGAAATAGCTGTGGAAGAAGATAGCACTTAAGCTGAACTTTGTGGCACAACTCAAATAATGAATTTCTAATACTTGGGTTGGTAATGCATTCCAGGACTCTGTGGTCATCTCAGTTCCTCTTCTCTTTCTCAATAGCTCCCACGTTGTTCTTCTGTTTTATTAGTCTGGGTCTGTCATTCCACTTAACCTATAAAGCAAACAAGAGATGAGCAAGTTGGAAGGCCAAGTTTCATGAAATCCAGGATGGTGAGCAGTAAGGCCAAAAGGAAACCTGAGAGGTATTTGCAGAAATAATTGTGGGCTCATCCACAGAGAGTTGTGAGTCACCTGGATCCTGATGTTGCTGGACACCTGCACAGTGAAATTCCAGCACTGCAAAAGGACCTTATCCTATGAGCTTGCATTGCAAATTCACAGGATTCCTAGGAAAAAATATCTCATGCTTTCTGATGGGAAGGTGCAGCAAGATCTCTCGGTCCAGCATGAAACAAACTCCTCCTACTCATCTTAAAGTAAATTTGCCCTTTCCCTTCCAAACATATTGAAATAATCTCCAGTGAAAGGCTTCCAAGTAGATATGATGGATTGTTTTATTGGATGGTTTTATTATTGGATTGTTTTATTATTATCTCTAACATGCAACTGTGTGGCTTGACTCAGTATTTACATAGATTCAGAAATATGTAAATATCATATGTAGTCATAGAATTATAGAATGTTTTGGGTTGGACAGGACTTTTAAAGGTCAAACTGTCCAACCCTGCTGCAATAAGCAGGGGCATCTTCAACTCAACCAGGCTGCTCAGAGGCCTCCAACCTGACCATCAGTGTTTTCAGGGATGGAGCACCCACCACCTTTCTGGGCAACCAGTGCCAGTGTTCAACCACGCTTCCAAAAATCTTCCTTATGTCTAATCCAAACTGCCCCTCCTTCAGTTTAAACCCATTACCCCCTGCACCTTGCAGTATCTGTGTATAAGGAAAAGAACACAGTAAAGTCAGGACTAGTAACCAGTTTTGTAATTCTGTACAATGCCTGACAGAAAATTAGCTGTATGCCACCAGGAACAGTGCAGCCCACACAGGCTTCACAGCTTTGACCAAAACTGCTCTGAATGACTCACTGACTACCATTATTAAACATTTGTAGTATTTACACAGATTCAGAAATATGTAAATATCATATGTAGTCATAGAATTATAGAATGTTTTGGGTTGGACAGGACTTTTAAAGGTCAAACTGTCCAACCCTGCTGCAATAAGCAGGGGCATCTTCAACTCAACCAGGCTGCTCAGAGGCCTCCAACCTGACCATCAGTGTTTTCAGGGATGGAGCACCCACCACCTTTCTGGGCAACCAGTGCCAGTGTTCAGCCACGCTTCCAAAAATCTTCCTTATGTCTAATCCAAACTGCCCCTCCTTCAGTTTAAACCCATTACCCCCTGCACCTTGCAGTATCTGTGTATAAGGAAAAGAACACAGTAAAGTCAGGACTAGTAACCAGTTTTGTAATTCTGTACAATGCCTGACAGAAAATTAGCTGTATGCCACCAGGAACAGTGCAGCCCACACAGGCTTCACAGCTTTGACCAAAACTGCTCTGAATGACTCACTGACTACCATTATTAAACATCTGATTTTATTTTCTTTAGAAGGTAGCAATAATTTGTAGCTGCATGAACTGTTGCACTCTCCCTTTTCTAGAACTTGTAAATGAACTCACATTTTAATTTCTGCATGGCTTAAAACTTTTGGTTCTTTCCATGCTCTACCACAGTAGTTTTCCACACTACAATCAGGCTTTTCTTTTTGTTGTTTATTAATGAAGCTTTTGAGTTACAAGTGATGGCAGGATAGGTAGGGGAGTGGTTTTATTCTCTTGCTGAAGTTTCCTCTTCTCCACACAGATATCCTTGGCCTGTGAAAAGAAGAATATAGAGTAAGAAATGGAGCATGGCTTTGCTGGAACAGAGTTTGATGCCTTTTGGGGACAACACTAACCACCCAAAGCAATGACTCTGTTGAGCTTGTTTTATCTGTGTAGGGACCAGCCTTCTTGCACTGGGTGAGCAATAATACACCAGGGCTCTGCAGAGAGACTGGGAACTTCCCCAGAAAGTGCCATGACTATCCCATAGCATCTCCTGGCTGTGCTCTACAGCCCTGTGCCATCATCACTGCAATGCCTGATGTGTCCTTGGCATTCTCATAGCTGTGGGTACATGAGGTCACTCTGTAGCTGAGGTTTTGGACTTGCAAATCCTCCTTTCTGTTTTTTTCAAGTCCACCAGTATATTCCTGGGTGTGTGATGACCAAGCAGGCTATAGCTCACATTTATGATTTCCAGCTTGTATCAGCTGTGACAAAGGGAACTCTGTGTCTGGGCTGATAAGGAGGCAGAGACTTTGAAATCCATACGGGCAGAATTAAGTTCTCCTCTGAATGGCTGGCACATGTTCCTGGCTGCCCCCAGGCTACCAGTTCCTGGGGTTGAGAATAACAGCTGGGTCATTTTAGCTGTTTAGCAAGGAAGGACCAAACCACAAAAACTGCAGCCAGTGCTGAGAATCTGCAAATGGATTACATGATAAAATTCTTTAGTTACGTTTTAATGAGGGGGAAAAGAAAGGCTGGAAAACAATAATTAGGAAAATAGCCAGATTTCATTAACTAGTTTGGCCATTCAGCAGGTGATTTATTGATAAGTACTGCTAGCAATATTTCCTGCAAGATCTTGGACTTACAGGACTGGATCATACCCACAGCATCTGTGTGTGGGCTGATAAACACTGAAGTAAATAAGTAAGGGCAAATTAATTGGGCTCCTTTCTGTGAGTTTTATTTCCACATTTGACCTTAGTAGTTAAATATAAAATGACATCTCTGCTATTTAACACTGCAGTTCATTTATTGGCACTGTTCACTGTTAATTTTCACTGTTCTAGTGGTGTCCCAAGGGCACATTTTTAAAATTACATTACTTCTATGAGGCACAGCAGTCCTTGAGCCTGATAAAGGGGTCATAGGTAGTGGAATTTGGGAGGTTTCTTGGCTTATATTTCCAGATTTTGCATAAAAACCTGTGCTGTTTTTGCTCAGTGCACTGGGGTTCCCCACAGAGGTGGTGTGATCCTGCTTATGAAGGCTCGTGAATTCCTTGCCCACCAAAGCTTCCTGGGTGTGGGTGAACTCCTGGGTTTGTGGTAGAACAATGCCTAGTTTCAGGCTCAAATAAGATGTTTCTGCTTTTTAAAGATTATATGCTTAATTCTGTGTGGTTTACGTGTGTGTGTCTATACATATATATATATATACATAGTACATACATGCATATATGCACCCCCCACTCCCTTTGCATTTTTTTGGTTTGTGTCAGTTTTTCCATACATATCATACAGAGAGTCTGCTTGCACTTGAGGAGATGTTTGTACTGTATTTTTCACTGTTTCTCCCTGTCCCAGCTATATTAAAATGCTTGCCAGAGTATCATCTGGGAGTCTGGAGTATGTGTTTAGAGGAGTAAATGGATACTACAGCAGCAAAGTTGAGATTCCTTTAAAACCACTGCATCCTCGATAACGGTAACATTTTATAGAGCAGTTATTAAATAATTGAATTTGTTTCATTCACATGTGACTGTATGATCATAAAGGGGTTGATTATGATTTCATTGTTCACCCTCTAACATACAAGGGAAACCTCCTTAGAAAAACTGCCTCTGCAGTGGGAGCTGACAGGATAGAAATATCCTGGCTTAACACCTCCTGCCCCCTCCCCATCCGCTTCCCCAGTGTGGTTTTTCTGGTACAAATGGTGTCCGTGGAGCAGCCTTGGCCCCGGGGATGCTCGGGAGAAGCAGGGCTCTGCTGGGAGCATCATTTGTGCACCAACACTGCCCTCGCGTGTCGGGGCTGTGGCAGACCAGGACGTCAGCAACCACATCATTAGCAATTCTTCTTCATCCTCCGAGAGACAGACCGCGCAGCTGGTGTCCTCCCCCATAGCTGGAAGCAGCAGCCTTAACTGTTTAAAGGCTGAGATATTGCCACTTTCCAAGCTGGTTTGGGATGGGGAAGTGGCAGCAATACCCTGGCCTGAGCAAAGTCCTGTTTTGTTTGGCTTTTTTTTATGTTCTGTGTTATGGCATTCATAGTGCCAGCAGGTCTCTGGTTCACGAACAGGAATTTTGTCACCTGCTTGGTTTAGTCTCAGCACTATCAGAGCTGCCTGCAAGTAAGAGGGAATAACCTGTGCAAGACCCATTTCATCACTCTGCACAGATCCATCAAGCTATAAACTGCTGATCACCAGTGATGTGTGGGATTTGAAGGTGCTGGAGAGGTGAAAGAGTTCTGCCTTTTTGCAGACATCAGGTGCACGTGAGGGTTGAAATGCAAACACTAAGAAACTGGCTTTGCTGAGCTGACAGCACCTGAGAGGCAGCTCAGTGGAACAATTTATTTTTTGCATCCAGGAAGAACTCAGTGACTTAGTCTATTAGCTGTGTGTAGGAGGAGGGATCGTGGTATGGTTACAGTGTAGGAACAAGAAATCTAACTGCTATTTCTGGCTCTGCCACAGATATCCTGTCTGCCTGTGGGACAGTCACTTCACTTCTGGGGCCCCCAGATTAAAACAGGATCATTTAATAATATCAGCCTCATGAAAGTTGCTTCTTTCCACCATGAGTAATCCCTCCTGGAATCAGAATGTGACACGTTCTTCTTGCTTGTGCATGTGATGTATGTTCATTCCAAGCTGGAGAGGTGATACCTTTAAGTGCACCAGCCTTCATATTTAATTCTTGCAACAGTTTTTTCTCTGGTGTCTCTTTTTACCAAAGCTTTGAATTTCAGTTGTTTCCACTGACTTTAGAATCCAAGGAATTAATTATCCAGCTCAATTCATCCTTTTTCTATCTTATAATTTCACTCCTTTTCTTTTTTTCTTAGTGAATTTGTGCCAGGAATTGTTCTCTTTTCCTTACTTGTAGTTTCCACTGTATTTCATTCAAAAGCTAAGGTTCTGCCCCCAAAGTCTTGTAAAATTCAAGGCCTCTCTCTATTTTCTTTTTTCCACATTTGCAATGTGTCGTCTTTTGTTAGGGGTGGTAGGGAAGGTACAGCTGCTTTTTGGGGCTTTCTGTTGTGTGTTAAAAGAGGATCTGAGCTTCAGGCACATCTGGTTTAAGGCTGTAGTGCAAAGCCCAGGCTGGCTCAAGAGCTGGCTCTGACTTCTTCTAAAGCCCCTCATTCCCATGGCACAAATTTGCTTTTTTTGCTGTTTCTGGGCCAGATCTTCAGGAACAGGCTGTTCTCCCTGTTCAGGGACTCATCACCCCTGCTGCCTTCTCTTTCATGGCACATGGGACAGGATGCTGCCCAAAGCCATCACTCTGCTGACTGCTCCTCCAGAGCAGTTCTCACTAAAAAGAAAAAAAAAAAGTATCCCTTAGGAAGATTGTTTGGATCAGCCCATGTCCCAGGCCTCACACGGGAGAGTTATCCAGGTGATCCTCTCTCCAAGCTCCCTTTGGCTCTGTCTCCCTGCTGGCTGCTCACCCTTGATGCTGTGCTCAGCTGCTGCTCTGGGCAGCCAAAACGTGGCTGAGAGAACCCCGTGGTGTTCTCCTGTCAGCAGCAGGGACTCTTTGTCTCCCAGGGCCACAGTGTGGGGCTGCCAAGGGAGATGAACCCCAGTCAGTGACCTCAGGGCCTGGGCACCCCCAGCTCCAGTGGCCACCCCTTGACGTGGGCTCCAGGGTAGGAGCAAATGCCTGATTCAGAGCTGTCACTGCACTGGGAGCTGACCACCTTTACACCCACCTTTACACCCACCTCTATACCCACCTTTACACCCACCTTTACACCCCCCTTTACACCCACCTCTATACCCACCTTTACACCCACCTCTATACCCACCTTTACACCCACCTTTACACCCACCTTTACACCCACCTTTACACCCCCCTTTACACCCACCTCTATACCCACCTTTATACCCACCTTTACACCCACCTTTATGCCCACCTCTATACCCACCTCTATAACCACCTTTATAACCTGCTTTATCCAAGCCTTGCATGCCAAATATCCTCAGCCAAGTGCTGCTGATTTTCAGAAAGGGAAAGAATTCTTTTCCTAGCCATGAGCTAGCAGCCAAGAGAAGGAACTTTCCCGTGCCAGGTCTGTTGAATTTTAAATGTGAGCTCTATGGAAATCCAGACCAACACAGACCAGATGTGGTGAAATTGCCCATGACAAAGTAAGGAAACTTTACAAATCTAAGAGAACATCAAGGTGAAAATTTTGAATCTGAATTCAAGGTTTTCTTTAAAGAATGTTATCAAGTAGCCAAACTATTAAAAAGAGATTTCCCTTAAACCTGAGATGCAGAGACCTTCTCAGAACATCTGTTGATGGGAACTCCCTGGAACACCAGTTCAGTGCTAAGGAAACACTGTTTTGGAACAAAACCATTCTTTTATTCCCTTCTCACGAACGTTGAATAAATCTTTCTGAGATATTTGAATAGCAGACATTCTGAATGATCTTAATGTTATGGACATCCTGCTGCCTCCTGGCAGTTGCCCTGGATTTTCAGCTTCTGCCTATGGAAAGCCCTATTTCTTTTTGGTACTTTTTAAATCTCGCAATATTTTGTGATCATCTTATTTCCCTTTGATGCTATTAAAGTGTAAGACAGTGTTTGTTTTTACTTTTTGGTTGGTTTTTTGGTTTTTTTTTTTTCTGTTTGTTTGTTTTTTGGGATTTTTTGGGCCAATCTATATGGATTATTTGATGCTATTAAAGTCTATGGCATGAAATTATACATCACCATTTCCCCTGAATTGAGTAATTGCCTGAAATAAAACCCCAAACAGGATATGGATCTAAATCCCTCTTAATAGTTGAAAATAAGGTAAAAATGTGTCAGAGTGTCTGTGAAACCCAGGCATCCTCTCTCCACAGCCACTACCAAGCAGGCAGTATCTGTTTTCTCTTTTGACCTGGGGGTTTAATGGTTGTGGGCTCTGTGAACGTGGGGGTGAGACTCTGGTCCCTAAATGTCAGCCTTAAACTCCCCCCAACCACCATGAAGTTTGTAGCAGACTTGAAATCATTAGTTCTTGGCTTGCAAAATGAGTGTATTTGGAAAAATAAAATGTTGTTCCTTCCCATTTTGCATCAGTCTCTTTGTAACAGGTTGGCTTGCTTGTGTGTCTGTGGTTTGTTTTTTCTAATAAAAGAGACTGAGTAGGAAGGGCACTCCAAGTGCCCTGTAACAAAACTTGCAGGTTTTTTACTCACCTTCTGATAAAAATGCAAATGCACTTCCTGCCATTTTTGTAGAGTTGTGATGAACTGTATCAGAAATGGGGGATGGAGGAAGAGGGTGAACAGGGAGAAAAGCCCTTTTGTATTACAGTTAAAATACTGAATTCCACTGTTTTCTTGGAAAGCTAATGGGAGCTCTGGGTAGGGTCAGGAACCTGATCCACACCAATATTCTAAAATCCCTTTATTTTTCTCTACTTTGTGTCTGAGTTTTGTATTGAAACCAATGAGAGCTGGACACTCTTCTGGGGCTGGGAGCTTGGCTGAAGGAATTGAGCAATACAAAATTGAAATTATAACTTCTTAAGGATATTCAACCATGGAGAGTAGGGGAGAGAGGAGAAAAGTGGCCTGGAGGACAGGCAAGATGTGGGGCTGTGTGCTGAGATGGACAGACATTGAGGTCTGGTCCACAGCACTTTGGCTGCTTCTGGCTCTGCTCGACCCAAGGGCCTGTCAGACATCCCCATGTCAGCAAATTCCCATCATGTGAGACTTCCTTGAGCCTTGAATAGGCTTCATGTCTTCATGGTGGGCTGGAAAGTGGATGCTACTGCTGCTAAGTGCTGTGCCAGCACACTGGATCTGCCCTCTCCCCTCTCTGTCCTTTGTTGCTACAGAGTGTGCACATTTGAGGTCTTTATTTTCTCTGTTAAGTCGCCACTGTTAATCTCCTTGGTAGGTTTGAGAAAGAAAAAGACAAGTTTAAAAATGCACTTCTGACTCCAGATTCCACTTCCTGTTGATACAGCTGTGTTTCCTACTGGATGGCTCTGTAAACACAGAGTTTAACCCTTCAGATCTTGCAGTTATGTTGCTTCAGCATCACCAATTTCTCTCCTTAAAGGAAATTTCTAACTTCTCTGTCCAGAGCATCCTTTTCTTCCCTCCTTCTTTTTGCACATCTCCACACATTACTTATCCTGCTGTAGCTCAACACTTCATTCAAAAGGAACAGAATTTCCTCTTGCTGTTGGTGAAAATACTTCTGTCCTTCACAATCCCCATTTTTTCATGTTGTTTTTGTAGAGGAGAAATAATTGAATCTTCTAAGTTTAATCCACAGTAATTGAAATAATTAAAATCCCTGGCAAGAGCACCAGCAGAAAACCAAAGTACCATAATTCTGTAAAGAGAATTTTTAGTTCATGGGATGAGAAAGTGTCTAATAGACCTCATCTTGGGATAAATTACATTCCAGGGGTGTTTCAGCCCTTCATACCAGAACAAAATCTTCGCCTGTGTCTGTTTTCCTTCTGGGTCTGCACACTATTTAACAGATGTCATTGGGGGTATCACACCCTCTTTAATTGATGGCATTTGTGATATCATACCCATTGGTGAGGACCTGGTTGCATCTGACTCTGCTATCCTGAGTGAAACCTCTCTGCTGCTGGAGCTACAGGCATATCCAGCCTGAGGAATGTGCTGGCTGCCAGGCAATTGTTCCCCTTATGTGAAGAAAATAGAGAAACCCTTTTTTTCTAAAGTAGATTTCTTGAAGGTGCTCAGCTGTGGTGTTCCACCATATTTGAACTCTTCCAGACACATTTGAAAGTCATATTCAGATAAAATCATATGCTAAAAGCTGAATAAGGATATTTCTAGGGGTGAGTGAGTAGAAATTTGTTCTTCCCAGGTGCAGCACCAGCAAAGCCCTGGGGTTATAGCCCTTGTAGCAGCTCTGGGTTTCCCACCTCTCCCTGTCCATACTGATTTCTTCACAGTGAACTCTTAGAATCTCCCTCATCTGCATTCATTCCCTTCTCCCTGGCAGCTGCAAGTTCCTCTGTGGTCTGGGCAGCTCACAGTCTTCAGAGTTTGCTCCTTGTAGCAAAAGAAGTGTTGCCACTCCTGTTCTGCAGACACAGAGAGGTTAAAGCTGAGTTCAAACAGCAATGTCCTACTCTTCCAATGTAGAGTTTGTTCTCTACCTTTGGCTGCATTAAAATCAGGCATTTTATGTAGAGCTGTCAAGGCTCCTGTGAGGTCAGTGCAAGGATCCCCTCTGCATTCAGCAGAGAGGGGCCCAGGGTTTGCACCCAGCAGCTGGGAATGCAGCTCCTTGCTCAGAGAAGCTGAGGAGAGTGGGTGGCTTTTGACACATAATTTCACCAGTGCCAAAGATCCCAGTGGTCTACTGAGTGTCTCACAAGTGTGATTACTGCTTATAAGCAAACCTGAAATCTTCTACGGTACTGCACAGAGCTGGTGACTTGCTCCAGCACATTTTTGGAGCCAAAACACTCATACATTTGACTGCCAGGGAGATTTATTTTATGGACTAGATAAAATTAATTTGTTGGTGCAAATTATTTGACTTTTATTAGCATAAATATTCTTTTAAGGCATTGATATTTTAGTCACGCTGTTCTGCCTGTCTTTTAGCCTTTGCAGTGACTATGAGAAGTGAACAAGATGCATCCATGTGCAATTACCATGTGGCTTTGTGGTCTGCATTAGAAAAGGAGCTTCTCTTTTATAGTGTTATCTGTAGCTATGTCTTACTGCATGGGCATCTCCAGGTGCCAATCAAAATTGATTGCCTCCATTTCTTCTCCTCTCTCCAGCTGAAAGATTTTGGGTTGCTCAGCCTGGAAAAGAGAAAGCTTCAGGGTGGAGTCATTGTAGCTTTCCATTACTTATAAAAGCAGCTTATAAAAAAGAGAGACAGAGACTTTTTACATGGGCAGATAGTAACAGGACAAGGGGGAACAGTTTTAAATCAGAAGATAAGACATTTATGTTAGATATTAGGAAGAAATCCTTTACTGTGAAGATGGAAGGCACTGACACAGTTGCCCAGAGAAGTTTTGGACACACAGTCTCTGGAAGTGTTTAAGGCCAGGCTGGATGGGGCTCTGAGCAACCTGCTCTACTGGATTCCTGCCTTTCCTGGGGGAAATCTGGTCAGATATCCTGTTGGATGTGTAAGAAATTAGAAATTAGTAGCTTCTTCATTCACAGAGAAGAAAAATGTTTATTCTATACTTTTAATGGGATAAATTGACCCTCAAATGACTGTGCGCCCCAAAACATTTCCCTCCTGATGGGCTTGTCGTGAAAGCAAGATTTTCTTTTCCTTTCTTAAAGAGAAAGTGGAGGTTGGCTTGCTTGTGGTTGGGCTTGTAGCTTACATGAAGTTTATGACAGCACTAAGAAAATTAATAATATGAAAAAACAATTTGTGTTTTTACATGTCTTAGTAGATGCTCTCTTGGAAATGCAGCACTGATGTTGATTCCTAGCATGATCCCCAGATAGGTTAAAGTCTGTCATGAAGAGCTCATCTGTCTCAGATTGGTGCCAGCTTTAAGGGGTAATTTTCATTCTAGATGGCATTCAGTCTGTGAGCTTCTGATGTCCTTTTGCACATCTCTTAGTTCAGGTACTGCACAGCATTTCACACCAGACCACCACTGAGACTGAGCTGAGCAGCTGGGTAAGAATATCACTTGATCTGTTTTCCTAGATGTTGAAGAAAGAGGATGCTTCTTTCCAACGTTGTCTGTTTTGGTAAACTACAAACTACCTGTGCAGGGTTGTCACTTGTAACAGATCATAAAAAACTGAGCACAGGGCTGTCCTGGATTTGGTACATCTGGGAATGAGTACATTGAGTATCTGAAATTTACAGTCTCTTCCTTTCTGCTTACAAAACCTGTACTCCAATCTACTTCAGTGTCTCAACTTCCATCTAGAAAAGTTAACAAATTACAGATTTTTTTAGTGTTCCTTTCCATTGTCATGGCTTTAGGCCTAATGCTCTTTGATATCATCATTGGGAAGGGTCGTTGTGTACATGTTTTGGCACATAATGTCTCTGCTCCACATGTTGAGCTAGTAAATTTCTTCAGATAGGCTGGGCTTGTTCCAGGGATTTAGGCAGATAAGTTCAGCAAAGCTTGGGAAAAGCAGGCCTCTAGCTAATCACTAATGATCTCACCATAAAATTGGCAAGGTTGTTTGTGCTGATCCCAGTTTAGCTTCTAATATGAGCTTTTCATCAGCAATTCATCATTTCTCTAGCTTATGGACCACCCCGTGTCTGGCTTGATGCCTACCTGCTGTGCATGGGCTCAGACTCCCTTCCAACCATGGTCTTCTGTACACTTGATCTCATGCAGTGCTTGCAGCTACATTTATGCTGAATTTACTGCTTTTATTTAAAAGTCTTAAGTCTATTTTTGCATGTGTGTGTTGTTGTTTTGTAGATTTCTGCTTTTCAAGTCAGAAGAAAAAATGCTCAGAAGGTTTGTGTTAGCATTCTGCTGCTGGGTCCTCTTTTCAGGCATCACTGCTGCAAAGGACTTCAGATTTCCTTTGGAGAACCTTTTCTGCATGTTTTAAAGCACAGTGACAAAATACATAATTAAATCTGTCAGAGGGATTTTAAGAGGCAGTTGTTTGACATTGGTATCCTGTGATATGGCTAAAAGCTTGATACCAGCTTTAGGAAGTAAACAGATTAGGAAGATAATGTCTCCCTAGGGAATTCTCTACTTCAGTTCCTCTAGGATGTGATTTAAAGCAGCATCTGCTCTGTGCTATGTATTGTTTTATACTTCCCTCAGATCCCTGAACTGGAGGTTGTTTAGATGTGTGTCTGAGCGAATAATTTCACACTGTAGTACAGAGAAATGTCATGGGAATTCTGTCTGGGATTTTGAAAGAGGCAGAAGGGACTTTACAGGGTGTCCCACCCTTCTAAGAAAGGGGAGCATCCAAGACTCATAGGTGTTCATGTTGGCAAACAATGGCAAAAGCCCATGAAAGTTGACAAGGTTTTATTGGCAAATTACTGACTTTGCATGGAAATTGGTGTAAGTTCGACCCTGTTCTCCTAGTGTAAGCACACAGCAGTGGGGTTTGGGTAAAGGTATAGGGTGATAGAGAAAAGAGAGAGAGAGATGGATTGGATTAAAGAAGGGAAGAGGGGAGGGAAGAGAGACATCACCAGTCCTGGTGATCCATGTGATAGGGTGTCCAGGTTCCTGGGGGGCACACACACCAGGGCTTCATGGGGGTAATATTTTAATGATAAATCTTCCCTGCCCTGGAAAGAAGTTTTAATTTTCTATGGAAATTATTTAGCATGCACAGACAGTCTGTTCTTTCTGGAAATGGGTTGGAGGGTTTTGGGGGTATTTAGTGGTTTTGATTCCCCCTGAGCCTGTTGCTCAGCTTCATCCCTGCCCTTGTGCTGTACTGCATTGTATTAGTCTCCAGGAGCCAGTGCAAGGACATTTATCCCAGAAATGTACTGCCTCCAACTGCCTGTGATCCCTTCTCCAGCCAATGCTGTTCTTTCTCACAGTGTGTGGTTGCCAACACCCTTGGTTGGCTCCACAGCTGTTTGGCTCTTGGTGTTTGAGACATCCACATTAGCCCCTTCTCTTCTGTGATTCCATGACTTACATGACAGTGAGGGCAGAAAACCTAACCCTGGGAAGTAGCATAGGCCATGGTGCTGTTTCTGTCCTGCTGCCAGTGTGATCACATGCCCCCAGAGGGTGATGGGGGGAAAAGGAGGAGGTGTTCAATTCCCCTTTTCCTCTTTGTGACAACCTGGCCACTCCAGTTACCTCATGCTCATGGTTTGTACCTCAGCCTGCCTTAACCATGTCATATGACTTTAACTCACAGGGAGGTTTTGTGGTTTGTATTCTGTGTGAGTCTCTCTTTCCTCTGCACCCTCAGTGTGATGACAACACTCATTCACTTCCCAGATGCCTTAGCACTGCCATGGTCTTGTTTTCAGGGACTTGCAGATGCCTGCTGCTTGTTCAGAACATCAGTCAAGACCTCTTGCTGTCTGGATGCATCTTCAAGTCATGCTTCCCTTCTTTAATTTAGATACTCTTCCATTTGATCTTTGGAATTTGATCTGGTTTTTTCTCAGAGGACCTCATGGTGGGGGATATCAGCTGAATTTTTCACAATACAGATGTGAAAGTACCACAAGTCAAGCTGAGCTGTGGTGGAGACCATGGTGCAAGTCTTGTCCTTGCAAGCACAGCACAGCAATCACATGTATGGAGTTTGTCATTACTGGTACTTAGAATTGCACTCTTGCCATTATTCTTTCCCCCTGCTTGGCGTAAGATAAAATCAGATTATGCTTCTCTCCCACTCTGTGTTCCACTGCTTTCCTGATTCGGTTTCCTAGAAAGAGCCACAGGCTGTAGTTAAAATCTGGTTGAATATTTGGATTCCATGATTCTGCGAAGAGAAGCTGCTTTCCTCACGGAAGCATGGCCAGACCACACCCAGATCAGGCGACCATCCACTCTGCTGGGGATGCCTTTGCTTCAAATGTACAAATGCTGCTCTACTGATCCTTTCGCACACACAGAACCAACTCACTTCAGATGCTACAAGAGACTTTTGCCATGATTCTGCCTGGCAAAGGGTGAGATAACACATATCACTTCAAGCTGGATCATAATGCTCTGCATTCAGACTCAGGATTAGTTTCAGGTCCTCCTCAAGTATGCAGAAGTCTGGCTTCTTCTATTGGCCCTAAGGATGTTGCTGACCTCTGTCTTGCAGCTGCATTCTCTGTCTAGCAGATCTCATAATATATTATGAGCCACAGTTACCAAAATATGCCACACTTGGCACAAAATACCCTTTTGTGATGAGACTGTATCTGGACATGCTGCTGTTTATTCAGACAAGTTGTAGGCTCCATCTCTTTGTTACTTAACCACAGGGATGTAGCAGTGCAAAGACTGCTCATCTTTCATTAAGAGTCTTGAGGTGGCTTTGATATAATGATATAACACTGTATTAAATGTCAGCTATGTTTTTTGGATGAAGCCAGGCATGCCATGTGTTCCAAAGGGGCCATTAAAGTAGCAGTAGCAGCAGCTTATTTTTCCTTCCAGCTACAAAACCAGATTTATAGTATGTTTCCTGTTATCAAATAAAATAATAATCTGTCAAATAGCTTTTGTTTGGCTGGGCTTATGATAGGAGATGGGATGGTCCTGAAAAATAGAGTTCTTTTATCTCCATTATATGCACCATTAAACAAATAGACCAGTTTTTATTCCATTTATGAGCCAGAAGCAGACTTTAGGAGGCATAATGCAGAATTGAACTGGGGAAGATGCCCTGTTTTGATTTGGGGGCATTTTAACACATGGATTTGGCAAGGTGTGCCTGCACAGGCTGCCAGAAATGCTCATTGTCTTTGCCCTCTGAGTGCAAAATGTGAGGATGGAGAATCCAGAGCCTCCCTGGATGACCTGTCCTGGTGTGCATTGCTCTCCTGGTAAAGAAGTTGTGTTCAGAACCTTCCCAAATACATTTTGTGGCTTCTGCCCATTGTTTCACCCTTTGCTACCCCTGGGAAGAGTGGACTGAGAGCAGCCCTACTTCCTCAGTGTCTTCTCCTTTTGGTCTCTGACCATCTTGCAATGCTCTAGGCTGCAAATTCCCAGATAAACCATTTGAAGTGAGGGTTCAAGACTGTAGTCCAGGAAATTAATTTTTCTATTGATATCTCACCAAAACCAGATATTTTTTGTATATTGCATCTAAATAAGCTTATTAACATAACAATTGCAAAACAAGAGCACATAATATGGATTTCAAGGAGGAAGAAACTTTGATAGTTGGAAAATAAAGTGACCAACACAGAAATTCAGAGATAGAGAGAAATGGTTGTGAAAACTTGATATGGAGGAAAAATTGCTATTTAAGGGAAATAGAGATGCATGACTTCATCAGTTAATTAGCAACTTCAGGGAAGAGCAGACATTAGGTCAAGCAAATTGTTTCAGATTACAGAATTTAAATAACATTGAAATTGAAAAATGAAAAGTTGTTTTAAGTCAAAATTCTCTGCATTGGAACAGAAACAGAAAATTCAGGATACTTGAAAATGCAGATTTATATTTTTATTTTTAAAAAATCATGAAAACCAAGATAATATTGAAGAAATTAATGAAATCTGCCCTGTTCTTGTCATGGACAAAGACACCACAACCAAACAAACAAATAAATGGAGCTTTTAAATTTTTCTTTACTTTTTATGCACAGCATGGAAGAATATATCCCCAAGAGGGTAAGAAGATGAAAAGTATCTTCCTTTTGATTTCACAGCTATGACTGAAAAGGAGTTAAGCAAATGCAGAACAAGGCCACTTGTAAAGTAAAAGCTCTGCCAAAGCAGTCTGCTCCTGCCTGGCTGCTGGAACTGCTGCTGGTTTTGCTACCCAGCTTTTGGCTGATAGAGCCACATCTTGTACTGTGCAGTTTCAGGATGGTTTCAAACTCTGTGATCTTGGATGGTCCACAATATTTTTTCTTTCCTAAAACTGAAGTCTGTCTGCTTGTACCTTCTGGAGACTTTTCTCATTGCTCCTCCAGATGTTCCCTGTTACTTTTCAAACTCCAGTTCAAGCTTCTTTCATGGGATGAGCTCATTGCAGCACAATGATCTTAGAGCACAGAATGCTCTTAGAGCACAGAAATTTTGCTGTTCAGCATCTCTGTTTGTGGAGCCAGTGGTGGCAGTGCCAATTTGTTAATGATGCCCAAACATGTTTAGGTCACCCTATTCTAAATAAGTGCTTCTACTGGGACAACAGTCATAAAACATCAGGTTGCTTTCTAACAGGGAAGTTTTTTCCCTCTGAATACTTCATGGAAAAATTTGAAGAAAAGGGGAGGTCACACTGAGTTTGCCAGTATAAGCAATTTTTTGGCAAAGAGATGAATGTATGTAATCTTTACTCTGTAATTGTCTAAACTGAGTTAGAAAAGACTATTCCAAACATCTGTCTACATTCTTCCCACAGATACATTTCCCAAAATAAAGTTATGGGAAGCTGATTGCTCATCATTCATGGATCCACAGACATATAATGGTTGGCTCACTGGGGATATTTAATTTTCTTAGGCTATTATTGGGTGTTTTGCTTCATGCAGAACGTTCTTTTCTGCTCAACCTACCATGCACAGCAAGAATAAATCCAGCTGGCACCTGACATCTTTAAAACTGTCTTATATTTTCTGGGTTCAGAGTCTGTTATTTCACAATATGTCCAGGAGATTTCATGTCTGGGATCAATTTTAATGAGCTATCTAGACCCTCATGCATGGGGAAGCTGAGCCCTGCATAATCATATTTTCCTCTGACCATTAAATTATGTGTCCTGTAGAAACAGATTTATATCTCTGTCCTGATGCTACTTGTCCCTAGCATTAACTTGTGACAATTTATGAGCATTCAGGGGGACTTAGGGATTTGTTGCAATAGTTTAACAGCGAGGAAGTCCTGATGGTACTGTGATTACTGCTGATCTCCCTGTAAGAACTGGCTCTCTGTTAACCCATCTGTTTTGGGTATAATAATAATGCAAATATTCAGAAATATTCAGCACAGAAGTTTCAGCTGAGCAAAATCAAGAACAAATGTCTGCCCTGAGGGCCTGATTTAAGCCCAGTGATGTAAGCCAGGTCCTGTTTTACATTGCCATCTCTCTGACAAGCATTATGAGCTTTTAACTTCTGTCAGTTCTGGAATGAAACTAAACATTCTCTATGCCTGCCCAGAAATACAACTGAGGGATGGAAAGGTACGTGGCTTTATTTAATGGTTTGTTTATATTTTATTTTGTCTTTTCATTTTTTTACTTATTTATTGAGCTCCAGATGCTGTGTTCCCCTGGGAATGTGCTATACCAGGTTAGTGTTAAAAACTTTGGGAATGTGCATGAGTCTCTTGGGGTGTCTTTAATATAATTTAGGATAATGGGAATACTTAGGGTGGTTCTTGGAACTGGAATTGACTCTACAGGCATTTCTGCTTGTGCTGTCTCAATAGTTCAGCCAGTAGGTGGAACCAGGGGAAAGCAGATGTGTGTTATGTACAAGTGCTCTGCCCTATCCTAGGAGATGCATCCCGAAGTGTCTGCATAAAACTGTGTTTTTAACTTCAGTGTTCTTGTTTAGAACAGTCAAGCTCCAAATCTGGAGTTACTTCTAAACAGTGACAGGATGACGTTGTCAGACCTTGTAGTACAGAGAATGTTTTAATAAAATTCCTCACTAATCATTTTCACTTGTGAGTATGTCAGAGATAGAGAACAGGATAATCCAGATCACATTATATCCTTCCATCAACAACATCTGGCATTTGCTCAGAAAGGCAGCATCGAAAATGTAGGTTAAAACTACCTCTTTAATGTGTTCTACTGTGAGAAATTAAATGTAGTCCACCCAATAACATGTATCCTGCAAAACACAGCTTGGGCAGTTCTGACTGAAATAAAAAGTTCTCCTTTGAGAATAATTACCACCAAGGAGAAAACAGTGGAAACTGATAAAGTACTAATGTTTCTGCTTCTATGGAACCACTTCTCCAGCTCTCTTGGCAGCCAAAGGAATCCAATTTAGAAATCACCATCCTGTCTGAACATTTCCCATCAATAAACTGAAAGGGAAGAACAGGGATAGCTTCTCCCTACCTTCACCCAGCTAACGAGAAAAATACTTGAAAGAAAAAGGTTTTAAGAATAAGATCTTGCAGCACTGAAACAGTAAAATCAATACACATGAATATATTTTTAAACATCTGTAAAAGCTGGAAGCAAAGGGGTTTATTGTGATACTTCGCTGCTTTAAATCAAAGGTAGAGGCTTCTCATGTATTATGTAAAAGTGCTGGAATAAGTCTGCCTAGCTTGCAGTTTGGGCTATATACACTAGTTTCAGCACCATAGCTTGGTTCTTCCAGTTTTCAAAACTAAAACATGCTTACAATTGCAGTATTTTTCAATAGATGGAAAATATATGTTGCCAGAAGGAAGAATGTGCTGCTAAAATGCTGCTATCCATTTTACATCTTGAAACTTGGTAGTAAAACTCCTGGTTATTAAAAATACTGACTTTGTGGCTATGGCAGACAGTGGGTAACTTTTTTGTTTTCTCCTTCTCTTCTCTTGAATGTGAAGACAGAAATTAGGTGGGAATTGTTGCTAGCAAGCTGCTCTACAGATGTAAAAAGAAAGTAATTTTGGAGCTTGCCAAGCATAAATCAGGAGTGACTTTAATAGAGAATTATCAGGCATAGCAGGGTGAGAAAGGCTTCATCTTGTTTTAATGAGGATAGGCTTGTTTCTCCAGAAGCAGAAAAATTAGAACTCATGAATAATTTTGGCGGAATATTTTCTCTTTGGCACCCAAGATAACAAATCTGCAGACTCCAAGATTAAAGAATAATTAAATTAAACAGGTTAATTACCAGTACTTCAGAAAATTAATTTCCTAACAGGCATATTCTTTCATCTTTCTGATATTTTAAAATAAACTTGTCAAATCCCCACTACTGTGAGTTTTGGTGTTCATTTTCTCTTTGCTCTTGTCTCTTTCTTAATCTGAAATCTTATTTCAGATTTCTTACAAAATCATTGTCCTCCTCTGCATTACACTGACCCTAAATAGATGATCCTGAAATCTTAAATTACATGGGTGGATTTTTTTGTTTGATGTTTTTTTCTAATGAAGGATGGGCATTGGGGAAGGCTCTTACAGTGTGATTTCCTGTTGATAGCACTTGTGGAAAGCATTAGTCATGATGACTTTACAAACATACTCATTAAAATGGAGGGGTCTATTTTCTAAAATGTTCTGGGACATTGAAGTAGTAGGGCTGAATGACTTTTCCAAAGAGACTTGGGTATTCCAGTGATGACAGCTGACCATGGAAATGGGAAGCCCAATATTTCTACAAATCTACGGAATGCTTTTTCTCACAGTGAAGGTCTGAGGGACTTAGGAGGGGAGAGGAGGAGAGCCTGCAAGGCTGTGCAGGTTGTGCACTTTTAAAGGCTCCAGTGGACAACAGTTTCCAAAGGCTGGGTTTTGCTTAGGTGGTGATGGAGCCTAGGACATGGTGCCAACCCCATCAGTCCATGCCTTCCCCGTTTGTAAAACCCAGGAGTGATGGTACTTTGATGCCTGTCCACACTGACTATCTGAAGATGCTCATGTGCACTCTCCATCCAATGGACTCAGCCACACCTCTGCACAATTCAGCCAGCACATCCAAGATCCACAACAGTGCCTCACTGTAAGGGCAATGAAAACGCTTCCCTGGCCAGCTCAGGTGTCAGACCTAGAGGAAGGACTGTCGAATAATTTACTGTAAACTCCTGTTTTTCACAAGCCACCAAATGTCTCCAAGCTATTCTGTGCTTTACAAGAATTCAACCTCAGTCCTTCACGTATTAACTAAACCCACGGGAGCGTGAGGACTCCTCTTTGCTACGTGTGTTGGCTCACAGACACGTTCCTATCTGCACAGGGAGAAGCTGCTTGCTCGTGTTGACAATAGAAACAAGGGATGGTGAAGGGATTTACTTACAGGGCTGGGCTGTGGCAATGAGCTCTTTAAATAGCTGTGTGACTTTTGTCTGTATATCTGGACCTGATTATTAAGCACTTTTTTTTAATGATCAGCAGCAAAGTAAATAGGTTTATGGCACTCGAGGAGGCCTCTCTTCTCAAGTGGCAGATTATTGCACCTACTCAAATGATTGTGAGAGGAATGAAAAATCCTACGATTAAAAGGCCAGGCCTTTTCATCGATCTGAATGTTCCTCTTTTAACAACTCTGACAGCATCAAGGAGCCTTAAAGTGGGAGTAAATTATATCGGTATGTTTTAGTTTAAGCAAGAGTTTAAAGGTGTTTTTAAGCCTACTTTAGGGCCAACTGTTTGTAAAGGGGGCCTTAATGGAATTGGGAATTATGCCCAGAGCAAACACATTGTCTATTTGGCAGTGATTAGCAATGTGTTCACAATTTAGTGTTCTAAATATAGGATAACAAGTTTCCAAGATATTTAAATACACCTTCAGATACAGCAGTAGCAGGCTTAGAAATGTACTTTAATAAAATCTGAGCTTGTTAACAAAGAAAGTGTAAAAGACAGTAAATGCACTTGGCAGAGATATCCTGATGGACAGCTCACCAGCTGTGGGGTCCTTTCCCACAAACTCTTGGGTGAGGCATTTTCTTCATGAAGAGTTTTTGGAAAGCCTTTTGTTTGAGGCATCTCAAACTGCAAAGAGGAAAAAACAATGGGGATATAAAGTACAGTACAGGGAAGGCAGCAAGGGAGGGAATTGCCTTAGCAATTTCTAGAGTCTGACTTTCCTTCTTTGAAGTTTTTAGGGTTACACACATTTTTTGCAGCACTAGAAAGGGCTTCTAGACCACATGTGCCCAAGTAGTGCCATGTTCCTTCTGCTGATGACACCATGTGAATAACTCTGTTTGTTTCTGTGCCTGAGACACTGTGCCCTGCTTGATGCCCAGGTACAGCACAGGTTTTCTTTGCAGTGATCCTCTTAGAAAAATGAAATCTTTGCTTTGTCACTTGCCTGATTTGCACCCTTCCTGTACCACAAGCATGGCTGATGCTGTTAAATGTCATCCAGAGTTTGTTGTCTAGGGATTTGAGAGCTCAGAATGCAATGAGCCTCTGCCTTCTGTGGGTTTTGATAGGAGCTATGGCATCCCAGTACTCCCTGATCTCAGTAATAGTGACCTGGAATCGCATCGCTGTGTTACATGAAATCCCTTTCCTACCTTGATTAACCTTCATCAGGTTTTTTATCTGATTATCAAATTTTGAATTGACTTGCAGGCTTGGTTTCTTGAAGTTTTTTTTTACTCGTGAGACCTGAGGGGATTTTAACGGAGCACTAAGCAGCACAGGGTTTACAGCCCCCATTTCTCTGTAACGCTCTGCGAGCTGTGTTTCTTTGTTTGCAGGCCACTGGCCAGACCTCCCTCAGCATGACCAGCACTGTCCCAGCCACGACAGAGACCTACACACGGACTCAGTACTGCAGGTGGCCCTGCGAGTGCCCCAAGTCCCCACCCCGGTGCGCGGTCGGCGTCAGCCTGGTCACGGACGGCTGTGACTGCTGCAAGACGTGTGCCAGGCAGCGAGGGGAGAGCTGCACAGAGGCTGACACCTGTGACTTCCACAGGGGCTTGTACTGTGACTACAGTGGAGACAGACCTAGGTACGAAATAGGAGTATGTGCACGTAAGTGATGTACATATATTTTCGACTTAGATATACGCTGGCAGCTCCCGTCAGGCTGAGCAGGGGTTGAGGTTTATCGCGTTTTAGATACCTGGCTTCACGCTTATCAGGTCCTCTGTGCATCGTCTTCCATTCCCTTGTAGCTGTCTTTGTTCTCAGGGCAGTTGGCTGGATGAGAAATGACATCTGAATTCCTGCCTTTTGATTTGGCTGCAGCCAAGAGCAAAGACCAACCAGCATCTGAAAGTCTCCATATGTGTAAATAGATTATTCTGTAGTCCCTGTAACAGGAGGAGGTGCTGTAGTAGGCTGGGGATGAAGGAAGGCAGGCAGGCAGCTGGATTTAAAGACAAGCAATATGGGCCCCTACATGAAAACCATGACATTAAGGGGACACTTTTGGCTAATTCCCTATAGCCTTAGAAGGATAGCACGTGGTCTGTAGAATACCCTGACAAGATGGTCAGGAATAAATCATCTCCTATTAGAGGCTTGTCAGCTACAAATTGAGGTTTAAGCCTTAATTTTACAATGGTTACAGTCACATTAGCTGTTATGAGACAGAAGGATTTCTTCTCGCCTCTGATAGCAAACTCTTGGTTCTGTGACACTGGAATGCTTTTCAAGAAAAAGCACAAAAAGAAATTGGGTAGTGTTTTGTGTATTAAGAGTATATTCACTTGTTCTGAGTTCCAGAACATGAGGGGACTCTGATCCTCTCATAAAAGTCAGAAATTATTCAAAATTATTACTCTGGGAATGATTAAAAGTGAAAGGATCATCAGCACAACCACATACATTGCTGATCAGAAAGGCTGCTTTTAGTAAGTTATTAGAACATATAGTCATGGCTTTAGGTTCATAAACAGGAAAAAAGCCATTCAAATGAAGGGGTTTCTGGACTGAAACATAAAAACAAATTATTTAAGAGAAAATGTAAGGGTGAAAGGTAACCTGGAGGAGAGCTGAGTGTGAGATGGACTGATAGAATAACTGATCCACAAAAGAGGAAAAATCTCGCAAACTTTAGAATATGAGCGGAGGTTACACAAGGGACAGGTTTGAGGAGTTAAGAAGTTCAGGGTAAGCTGGCAGATTCTCCCAGAAGTGGTACTAGGCATTGCTCTTCCTCAGCAGAAGGGTGGGAAGTGGGAAGTCTAGTAAGAAATGACCTTGGCTTTGCACTGGCTCAGAAAAAAAAAAAAAAGCAAGCATGCAAAGGATACAGGCAAAATAACAACAAGAGAAGTTACGTGCTAGGAGCTGTAAGCTTAAACAGTGATTTTCAAGATTAGAAAAGATTAAGGTTAAGAAAAGAGGATATGAGATCATTTAAATGTATTGTCTGAAGTGTGTGTAGAACAGTCATGAGAGGTCTGCAAGAGCAGGTTAGACAAACATTGTCAAGAATGACATCGTTACAGCTGGCCCTGTGCTGGGAGAGGAAAACAGGCTGGATGTTGTCTCAAAGCTATCAGGCTTCCTAGACCTCTTTAAAGGCCCTCATGTTGCTTTGCATTTGTTTATTTATCTAAATGGTTGTTTTCTTAGTTGGATGTCTTTTGGTCTTTGCAGTCCTCCCACACATCACAGGCGCTCGGTGTGCTTGTGGCAGCAGCACTGTGCTGAAAGAAGACTGATCCCAGCTTCTCCAGTGAGCTCTGGAGGGATTCCCAGTCTGTGCTTTCACTTCCCTGCCACCATGACAACATGTGACACTTATGGTTGTGTGAATTTATGGTTATTGGTGAGTGGTGAGCAGCTGTGCACAGCTGAGGGGAACAAGAGGAAGGTCTTTCCGTGGTTAGAATGTGAGGCAGATTGTCTCTGCCACAGAAACCTGTGGCCTTTCCCTTGTTTTCAGCACCCAGGCAGAGGTACAGGACAGGGTCTGCTGATATGTTCTTTTTGTACCCTGGGCCACATAGAGGCTGCATCACCCTGCTCTGAGCCCACCAGCTTCTGTCCTGACCTGGTGACTGAAAGCTCCTGTGAGTGGGAATCCTGTGCTGGGTGTTGGGGACTAACTGCTGTGAGGAACTGGCTTTGCATATGGATGCTTTTGGCTAGATCTAGAGAATCCAGGGCATGAAAGGCTACAGAAACAATATAATTTATGGAAACTGAAGACCCTGAAAGAGTCAGGAATATGTGTTGGGAAAGGGAGTGGGGTCAAACTGAGGGAAATTCAGGCTGCATCTGGACTGCCATGCTGAGGTGTGCCCCAGGATGTAACCACACAGACATCAAATAGGAACCTGGGAGTCACTGCAGCTCTCCTTTTGTTGTTGGCTTTTCTCTGCAGCAGAGCAGAGGCAGCAGGTGCTGAGCACAGGCCCAGGAGGTGAGGCAGGTGTTGTGCATGTGGGGCTGGGAATAGGGGCATGCCTCCAAATTGCTTTATTCTGATGCAGTCTCAGTGAGGTTCTTTATGAAGGCATTCAACAGCCCCTTTGTCTGTGTTTGGGGATGTTCTCATCATGGTGAACCTCTTGGTTTATGAACCTGCAGGACACTAAATTAGCATAATCTGGGAGGAATATGCTCGTAGGAAAACACCAGGAGACACAGCATTTTTTGAACTATCATCATCTGTGTGCATACCTAGAAGTCTCTCTGCATTCTCAGGCACAGCTCCAGCACTGAGTGATTGCCTTTTCAGCATAAAGGCTTAAGCATTACAAAAAATGCAGCTGAGTGTGAACTGGATATCTAGATCTGTGCTTGAAATTCCAACAGCTCTCATTTTTTGTGCAGAAGAAGGGATTTGTCCTTGATGTTTTCATTCAGCTCATTCTAAAAATAGGAAGCCTTTGCAGAATTTTAATCCAGCATTTCAATTTGTGTTTTCCTGAAGCAGCTCCATTTCCGACCAGACTCAAAACAGAAGCAACCCAACCAGTGCGTGAGCAGTGCCTCCATGTGACTAAACACAAGACTAAAGTTTGAATTTTCCATTGAAAGCCACTGCTTCCAAATAACTGTGTATAATTTGAAACAAACAAAACCAAAAATGCTGCTCTGTGATTCCTGTTCACGAGCAATCAGAAAGCTTGACTTTTAAAAGTGATTTTATTTTAAAAAGTTATACATCGAATATTTATTTTCATGGCTTTATGATGTGTACTTCATTTTCCAAGAAAACTGCTCTGTTATAAACTGGAAAAGATCCAGTTTCCTAAATATAGGAATCCAGTGCCATTTAGTTGCTCCCTTGTTTGTCGTTCCCTTTTGCTTCAGATATACAGTGTTGTGAACAGCTGTGTCATATGTGCAACTCCATGAAGTCCCCTCATATGTCTTTGAAAACCTCAAATTTCACTATATATTTTTTTAAATAACTTTGATTTCTTCCCCTGTAGGTAATTCCTACCACCAAGCTATGAAATTATTTTGGTTTTTTAAAGTAAGAATTTATGGATAAAATGTGTTTTGTATTCTAACTTATTTTTTCCTGGAAACATTAAAAGGTTCTCCTTTTTTTGCTGTGATTTAGAATGGAAACAGTTTCCTAGATGGTGTGACTACACATGGTGCAGCATCAGGCTGAACACGTGGCTCCACAGCACTGCCAGCCCAGGGATCCTTGGTAAAGGAACACATCAGAGCTGTTTGTTGCAAGCATTCTTTTAATGGTGCTCTGTGTGTTTTTCTCTCTCTTTCTTTCTTTTCAGAGATTGTTGGTGTAGGATGTGTCCTCAATGGAGTCAGGTACAAGAATGGGGAGACATTTCAGCCCAACTGCAAATACAACTGCACGTGCATTAATGGGGCTGTGGGCTGTGTGCCCATGTGCACAAACTCACGTCCTCCACTTGTCTGGTGCCCAAACCCAAAGCTGATTAAGATGGCAGGGAAGTGCTGCGAGCAGTGGGTTTGTGATGACTCCAGGAAAATCAGGAAGACATCTCCGCGCCACATCTCCTCTGCAGGTACGGTGGGAATGAGGCAGATCTCTCCTTTCCATCTGGCAGAGTCTACAAGCAAAGTATCAGCTTGTACTGCCAGACCTGGCAGGTGTCTAACCTTTGTGAGGGAGATAGAGCCTCCCACACAGCACGTGCTGCAGGACAGGGCAGGCAAACACCAGTGGAACTCGTTAGTAGCAATATGGATTTGGATGTTCCATCCCTGGTGGTGTTCAAGACCAGGCTGGGTGGGGCCCTAAACAACCTAGTTTATCCAGTTGATCTAGTGGGCGCTACCCCTGGCCATGGCAGGGGAGTTCATTGAGATGACCTTTAAGGTCCTTTCCAGCACAAACCATTTCACGATTCTGTGCATATGATATTCATCAAACATTCTTGTGCAACCATTCTGGAATTCTGTGTGCCAAAGCCCCCTTTGAAGGGCATGTCTGCTGGAACTCTGAAGATTTCAAAAGTCCTTTTTAATTCTTCATTTTATTTTTTCCCCTCAGTCTGAGCCCTCTGGGAAAGAGAATGGACTCAGTTTAATTTGGGACCAAGGCTTTCTGTCCAGGTTATATTGTTATTGTAGTGCAATTTTAAAGCCCCCGTATATTAGGAAAGGACTTAAGAGTCTCAAACTTACACAACACCTTGATGGCAGTTATTGTGTGGAAATTTCACTGTGAGGTGGGCTAAGTTGTCTTTGTGGTAGTACAACGTCATCAGTTCTGAACTGATGGCATCATTAAACCCTCTGTCCTCACACTCACATTTATGGTAATGATCACATAGCCCACTGCACAGGGCTGGTATCATTTGCCTCAAACATGGTCCCAAATGCTTAAGAAGGATTCAACTTGCCATATGTCTTAAATTTATTGTCAAAATTCCCTGTGACACACTGTAGTGACATTAGCCACATTAGCTCCTGTTTTAGACCATCTCACAAAAGCAAAGCTCAAGGAGAGATAGGACTGATGTAAACAAAGATTTTGGCTCCTTGGTGGGAAGAGCTTTTTCCCAAACCTTGTCTTTTTGTTGCACAAAAAAAAAAAAAGCCTTGGTCTTCATTTATGAGTTAAAACCACCAGAGTTTAGCCCTTGTTTCTCTGTCCCTGATAGTTCTGAAATGTGGGGTGCATCCAAATTCAGAATATCTACTACTGAAACTGGCCTTATGTCCTCATGGCCTGTGTCCCAAAACGGGCAAAAAAAAAATAGCTTTGTTTTCCTAACTTTTCTCCTGTAAGGAAAAGTCTTACAGAAGTCAGAGTAGCATTTATTACATGTAATATAATAATTAATACAATAATAAATATAACAGCGAGCAAGCTCAATGCAGCAATTTCTATCAGAGTTTTGCCTGTGACTGTCCTGTGAGCTTAAAGCAGTGGGGACTTTGGCTGAGGCTGGGACAGAACCATAACTAGGGTCATTGGCTGCTTTCAAAACAGAGCCCACCCTTTCTTGAAATGGCTGCTGAGCTCTCTGAGAGCTATTGAAGCTGTTCTTCCTCCCACTGAAAGGCTGTGGCTGCTTCCCAAGCCCTCTGCCATCCAGCAGAGACTGTTGACCACTTTCTGCTACGGGGAACCAATAGAATGGGCTCAGAAATAAACCTCCATGGTGAGATCAGACCTCATCCCCTTTCTCCACCCGCTGGCTCAGGCTTCTGTAATTGTTTATATTGTGGCAGCACCTGGGGGTCCCAAACAAGGACCCCCTTGTGTGAGGCTGTGAAGGGAAATAAAGGAATGAGCCCTGGCCCCGAGCGCTCGCAGCGATGGAGAGTCTGACACAAGTAGGTCAGCACAAAGGGGGTGGGATGAGGGAGTTCACAGGAATGCTGAGCCACTTCACTGTGGTTTACTTATTTGGGTTAGTGGCCTGAATGTGCAATGAGCTGGGGAGAGGGTGTTTAATATGTAAAGCTGCCCGGGCTGAATAATGTGGGGTTAATCTGTGTCCGCAGCGTACGAGGGAGAGGATGAAGCCTGGCAGAAGAACTGCATTGTGCACACCTCACCCTGGAGTCCCTGCTCAAAGACCTGTGGGCTGGGCATCTCCACCAGGATTTCCAATGACAACGACCAGTGCCGGCTCCTGAAGGAAAGCCGCCTGTGCAACATGAGGCCCTGTGAGGTGGATATAACCCAGCACATCAAGGTGGGGACTGCTTCTTTGTGCCCCCCTCGAGCTGCATGGACACTGAGTCGCCTTTGTTTGGCAGCATTCAGGCCTCATGAGGCTGCACTTGTACATGGACTTACTGTGCTGCACAGAGTTCCAAAATATGCCCTGCCTGTGTTAATATGAAAGCCTTTCCCTGAGACTTTCAGCTCCAGCCAAAAGGTCCTTGCAAAGAAAGCCAAGCCAAGCCTGCTGTGCTTGATGCTGGCTTGGACAGCCCTGTACTCAGCTGGCAGAAAAGCAGTGCTGCATGCCTGGTCATGGCTATGAACTCTATTGTGCAAGTATCCTACTTGCAGCTTTTGGGTTCCTATGTCTAAACATGTAAATCTTTCACACCGCTAGGTCAGGGCTGTAAAAGTCTTCCTAATCTACAAATCCCTTTAAACATAGGAATCATAGAATAGAATAACAGAATCCTTAAAGTTGGAAAAGATGTCCAAGATCAGTAAGCCCAGCCTTCGACTGAATACCACCATGCTTGATAAACCACACTGCAAATTGCCACGTCTATTTGTTTTTTGAATACTTCCAGAGATGGTGGCTCCATCACTTCCCTGGGCAGCTTTTTCAAATGCTTAACCTCTCCTTCAGAGAAGAAATTTTTCCTCATATCCAGCCTGAAACACTCATTGCACAATTTGAGGCCATTTCTCTTTGTCTAACACTGTTTACCTGGTAGAAGAGGCTGAGCCCCCCCATCCCCCCGATCTTCCCTTCCTTGCCTCATCCTCCTTTCAGGTAGTTGTAAAGAGCAAGGTGAGTTTTATGTCCTACATGTATCAGCACTGAATATTAACCTCTTTGTTTTTATTTTCTTCTCTGATTTAGCCTGGGAAGAAATGCTTGGCTGTCTACAGGGCGAATGAACCCACGAACTACACCATCTCTGGATGTGTGAGCAAAAGTCCATACAGGCCCAAATACTGCGGCGTCTGCACAGACAACAGATGCTGCACACCCTACAAGTCCAAGACTATTGAAGTGAGGTTTCAGTGCCCAGATGGAACTGAGTTTTCCTGGAAAATTATGTGGATCAATGCTTGTTTTTGCAACCTGAACTGCAGGAACCCCAATGACATCTTTGCTGACTTGGCTCATTACTATGATTACTCTGAAATCGCTAATTAAATTGGCTGAATTCTGGAATTGACCCTTTGCTCTGATTTTACAGAGGTTTTAAAATAAAAGGAGAATCTTCATCCATTGCCAATGTGCAATTTGTGTTTTTACTGAGTTAGGATGTTGATGGCTTGAGAGGCTATCTAGAAGAGAGGCTAGACAGTGTTAAAGGAATAAAGTCGATATTTATTAAAAAGGCCTTCAAAGGATACAAACCTGGGCAATACAAGAGCCCAGCCAAGGCTATACCCAGGATGGACGACTGGTCATGGGTTTTCACACTTTCATAAGTTTTGGGTCCATTTACATATTGGGTTAATTGTCCAATTACAGCTTCAGGTTATGAAGTCCCATCCTCCCAGTCTGCTCTCCCCAATTTGATGTTGTTTATACTTTTTGGGCCTGAAGCTGTAGTGGTGTCCTTGGTTCTTGGGCTGTTTTGTCTAAGCTGTGAAGATAACTTGCTTTAGTACTTTACATGAAGTTCAGAGTTATAAACTAATGCAGTACAGAATCTGGAAAATATGAAAGCAAAAACCTAAGGCATCAATGTTAAATCTCTGTTTTGTCACACTGTTTTTGAAGAGGCCTTGAACAAACAAGATTTTTAACTCTAATAGATCTTCATCCATTAACAGTAGCCAGAAATTCCTTTATGCACTGATGTTGGGGCTTATATGACGGTTCTATTTGCACTGTCATTTACTAAGCCAGCAGTTTAATTGCCCATAGGGAAGAACAGTGCACTAGTATGACAGCAAAAGTATGGCTGTCATTAGCTTAGACATGAAATTCAGACATCCTTATTGTCATTTCTTTGTCATTGAATGTTATTATCTAAGCTGGAAAACTGACATATATGTTTTATATTCAACATTAGACACCAGGATTTGATGGTCTTGAAGCTAAAGTCTAACATCTGTCACACTGAGATCAGTCCTAGAATCACCCCTCTGTTATTCTCAGTAGTCAAATTCTACTGCATGGTGAATTTCATGGGAAAATCCTAGAGGGAAGAATGTTTCTTCTGAAATCTCTGTGTGATGTTTCTGTCTCTCACTGCAATAGGCTGGGTCCAAGAACTGTTTTTGTCTCTCACTGCAATATGCTGTGTCCTGCTCTCCTTGGACTCACCTCAAAACTCTTTAAATATCTTGTGCCAAGAACATTTTCATAGTTCTCTGCATTCTCTGATTTTGAATAGCCTGACTGAATCCAAAACAGCCACCCCAGAGCTCATGTTTTCAGGATCCATCTAATCCACAGGTGATGTATTGCTCCTAGGATATCTCTGCAGATGAAATGTAGACAGCCAGATAAGAAATGAAGGACATGACCTCTTGCATCCATTTATTCTGATAGAAATAGAAATTGTGTGGCCTGTGCTTGGGGACCACCACCACCTCCTGCTCCCCATGGTGTTACCAACACACAGGTGCCTCTTCCCACTGCCACCTTGCCAGTAACACAAATCTTTGTTTTGCATGACTGGGGTGGAGGAAAGGAGATGTGTTAAATGAGAAAACAGGTGTTAGGCTTCACATCAGCTCTGAGAATGTGTGGATGCAGAATGAGAGGCAAAGCTTGACATAGTTTCTGGTGCATTCATTCCAGCTGGGCTAATGCTTAGAGTAAACGTCAATGTAAACATTTTCTACAGAAGTGGTCTCACATGCAAATATGAGCTAAAAACAAACAAACAAACAAACAAACAAACAACCCTGTCATTACCTTTCCAGGTAAGAAATTTATCATCACTGAAGGATGTTGTAGCCAGTTTTTTCTCCAATTTATTTTTAGTACAGCAGCCATGTCCTATGTGTTTGTTGTTGCTTCAGTTGGGAGAGCAGAACTGTGTTTCTGCATGAACAAGAGAACTGTAGTATCCACTTCAAAAGTCCCTGGTGGCACAGTAGAACTGTGTAGGACTGCTGAGTGACACATGATCTGGAGATCTGAACAATACAGGGCTGAACTTTGGGTGATGCAGTTATTTTGCTTTACTTTCAGCTGGCAAAGTTTCTGTCTTCATCTTGATAACCCAGCAGAAGCTTGATTAATTTCTGGAGACATAAAATTTTCTGGTGATGATGAATTAAAAGTTCTTGTGAGTGGCCTAAAAATAATACCATGCCTATATAAAAACAATTAGGAAAAATGCTGTATACCTTCAAAAGCTGTTAACACCAATAGCATCTTAATTTGTACACAAGGATTTGGCCTATATATTCTTTATACACCTAGGTCATTCCTGAATTTAAAGCTTTATTTCTTTTTTGAAACTTCCATGAAATCTCTCATGGCAGAAAGGATAGGTGATCCTTGCCCCCATTTTCCTATGCAGGTGCAAAGCCCTTCTTTCTTTCTCTAGTGATAAGGAACCTGAGGCCATCACATTTTGCAACATTCAACCTCATGACTGCCTTGGCCTGGATGATGTGACAGCAGAATTCACACCTGACCTATTTGCCTCCAGCCAAACATGACCTCAGCACTTGCAAGAATGAGAATGTTACATTGCAAACTCCATCCCTTTGTTAGAAAAAGTTCCATGTCAACATACAAAAAAGAGGCTGTGGCCAAGAATTTGACAATGTTTTCCAAAAGGGAAAATGGTGTGTATTAAAAAGTTACAGGGAAGACTTACCAGGACCATTTGCTCAACCAGGTTCCCAAATATGACTTGGAACCCTGTGTTCTAATTATTGTCCATCTTAAAATGCCATATTTATGCATGTGTGTATACACATAAAAAGAAATAAATTATAAATAATAAAAATAAATACACATCTATACATTTATATGTAGATGTATGCACACCTATAAAATATCATTTGCAGTCATCTATATAAATATTGTATATAATATTATTTATAAAACCTTATGGAAACATCTCCATGAATATATATACACGTATATTTATATATCTATGTATTCCTATGGCGCATAAAAAGCAGTGCACATATAATTTGTGTTTGTAAGTACATTCAGTCTTTCTCTGTCTTACATGTACACAAAAGGAAGCAAGAAAACAGGACCAGATCATGTATGAAAATCTCTTTCCCTTAACTGGCTTGCTCTGCTTTGCGATTAGTTAATTCTGTAACCACAGCAATCAAATGCTGCAGTGGCTGTAACACAAGGCTTTCACTGAGAGATAAAAGAAGCTATTGAGAGCTAATGCATGACCAGCAGCTCCAGTGCGTGTCAGTTTTTAGTGAAGTGAATGCCTGGAAACCACAGATCTTGCCCAACGCACCCAAGATGTTTCTGTCTCCAGCCTGGTTTCCTAAGGAAACTGAGTGTATGCAGCCATACTGCTCATTTGTTTGTCTGTCAGGCAGTCCCTTTGTGGGAAATGTCAAACAAAGCAGGCAGAAGTGTAAGGATCTCAGAAGCATTGCAATTCCTGCAATAAAACATGAAATCAAAGAGCAGGGCAGGGAAGAGGCCGACCACACTGTCCCTGCCAAGCCCGTGCACACCTGCCCGGCAGCCACTGCACCCAGCAGGTCTGCAGTGTGGCCCAGCCACCCCAGCAGCAGCACAAAGGGCTTTTCAACAGATTTGCCAGCTGGAAACGAGTAGCCATGGAGGAGGCAGAGCTGAAGAAATCACAGATGGGGAATAGTGGTTATTACAGTGCTGTAAAGGAGTTTTGTAGAGACATTGGACACAAATCTGTAGGAAACCAAGCACTGTGAGCTCTACTGCTCTGCTTGTGCCACTGGTTGTCTGTCCAGTGGCTCTGAATGGGCAAAAGAGTCACTTGTAGCCAATTACATTGATCTGCACTCTGTGGTGCATTTGAGATCCTTTGTTTCAATGGGTGTTTACAAGAAGATTAGCCTTAGGACTAAGGCAACAGTCCAGCTTTAGATTCAGCTCCCTGGCTCCTTCTGTGCCTGGGGAAATCGTGTATCCTTTACAAAAGTACTTTTGTGGTTACTGTTTTAATTCACTGAAGATCTAGATCCCCAAAGGCTTTTATGGATCCAGCCCTTTGCTTCACTTTTCCTCAGGATTTCAAAGCCAGAACAAGGCCCTACTGTTCATTGCCTCTGTTGGGAGTGAAAACTCCTCCAGCAGGAACTGATGCTCACTGTACATTTGTGCAATGGGCCAGGTCTCTGCTGGGACCTGAAAGTGATGCCACCATCCAAGGAAGAAAATTACAGCATTGAGGAGATACCAGGATCAGACCCCCCTGCTGCAATGGGCGAGTGAAAGGCTAGAGAAAGGATGAGAGTGACAATTTTGCAATCCACCTAAGCCAAGACAGTTTAACACACATTCAGCTCATGGCAACCATCCTGTTGGTCCTGTAGGCTGGGTCAAGGATGAAGGGTGGGATTTTGAAGGTCTGGTCATGCTGGTTCATACCAGCAGGCATGAAGCTTATTAAAATGCCTTTGCATGAAGCGTTGGCTGGAATTTAAAACACCATTTTGGTGTTCTTGCAAGTGGAAACAAGGTGTAGTGCAGTTGCCATGTTTTTGATGTGTTCACTAGGGTTGTGCTGTGTATACTAATATTCCAGGAAAACCACAACATTTATAAAGACTTGTAAATGAAACCCTGGGATTTTTTTTTTTTTTTGTCCCAGCTTTCTTGAAGGAAATTTGAAACAGTTTATTAAACTGATAGAGACAGTGTTCTCACTATCTAGAGGCACATCTCCATACATTTATCTTCTCAAATTGTGACTTTCCATTTATAGAGTTTCCAATTATAGAGTTATTTCTGTAAGCTTCATATACTGAAATATATGAAAAAATTAATGGGAAAACCAGATTGGTTTGGCAGTCTGAGTTACTCCAGCTATATAACACATTACTTGTTTGTAAAGCATTATGGTGAGGTTTTTTAACATGGCACATTGCGGCTGTGGTTTAAAGATATTAAATAAGTGGCAAATGGTTAATGAACTGTGACTGACACCTTGTTTAGAAGTTTAGGCAAGCAAATGAAGGTGAAATATATCTGTGACTGACATTTCCTTTTTCCATCTTCTTGCCTGGCCAATGTCCGAGTGGACATTTGCAATCTGTGACAAAGCCATGAACTGGAGGACACATAAAATTAAAGAGCCTGCACTGCAGTGTGGTAAAAAAGGATGGTCTGAGAACATTTCCTTAATTTTGAATATTTGGCAGATTGTAAAGCCAGTTGTTTCCCAACTGACATTTCTTTGCTGGTCTGTTTCTGGCTCAACATTTGGGTTTTTTTTTCTGCAATACTCTTATTGGATTTGGGACAGAGGTCTAGAGTATTTGAGCAAAGTGGAGTGTATTACCCAACTTGCCTAAGCATGTCTTCATTATTGGTTCTCTTGAGAAGTTGTGGGAGTAACCTGTTTGCAAAAGCCATACACACTGAAATTGTTCAAACAAGGTTATTAAAAACATGGGGGAAAGCATTTAAATCAAAGAATCATTGTTTTGTATCCCTTCATTTACATACTTCCAGAGCTAACTCCAGTAAGGATTCTACCTTTTAATTCTAGAAAAAAATACCTGTAGTGTTTTCCAACAAATCCAGCTTGCCTTCCAGCTTGAAGTATGTTACTTACCTTCATAAGAACATAAACACTTTGAGTGGCCTCCTGTCCTGGACTAAGATTGGTCACTTGGGCTTGTTTATGGTAAGAAAGCACCTTCTCAGTCTCCCCAGCCTTCTACTCCAGTGTGCCTTTTGCTTTACTCTTACTCTTTTGCTCTCTCTCTTTTTTTTTTTTTTTTCCCCAGGAAGGGCAGAAGGGCAGTCCTCTACACTTTTAAGGTACTGTATTTCCCTGCTGTCTCTACAGGTACCAGAAGTCCCATCTGGCCTCTCAACCTCTGCTCACCCATGTGGCAGCTGCCCAGCACACAATCCTGCATGAAGGGCTTCCTGGCTGCTTTCACTACTCTGGGAATATCATCATCTCCTCAGTACTTTGCACTTTGCAAATGAATTGCTGACCCTTTGTGAGGCTCTGCTTCTGTAGGATCCCCTCTGCCCCAAACACACATGAGCAGCAGAGAGGGAATCACCACAGGATCAGATCAATGTTTAACATTGGCAGCTGGTGATAAAGAAATAAGATTTTTTTTTATTTGGTCATATTATCATTAAAAATAAATGAAAACATATTGCAGTCATTCAGCAAATGACAATTTCCTAGCTGGAGAGGTCTGTGTGGGTCTTAGGCCCAGCAGGTTTGTGGGATGGTGTGCATCTCACCCTTGTGTGTGGGGCTGGCTGGCACCTTTGCATGGGGTGGGTTTGCCAAACCCTACAAGCAGATTGGACATTCCCTGTGCCAATGCCAGGTCCAAAGGGTGGGGCAGACCCACAGCTCAGCAGCCCCATCTTCCCTGCCCATGGTGCTGCTGAGCCTCCTGCAGGTACATACATACACATAGATATATACACACACAGATACATACACACACAGGTACATACACATAGATACACTCGCACAGATACATACACACATAGATACACACACACACAGGTATACACACACACATAGATACATACACACACAGGTACATACACAGATACATACACACACATAGATATATACACACACAGAGCCAGGGCATGAAAATCCCAGGCTGGTGGTACGTCCTGCTTTTTTCCAAGTGCCCTGGCTCATGTAGGCTTTGCCTGGAGCTGCCCCAGCCCTTCTCCAGTGTTGCTGCCCAGCAAACATCCCTGCCCTCGCCCAGCCCCCTCCACACACTGACCTTGACCTGAATACCATAATCCACCCCAGCCACAAGCAAGGTACACACACACACAGGTACATACACACACATAGATACACACACAGATACATACACACACATAGATACACACACACAGGTACATACATACACATAGATATATACACACACAGATACATACACACACAGGTATACACACACACACAGATACATACGCACACAGGTACATAAACACATAGATACATACACACACAAGTACATACACAGATACATACACACACAGATACATACACACACATAGATATATACACACACAGAGCCAGGGCATGAAAATCCCAGGCTGGTGGTACGTCCTGCTTTTTTCCAAGTGCCCTGGCTCATGTAGGCTTTGCCTGGAGCTGCCCCAGCCCTTCTCCAGTGTTGCTGCCCAGCAAACAACCCTGCCCTCGCCCAGCCCCCTCCACACACTGACCTTGACCTGAATACCATAATCCACCCCAGCCACAAGCAATTGCAGAGAGTGGCAGGTCACCCAGGGATAGTTTTTGCAGCTCTACTTCAGGTCACAGCCCACTATGGTGCAGCTGCTTGTGTAGGAAAACTGCCTGCCCTTTCCCAGCCCTTGGGCTGTTCCAGACGTGCCCAGCGATGTCTGCATCCAGTGTGTGATGCACATCCACCAGTGCCAAAGTATGTAAGGGTCTATGGGATGTGGGGCTGCCCCTTCAATGACATCAAAACAATAACTCTCCTCCAGCCCATAGGAGTGCTGGGTAAGCAAATGATCCCCACGCTGAGCTGCAGAGAACAGACACTGAACTGTCTGGCAGTTGCAATCAGAAGCCTTTTTTTTCCTTTTTCTTCCCCCCTAACACTGGTCAGCAGCTGTGTTGTTTATAAAATGAATGGAGCCCTTAATGAAGCAATAGATAGAAACAGTGAGAGGCAGTGTCTGTCTGTTACAAAGGGCTGAGGGGGAAGGGTTGAGCTCTTAAAATACCCTGACATCCTTTCTGTCACTTATTTTAACATTAGGCATAGCAGTGATCTGCTATCACCATAAAGTCTGTATCTGGCTCAGTGGAAATGCTAAATCCACACATCAAACCAGCTGTTCATATAGACAGACAGGGAGAGGCTTTCTGTGCATGTGAATGTAAAGTAGTGCAAAATAGTGCAAAGAAAAAAAAGAAACAGACAGCATGTGGGAAGGGGGAGGGCCAAGCTGCAACCAACACTGCTCAGTGTGTTGCTTTGGTGGAGAGGCACATGGATGATTGCAGCAGATACTCTGCCCAAGATGCAAAAGCAGACAGGGAGAGGATTCCAGCACTGGGGAGAAAAAAATAAGCAGCTTTGCTATAAACAGTTTTCACTCCAGCTCAGTCCATCACTCAACACATGACATCAATCATAAACCTCGAAAACACATCTAGGTTAAAGTTTCCAGCTGTCCAGTCAATAGAGGCTTTTAAAGAGGAAAGCAGCAGCATCCTTCAGCACAAAAGTCCTGCTGCCACCACATGGTATTGGCACATCCTCCCCCAACCCCCCTCTGCAAGGACAGGGAGGGGGGAGGATAGCATGAAGTTTAGCCAGTTTTTTATACAGTAGATGTCAAGGCCTAGGCAGAGGTGGAAATAACTTGGATTTCAGCAATGACATCCTTTCTGTTAGTGGTTTTGAAGAGTAACACTGCAGCAAAGATTTGGCATTGAGATACACTAATGCAATCAGGAGGCCTCATGGTCCCTGGGAGCCCATCCTGTTTTCTTTCTTTATAGGCCCAAAAGCACTGTGAGGGGCAAACTGGTTATTTTCTGGAAACCTCCTGTTACCCAGTCAGAATTTCCTCTATGCCACAGTAGCTCTTTGTTCCCTAGTGGCCATTCACACTTGGAAAAAAGTGAGACCCCAGCTCCTGTTTTCCAGGTTAACAACTCTACAATATCCAGGCTATTTTTGTCTCCAACAGTAACACCAAAGTCAGCTTTTGCAGGTCAGGTTTTCATAAAAATTTCTAATAAATCTGCAAGCCACTTGCATCTCTTCAGTTACAACACAAGCTGAAGATGCCAGGGGACCAGTACTGCAGGGAAAGAGGAGTCATAACTCCTTGTAAAAGGTAAGACACCACTCCTCTGCGCTGCCCTCCAGCTTTTATGCACAGGGACACAGCGTTCTCTGCCAAATGAACCCTTCTGATTGCAAAGCTGACATTTGTAGTGATCCTAGCAACTCCTTGCAGCTCAGAAGTGCTCGCAGATCCCTTTGTGCTGCAATAAGGCTTGGATGCATTCCTCCCCATTAAACCAAAATAAACTGCCTAGGCTTGACAGGCACACCATGGTGTCCTTGTGGAAGGAATGATTAGCCATTCCCAGAAAAGCTCAGCAAAGAACCTAACTTTGCCCTTCTTTTGTAAGATGAGCTGGCACAGTTTGCTTCTGTTTTCACTGGCACTGGCCGTCAAGCCCTTTGCTGCTATCAGTCCAGCCCTGACTGCTGAATCATCATATCCAGTAGAGCCTTGGCTCAGACATGACAAATATTTGCTTTTGCATCTTCCTATCACAGGATTTTTTGAGCTACAGGAGGAATGAGCAGCCCAAAATAGTCCCAGCAGAGTCATCAAAGCACCTGTCCCTGAAAAGTCCAGGATGTTAAGTAAGTCACTAGGTTAATCTTTACTTTCCTGAAGTTACATTCTTGTAAGACCTCCAAAAAGAACCACCTTTAGAAAATACAAGTGGCATCAATTTCAGTCAGGAGGACTGAATAACTCCAGATATTCATGGGGAACTCATCACATCAATGGATTTAGAGATCAGAAAGGATGCAATGAGCGTGGCACCAACTCCAGTGAGGATGTCAGACCTCAGATCTTTGTACTAGACAGTACTTTAGCCAGGGAAACAGAAAAAAGTTCAAACAGCAAATAGTGCTCTCTATCATGGCTCAGTATTTTTCTGTATTTCTATACCCTTTAGTACTAAAATAGTCAGCAGCAACGCTGAAGAAGTGTGTGGTGTTTTCTTAGAATAGTAGGCTGGAGGAGGGAAAGCTCTGAGCACAAAAGCAGGGAATGACAGATCTGAGTAAAATCAGAAAGACTTCATTGATACAAAGGCATGACAAGAATACATTTGGACTGAAAAATATTATTGTACTCCTGGTAAAATATGAACACACCAGACATTGCAAAGTTACAAATTTATTTGTTTTGAAATAAATACAAATACTTCATTAAGAAACTTTTCTTGATAGACTTTACACAATAGCTTTATTCTTTCTGGAAATTGTCTGTTCTTCCCACAAAATGTTATGGATATTCTACACAAGAGCTGAAGTTAGTCAATATAAAGTAACCTAGATGGTGTTCTTCTGAACAAGCAATCCCAAAGTATTAAAGTTTGCTATTTAACTGCTCAGCATTTGAGCTTTTTGTCTGTGTGAGGACTGCAATTCAGCAGGTATGCACTGGAGCTGTGGAAATCCTGTCCCACTAGCTATGGAAGGACAAACTTAAGAACACCCATCTGTGACATTCTGAGTGGCAGAAAGGTATCAAGCCACTAGCTTCAAAGAAAGCAACTCAAGGAGGCTATGCAAAGATGCAGAACCAGCAGATCATGACATTTACAAAGTCATTAGACACTGTATTCCAGAGATACAGTGTTGCTGCTCCACCACTTCATGGAATACACTTTTCAGCACCAGTGAAATCTAATCAGTTTCAAATCTAGTAATTAGTGGCAGTTGAATGTACAGTATCTAATTACATGCCCATCCCACAGTTATTCATCTCCCCTGACAAAGAACAGCTGGATCTGTCTTTGCTTACAGAATTCCAAATTTAGGACAATTGTGCTGGACACAAAAAAACTTGAGCTGCAAAGATAAGAAGCTTTCTGAAGGAAATATCAAGCTGTTTCTGCTTAGCTGGCATGTACAGCCACCCTACTTGTTACAACTACACCAACTTCTCCAGTTTGGTAAACCCTTTGGCCCAAGTTCCCAAACAGGAAATCCTACCTTGCTTACCAAATTTAAATCCTGTCCTCGTTTGGCTAAGCAGGTTTTAGGGTCTAGGAGGGGGGAAGGAAAGGAAGACTGGAACTAAATCTCAAAAAAGTGAAATGAAAAACCTTAAAGATTTAGTTCATCTCAAAGTCACATTAAAATGCCTATTTTAGTAGTATATTATTGTACATAGGAAAACAGGCTTGAATACTAATGAATTAGAAGGCCTATAAATGCACGATACGTTAACTTCTCTATCATTTGAAGTCAAGCTATATACAATGAATTCAACTCCAGCTTCAACATGAGGCCATAACACATTTGTTTCACTTCCTTTTCTTAAAGTCATCCTTAACAGTTATTTTTTTTCTCCCCCGCTTTGAAACTCATCTCAAATTGTGCCAGTTTACTTCAAGAGAAGAAGAGATAAAGGGGCCTGTAACAGCTTTAATTTTAAAGGAGGGTATTGAGCAATTCTGGTTTGTCTCTGAAGTGTTTACAACCACATCAGCTTTTGGCAAGTATCCTTTAGAATTTGGCATCCACTGAAGGAGGGCACAATAGCAGCAGCTGTCTGAGATACAAGAATAATGATAGAGCAAATGAGATGCTTCTTTTCTTTGGTCCCTCTCAGACCCTGGTGAACAGAGTTCATCCTACAGAATAGCTAGAGATTAATACCAGTTATGTTTTTGTGATACACAGGGGGCATCCATTACTTTTTCACACTGTGACCAGTTTTAAACCTCCCACAGCCGTCTAACAGGACACTTCCATGGACTTGGGGCTTGATTGTTCAGCGTTACTCGCCGAGTTGGGCGTCAGCTCGATCCGTGTGTCTGTGTGGGAGCGGTTCCTGGAGCCATCCCCGGTGTGGGACCGGCTCCTCGTTCCCTCCCCGGTGTGGGAGCGGCTCCTGGTGCCTTCCCCGGTGTGGGAGCGGCTCCTCTGTCCTTCCAAGGAGGTGACACTGGAGCCAGAAGCAGTGCGGGACCTCATCAGCCGGGTCATGCTGGCAGAGGGCACTGGAAGAAGAGCCTCTCATTAATGCCTCGCTGCACGGACCTGGAAGGAAGCCCTGGCCTTCCCCTCGACCTTCCCCATCCCTGGAGGAGCCTCCATGGTTGAATGGATACTTTTCAGGGTACCTTCACATGCAGCAGTACCTCCCCTGCTCCAGGCATGTGGTTAAGGAGACCAAATTACGACACTGGAATTAGTGGCCAGGGCTGAGGGATTCAAGAAACTTTAGGGCACACTGCTGTGGCTGCAAGAATCCAGAGGGAAACTGAAGAGACCATCAGCCCTCCCATTACTTTCCAATATTCAACCTCGCTGGCAGCCCAGGCTCATAGTGCATCCTCACAGCAGCTGCCAGAAGCAAATATACAAAAAACAAACAGCTACAACACAAAGAAGTTTAAATGAGGTTTTAAACCTCATTTAAAACCAATGAGGTTTTAAATGCTGTATGCAGTAGATGAACCATATCCTTTGATGCCACGAGGGGACACTATTACAAATAGCCAACCTTAAAAACACTGAGATGAAGTAAAAGAGGTATTTGTGGGTTTAAGCTGTTTACAAAGCTCTCTACTATTAAATAACATCACTTTGCCTGAAAACCCTTTGCACAGATACAGCATGTGTTTTTTCCCCTTTCAAATGCATATCCAAAAAGGAAAAGGTGATACATCTGGGATCAGAGACTTTCTGTGTGCTTAGATGCCCAATTAACTTCGGTAGCAAGATCAGCCATTCAATAAAACCAATACTTACTGTATCCCATTCCCTGAACGAAGTATTTGAAAGCTTCAGCAAGCTTGGCAGGCTGCAAAAGAGAGACAGAGTTATTGTAGGCAGCACTCAGTAGGTTATATTTTACAATGTTACAGATTCTACAGATGCCCTATCTTAACAGGGACATATTAAATATTCTCTGGCTTCTACTGACTGTGTGAAAACTTATTTTTTAAAAAAATTCCATCATTTCCCTCCCTAGTCATCCCCCATTATTTTACAAAATGGATACATGCATTTCAGATCTAGGGAATACAAATGGTCTAAACCTGGCTCAAGACTTGACTTGAGCAGTTTTTCTGAGGCAGGTGAACCAAAGTAAAACAACTGTCCTCACAAAATGTACAGGGCAGTTCATACAAGACTGGTAAGTGAGTAATTCCTAATCAGCAGAGAACAAATTCAGCCATTCAGAGCTGATAGTTATGTGTATAGGGCAAGAAAGCTCACCAGGAATAGACCAGCACAACTGCTTACAACATTCTTGCAATGAGGCACTCCTTGTTATTCTCCTCTGCTAACACGGGCCACATAAGCTTTACATAAGTCTCAATTATTTCACATGAAAATATTTTTGTGTTATTCTCAGAACCACTGCAAAGAATGGACTCTCTGTAACAGAAGCAATGCACATACTACTGTCTGGCTTTAAAAAAACCTTTTCCCAATTCCCACTGTTGGAGCACACACTGCCTATATAGGGACTTCAGCTGCAGGCAATTACAAATTTAGCTTTTCCTGAAGTTCACATACATCACTTTATGTTGCTTAGAAATCTGTTTAAACGTTAGATCACATTCCCAAGCTGATTTACAAATCAGCTCTTTAAGTGAAGCAACACAAGGGCATAGGTAAATTTTAACTTTGCCAGCCTGGCTTTATTAGCAGCTTGGAACTTATGCCTAAACGTGTTGTAGAAACTCCAGTTCCTCCACAGTCAAGCTGAGCCAGTGTGTGCAATAACCTAGCATTGTTATTTCCTTTCTTCCACTTTCCTGATGTATACTATAAATAGTCCAAGTAAGAATGTTGTTAAAATGTCAGTGGCTCAAGACTTAATCCACATTATCTTAGTAAATAGGCATCAAATAATACCTCTGCATTCCCACCTCAGTTCTTTACTTGGTTAAGACTATCAGTGAAAATAATATCCCGTCCCAATCTTAATTTTGTGCTTCATTGCTCTTTAAAGAAAAAAGAAAGCTCAGATGACCAACTGACATCATTATTCATGAAATCATAACCATCCTTTTGGCTGACATTTGGGAACAGCAAGTACCCTACAGGAAAACACTCATTTGTTGCAGTCTGACACTCTGCAGAACACGATTAGTAGGATTTCCGCCAGCCAAATCCTACCTGGGAAACTTGGGGGAGCCCACCACAGTCAGCCATCTGAAACAGGATGAGAACAGCCAGTTAGAGTAATGCCAGAGGAACTCGTTTGTGCTCAGGATATATTGAAATGACCTTTTTAGCTATCTGGCAGAAAAAACACTTCCTTTTGTTGTGTGACTACATACACGTGGACGAACACATCAAAGCAAGCTGTTAAATGTTTAGGAAAGCTATGACTGCACCCCAGAAAACCACAAAGGCTCTTGATGCTCAGGGAAAGCATCAGCTGGAGCTACAAATGCTTTTTGCTGGGCAGCCATTACCAGTTTCTTAGAAACCAGCCTATTAGTTCTGCTTGCAAGTTCAGCTCTGAATTCCAATAACATGACTCTGCATTGACCTGGATGACAAACAGGGTAGAGAAAACAAACACCTAAAGCTCAGAGGTGAGAGAAAAAAGGGGAAAAAATGATTTGCTGAGATTGCTGATGGCAAGTATCAGCCTGACTTGCCAAGGGAAGCAGGGAAAGCCAAATGAGAAAAGCTATCTTGAGTGCATGAAATATTTTTGGAGCATTTCATTTTTCCTGCCACTCCACCCCTCAAAGTCAACCCAACAAAAACAGTCCTGTTCCAAGGAACACTACAAGCTGAAAACAGTAGAGTTGTAAATTACAGGAAACCCCAAATCCTATCTAGGATTAGTTAGCAGAAAAACAGGCCTGCAGCAGGATCTGGCATCAGACACATCCCTGGACTGAGCAAAGGCTGGTCGCTGATACAAGGTCTGAGACAGTGTCAAACTTTCTTAGGGTGTCTGCCCCACCCACATTATAGGACAGCAGTAGAACTCCTCAATGTTAGGAGGAAAAAAAAAACTATTTATTATAATTTTCACTGGCAAGTTCACTAAAGAGAGATGCAGTAGAAGCTCTTGGCAAAACATGACCAAACTTGTTTCACTGTTTGCATGCTATTACTTCATCATTACTTCATTACAAGCTGAAGATTGCACTCATACTCTGAATGCCAAATATCAGCCAAAACCTTTGCATGATGTTCTGCTGTTTTTAAGTACATTTTAGCAAATGTTCTGGAAAATAGCAGGAAGATGTCCTGGACTGTACCCTCATAAAAGGTAGGTTGACCAAACTGTGGCTGATAGATTAGCTGTTGATTCACCTGACACTACTGCTGAGAGGCAAGCACAGGAACAGAATGAACTGGTTTGCACTCCTACTCTGCTCACAGCTTTTCAAACCTTTCAAAATATCTCAAGATCAGCTTTGCCAGCTCTAGTCAAATTCATTATGGGTATGTGAAATACTGAACATTTCAACTCTCATCCCTACTGTTCTAAAATGGAGGAGCTGAGAAATTCCCTGTTGTTAATTCTGACACGAAGCCCCTAGTCTTGTTTATCTCACTAAAATACTCTCACCCTGAAGGAACTGTCTTTTTAAATCAGAACTGGATTCTCACTGTATTATCAGTATTGCAACATGTCACTCTAGTTCTGCTTTTTTAGCTAATCCAACTGGTTTTATGTGAGAGGAATGTTTATTTTGAGAAGCACAGTTTTTGTTATTACCTTCAGAAGCGTGGTCCTTGTTGGGTCCAGTTTTGAGTTGCATTCAACCTATAGAAAAGAATAGCAGGATAAGGCATTGCACACAAGATTTTAAGTATGAATTCTTGTATCAAAACAGATCCAACACCTTGTTTGGTGGCTTAATTCAGGCTAAACTGAGTGTCTTATGATTCTGTGTGAAGACTCTGTATACATATACACATCTTTAAACCCAAGTAAGTCAGCTCACATTTTTAACTGCATTTTGTCCATGTTACAAACCCATACTTGGGAACTGGAGGCTTTTTTTTCCCCCATCTGTTTCTGGGACTTCAATGGCAACAAGTGTTGTTTATCTTGTGATTTGGGGTCATCTGGTAGCGTCCCAAGTGGTGAGTAGCCATGTGGCCACAGGCCAGCAGACTGGGCATGCCCATTAAGGCACAACATTTGAAGTCATCCAGTCATCTGGGGAGAGTTATAATGGTCAAAAAGAAACTCTTCACTTCCAGAGTGACCCAGGGCACAGCTCCAGCACCACACAGCAAGTTAAAATACCAGCAGCAGATTCCTCTCTAAAGGAAAATATTTGCGGTTCACTGGAACTGCTGTGGTGATTGTTCCTAGCGTGGTAGCTATTAAATAATAGTGCACAGGCAGAAGGGACAAACAGCATGGAATTAATGGCAGCTCTCCTGTGGTCTGGAAGAGGAGAGCCACTGGGCTCAGGGCTGCTGTGTGGCAAGGGCTCTGCTGGCCTCTTGCCGCCCCTTGGCTCGCCCACCCATCCTCACAGGGGGGCAAAGATGGCTCGAGGTACCCACCACGGCATCCACTGCTGGGGAGCTGTCACCGACCACCAGGAGGACAGGACACCTGCAAAGAAGCACACACAAGTGATGTTATCTCTGCCACCCAGCCCAGACTTGTCCTGAGCTGAATTTTGTGTCTCTGGAAGGGTGAGACAGTTAAGCATGTGAAATGATTTGGTTTGTAGTCCAGACACCTTAAAGATACATCAAATCCTGCATTAGCTGCAGATCTAGTGACATGCTCTGATTCCTTGCCTGAGAACCCGTTCTTTTCCCCAGCTGGCAGCAAATCAGTGCTCTTATTCCTTCCTTGCTTTATAAGAAATTGAACGTGAGTATCAGCATCAAAGTCTCACGCCTACCACCCCCCCAGACCCCTGAGCTCCAACTTTTGGTTCTGTCCATCCAATTCCAAACAGATTGTCAGAGGAACAGAGTGTTCTGTGTATAACCATCAGCAGCTGAGCTAGGAAGGACCTGGCAACTTATGTTGCACAAGTAGGGGCATATGGAAAAGCCAGATGATCTGTCAGTCATTCTCATTCTTGCTCTATCTTCCTGGAAGTTTTTGTTGTCTGGTTGGTTTTCTAATTGGTTTTAGGCTGGGATTTCATGGTTGTATTAGCACAGCTCAAGTGCCTTTAGAGCTATAGTTTCCATTAACCATAACACATTTGTAAGCCCAAATTTTTAGATGCACCGTGACAGGAACTACTTAACTTTCAATTTTAATATGTTTGCCAGGTCTGAAGAGAGGTGTTCTTCCTAATGGCAGTCCCTGACCTGCAGTAAGCTCTCAAATAAAATACTTACTGAAGGGTGACAACATTCACTCCAGGAACAGGGCGCTCAATCTCTAGGTCTCGCCGACTAAAAAAAAAAATAATAAAAAAAAATAGAGAGGACAAAGGCTTTTGAAACACCAGAATTTTATAGATACTTCTATATTCTTCTAGTTTGGAGAAAGCACAGACACTCACTTGTTAATTTAATCTGACTTAATTTAATCACAACTTAATATGTTGTGGCCTTCAAAACTGATGTAGAACCACATTTAGACTGAAGGATCAATGTTGCAGTTCAGTCCCAGTGTATAACATTTCACCCCACAAGTGCACGAGGTCCTTCTCCAATAAGCAAACCATCTGAGATCCCTAGAGACACTATTAAGCAGAGCTTCATACTGGGGGAACACATGTAATCCCACTATGCAAGAAATACTGTCTCTAAAGAGCTGGAAGTTTCCAGTTAGAAATCAGGTAAATGTATTTACCTGTTGTAAGAGTTGACAAAGAGATGAAGGTTGGTTTGATTCATATCATTAATGATATGCTGACGGTAAGTATGGATCAGGTCATGGTTGCTGTGAATCTCTTCCTAAAGTGGAGACAGAATTGTTCAGAACAGGGGCTATTTTCTGAAAGGATCTGAAGACATGGCACAGTAGTTGTGTATCAGACTCATAGATACGAGATGCACAACAGGAGTGTTTCCTTGAGGAAAGGGACAGCTTTCAGCACCCAGTGAAGTCACCCAGAATTAATACTGGCTTCTGATTGCAGAACCACAATTTTCACTTGAAAACTCAAATATGTTGTAATGTTTAAATCTCACAATTGCAAAACATGTTGTAGTGCAGATGGTTACAGTCAGACAAGTGTGAGGTTTTAAAACAAACAAAAGCAGATTCAGGGTAAGAAGCCTAATAAATGTTTCCAGGGTAAAGCAGATGTTGAAAGCTTACAAACATGTAATGTGGAACTCAATTTCACAATAGTATGTAACTAAGCTTTGAGGACTTCAATCAGTAACATTTTCAAACAGTTGGGTTCTAAAGTCTTTATAGATTAGTTCCTTGTTCTGCTGGAATGGAGTTTTCCATTGCAGTTTCAAGCACAGTGAAGTAGCCTCAGAAACAGTCCAGCATTAGGCTTGCACTGGAGAGCACTGTTAATGCTAATAACCAATAACCAGCTGTCACAGAGCTGCAGGAATATTACATAAAAAAATCTGTGGGGTTTTTCAGCTCAGAACATGAGCATATACAACTCTTATACCCATGTTGAAGTGTTGGCTGCCCAGACAGGGAGCTGCCCCTACTAGAGTTGTCACAACTGAGATGCACTTGAGCACTCAGGACACAGAAAACCCCATAGCAGGATACTGTCCAAAATGCTGGGGACACAAGTATGAATCCTATCTCAATTTAGCTTCATCTTTTGTTGTTTAACTGAAAGCTTTGTACTTCTCCCAGCCCCAGGAGGTAAATACAGATGACTGAATACATCAGAGGAATTTTTGAATATTACCTTTCCAAATAGATGTGAAATGACCATGTCTGGCAAAGCATTCGTCCAACCTGAAATCTGAACAGCAAGATTACCTAAGTATCTGCTATTAACACAGCCCCTGAAAAAATTATACCTTCCAATTACCCATAAACAGACCAATGGATGTTTCTCTGCTCTCTCTACATGTACAATACCCTAAACTGGTATTTTTCCCCCTCAGTCCAACTAGAACACCCTTACGGGTTTGAGTCTTTCTCATCAGCTGTCTTCACTAGTGCAGTTACACAGGGAACACACTGCTAGGGGCAGAGGTGTACAGGGAGTCCCCCCTGCAGGAACACCAAGCAAACCAGCCTGGGGCTGCCCCTGAACCCCAGTGCCCACTCTCCTCCCTGACAATGCAATGGAGCGGTACCAGAAGCTCACAACCCGCAGTAAATGCTCTGGTGTGGAAAAACTCAAGAACATAAGGCACCTGCTGTGCTCTGGAGGTGAGCTATACTCACCTTGAGAGGTGGAAGGCAGAGGCACAGATGTGGAAGAATTGGGTGGCGTTGGGTGAGTATCAAAATGCGTCAGGAGGTTCATTCAGCATAGAAAAGTTACTACATTTCATTTAAATAAGTTTGTCTATCAGTTTATTTTGATAAGTTTGACATGGGAATATATACAGTAACTAAGCCTTGAAAGAATGTTACATCCTGGCTCTGCAAGTTTCTCCTAGGAGTTTCTTTTATATCAGCAACTTCTGGTCCTATAAACAATCTGTAGCCAATGCTCTTTTTTGAGTCCTTTTGGCATCAAAGACTCACAGATGATTGAAACACAGAGGATGCTGTTCTGGATATTTTTCTATGCTCTGCTTCATATTTTGGACTGTGTTGGTAAACAAAACCATGAACAAGAGAGCACTGAATGCTACACTACACTTGAAGTTTTCTTGAAAGTTGTTTCCAAAACTACCATGTCCAGGTAAACTGTTCTCCCCAGCAGTTACGAGCTATTATGAATTGTCCAAGTCACTCCATTGTGCCACATGTATCTGTTTTCTCAAAGTATTTATTTTTATCACTAGCCCTGTATAAAGATTTTTTTGCAAATGGAAGAATATACCCAAAAGGAATTAGCCCAGGATGTTTAGTATCTGCAGCCATGCCTGACATACAAGACTGCCAAGCTCCTCATGTCCCACAGGCTTGCAGTACGATTTATTTTTCCAACTTAAAGAGGTTTACCTTAGTTGCTGCCCAGTCCATCCAACCTTCAGCACAAGGGTTTACATTAATGAGAACTAATCCTTCCACCATCTCTGCATGGTTTAACTGCAAAAGAGAAGATCTAAGATTCATCAGATATCCTTTGCAGCTCGACAGTCAGCAAAAAATTTAAATTAACAAATTATGTCATGGGGATGAAAGTGGTAGGTCTAGTTTTATCTTGCAGAAAAGAAGCATATGTATGGGGAAAAAATCATTAAAGCAATTCAACTGAGCAGCTGGAGAACATTAGGATTTAACTTTTTCTCCACCCTCAGTTTAAATAGAGAACTCCCATTATAAAAACCTTCTGCAAATTAACTGGGTAGAGCCCAGGCCTTAAAATGGAAAATCTAGGTCTTCTGGATTAGCTATCCTGCAGATTGTGGTATTTCACTTGAAAGCTTGGCTTGCATACTTAACTGGGCATGGCAGAACAGGAATTCTCCATGCATGCTACGGGGACAACAATGTGTAAGGGAAATCAGGCTTGAGGCTTTAGGGAAGTTCCACAAAACTTACAGCAAATCTGGTTAAAATGTAGGCACCAGCTCCAGTTCCCATTCCTATGATGGTTTTCAGCCTGCACAGCAATAAAACGGAAGAGACAAATGAGGAAGGGTGCTGAAAATAAAATGACACCAGTAGCCTTCCTCTTTCACATGCCAAGGGAGGGAGGGCTCAGCTTGGGCAAGCTGTGCACCCTCAGCAATGTCAGTGGCCCCAGGGATATTTGCAGGACCCTGGTCCTCCTGCATTGCAGGGTAGCAGCTATCCTCACTTATCCTTAAGTAAATATACTGAGCAACCACAGCATTGTTCTGATCCTGGGAGGAAATTATAATCTCTGCCAGAAAAACTTATAAGATACAGACCTGAAATCTGCAGCCTAAATACAAAGCTCCCCCTCCCCAGGCTCCCCCTGCCTTCCCCATCACAGCCATACAACTGGGGCACTGGCTCCTCTTTAACAGGAGGCTGGCAGGGGAACATCTCCTGCTATCCAGTCACTGGGGTGATGAAGTTTAAATTTCATAACCAAACAGGGCAGAGACAAACCAAATATTTGCATTAACTGAAATCAGATTTAAAGCATCACCTTCAAGGTCATAGAAAATACAAGGAAGGAAAGGCTAGACAAAACCACTGAGAAAAACAGGTTATTCAATGTTTTTAGGAAAATACCTGAGGCTAGTTTTAATTCTCATTAGCAATATTAAATCAAGATTTTGTAAAAACACTCCAGTTTCATTGATTTTCAAGGTACTGATGTTATTGGTCACATTTTTTTGAGCAGTGCAACAGAACTGATGACCCTCTGCCTGACATTAGGCAGTTCAAAAAATACCCCTAAGGAGGTAGTGAGGTAACCTGCTCCACAGTACTGTAAGAGCTGGTTATAACTGCAATGTCTAAACTGGGGAGACGGTCCAGCCTGTGTTTTCCAAAGCTGCCTGAATGCCAAGTTTTCTCTGCTTGTTCTAAAAACCCCTTGGAGGTGCCTACCTGCCCTCTCCACTGTGTACCAGGAGCACAAGCTCCACAGAAAATGAACTTTTCTCAGCTACAGCTCCTGCTAAAGCTGAGCTCTAAGGGAGGACAAATCCCCAGACGTGGTGCAGGTAGACCATCCAGGAACACTGCCACTAGGTCTTTAAACACTGGTAGCCTGGCATCTGCACTTGGTAGTGAAGAGGCTCAGGGAGGTCAGACTGACCCCCTAGAACACTCAAGCCACAGAAGCAAAACAGTAAATGTATTCAGATGGGACTGTGTTTTTTTGGTTTTTTTTTTTTTTTTCCCTGCTTAACCACACAGGAAAACGTGGGTTGTTACAGTGGGAAGAACAGATTGTCTGTGCCCTGCCCCTGAGAGGGCTATGCACAGAGAATACTGGAGGAAGGCCCTAAATTAGGCACATGGGATCTCTCCTAAGATGCTTCCTGTTTAAAAATAACCAGACATTTCAAAAAGGGCCAAAAAATAAGCTCTTTCAGAAACCAAGGCAAAAGCAATCCATCTGTAAGAGAGGAATCCAAAAGAACCACAAGTGTATTTCTAGCAAACAAAATGCCAAGCAGCCAAGTTAAAACAAATGCCTGCTCTTTCAGTGAGCCACATAGAGAGAATGAGAAAAATAAGTAAACAATTCTGCACTCACCCAAACTGTTTCAGGATTCCAGGAATCATTTCAGCCAGCTGATCCATGGAGGGATACACATACCTAAAACAAGCATGTTTTTGAGGAGTTACTACCCCACATCCAGCAGTACACAGTGGCATATTTAGAGACACAATGATCACTGTGGAGCTAGTACCGAACGTGGTCATCATGAGATCACTGAGTGTATGAGCTGAATTTAAATCAGAAGCAGAAATATGAGCATAATCTATATATGTATTCTATATGTCACAAGACAGCAGATGTCTAAGAACAAAACAGACTACAATGAGTCCTTCCCAAGGAAAGTTAACACTTAGAACTTATGAGAAAGTTTGAACAAGAGAGATGAGTTTCCAACCGCATTCACTATGTTTGTATTTCTAGTCCACCACAAAAAAGTTTCCCAGTATTGCATAATCAGAGACTACAGGGATGACTTCTAGATATTTGGCAAAAAACTTACTTGCATGTTTTTAGGGACACAAACATTACCATAGGATAAATGAGAACAGCTTTCCCTTAATATAGATGAAGAAAATGAAGGCATAAGAAAGGCTATGAAGCTGATGAAGAAGGCTCAATAAAACCAGCTGTTTCTTAATGATCTTGGTCTTCTTAAAAGCAGAAATAAAACTTTAAGAGAAGGAAATTCTGAGAAAAATCTCAACTGAGTAGCACATAGAAAAAAATCTATCCAGAGTAGAGCTGGAAAATATCTGCCTAGGATGTATTTAAATCTCTGTTATACCTAATTATTCTCTAGTTTAGTCTCCAAAATATAACCAAACAAAAACCACCAAGCACTGAAAAACATTTATTTTTTAGATTTTATTTTTGGGAAATTAAACCTTAACATAACAAAAGCTGGTGCCACTGCAACAGCTTTGGTCTGGGAGACTTTATTGCAGCCTTTCAGTACTTAAAGGAGACCTATAAGAAAGAGGAGGAAAAACTTTTCAGCAGGGCTAGTTGTGATAGGAAAAGGGATAATGGTTTTAAACTAAAAGAGGGTAGATTTAAATTAGATCTAAGGAAGAAGTTTTTTTACAACAAGGGTGGTAAATCCTGAAACAGGTTACCCAGACAGGTGGTGGGTGCCCCATCCCTGCAAACATTCAAGATCAGGTTGGACAGGGCTCTGGGCAATCTGATCAACTTGTCCCTGCTCACTGCAGAGGGGTTGGACTAGGTGACCTGCAAGTTTCCCTTCTAAACCAAACCATGATTCTGTGACTTAATTTGGGAATGCTGGTCTCCCAGCTGAAGGGCAGGTAGAGATAATACAGCTTCTTATACAACCATCATGACTATATCAAGTCTTTGCCAGCCACAGACCATGATGGTTGCCCTCTGCAGCTGACAACTCAGAAGTGTTAACACTCCTCCAGGACATGAGGGCTAAGGCACTTAAAAGCTCATGATTTAAACAAATGCAAAGACAGGGTGACTGAAATAGCTTTGTAGGCTGCTCTGAGAGACAACTGGGCCATTGCAGCTAACAGCAGCATCAGACCAGCTTAAATATTAAGCAGGGAAATAGACTGGCTCATGCAATAAGGGTACTTATAAGCTCCTTAATAGCAGTTCTTACAGAACAACTGCTCCTTGCCTTGTATCCTCTCCTTGGCATGCTGGCTGCTCCCTTCCTCAGCCAAGCTGATTCTTGTCCAAGGGGCATCTCAAGGTAAACCTGTCTCACTTGCCCTAAACAGGTAAAGCATTTTTGGCAGTGGCAGTGCTCATGGCCCACAAGGTTTCTGAGAGTTACAGCACCATACATGGCACAGCCAGGAGCACACAGCTACCTACAGCCTTCTGTGGGGGTCATCACCCTGTTACTGCCCAACCACCTGCATTTTCCAGGAAGGTTATCAACTTCACATCTACCATGCTGCCACTTCATAAAGACCACAGATTTATGAAGGAGGTGATGTAGAGGTTAATGCCTGTCTTGTTTACAGCAATCATTTAGTTTTCATTAGTATTTATATTCAGGATGTCATTATAAAACAAGCTAAGTCAATATTTAAATTGACAAGATGTAGATATCTGTCAAGGAACTGCTTTACAAGCAGCCTAGTTAGCAGAGCTCAAATGCAAAACTGCAGCCACAAAGTCTGCTGTGAACTGGCACAACAAAACAGAGCTCCCAACACTCCAGTACTTTAGAAATAGTGTCAGGATTTAAATCCAAAAGTCAACTACTGTGCTTGGTGCAAGTACTTTTTCATGAAACTGCAGCTCAAGGCTCTTTTTTTCCAAAAATAGGGTAACTGAAAGCATGGGCTGTTTCCCTGACAACTCACCCAGCCTGGAAAGATGGTGCTCCATCCTGCTGACCAGGTGCATCCACATGGCAGACTGCAAAGTGCTGGGTGATTTCCTGCATATCCTCGAAGTTGAAGAGAGGATTGAAACAAGTTTTATCTTGGGAAGGAAAAAGAAATGAAATAATGAAATAATGAAAAATGAAATAATTATGCTGAAAAAAATACTAAGTTTGCAGCTACAAAAGTAATTTATTAATCTATCCTGCAGGTTAATGGAAAGTTCAAACAATCGGGTCAGCTAAGGTTTTCCATCTTATTTTTGTACTGACTAGAAGTATTTACTTGGTACACCTAATTCCTCAAAAATTATTCTTTATGCAAAGTTAAAATACTAACAAAATTTAGCCAAGGGTATTCATCTCAGGTTTTGTCATACATTAAATTATCCATTTCCTTGTCAGTTTTTTTTTTTTCCTTTAATTGTGTCAAGACAAGTGGAGGGAAAAAATATTCAAGGCTAAGATTGTGACTTGTGCTTTTGCACAAATATTACAAGTAAAACATTATGTGATCAACTGCTGCAGCTCAAGACAAAAGCATCTTTTTGGGATACTCAGTGCCATAGGCTCCAAGGCATACTTTCCTTCTGGTGTGGAAAGTACCATCTTTGAGATGCCTAGAAAATGGTTCAATACTCTGTGTGTTTCTTGAATGTCCTCACAAAACACACATGCAAAATCTTGGCAGAATATAAAATACTTTTAGCCCAAATCAACTTTAGAAGAATATGCAAGTCTATAACTTGTAACTCTGGAAAGAAAAAGATGGAATTTAAAGTTAAGTTCCAGATTTTCTCTGAGCTGATTCACTGAAAATCAAAATTAATGACACTTCCAGAAAACACAGGCAAGGAAGCTTTTTTTTTTTTTTTGGTCTTAATAGTAATATTCACCCCTCGTCATAGCCAGCCCATAAAGATCAGCAGGTGTTTTTAAATATTGATAACTGATTAAGAAACCATGAACTGTGTGCAACAAATAGCATTGACAAAAGAACAAACTAGGGCAGGTCTGGCTATTAACTCATCATATGACAGATAAGATAAAAGGCACTTGAAGTATTTTTCCTAATGCTGGCTAGGGACACAAAGCCAGCACTCATTTCATACTGACTTGACACATAATTCATAAAAACCCAAGCAGCACAAGGCTGCTTATCAGAGAGGACCCAAAGCCCCAGCAGAGTTCTTTTTTCAGTCCTGTTGGCAATACACCATCAGCCTCCCCCTGAGATTTTTTACAGCATTCATACACAATCACTGTGAACTACCAGAGATCTTTCACCCCTTTAACTGAAGTACTCCAACTTACTGAGCAAGGATAAAAAAAAAAAATCTGAGAATTACACTTGCTGTAAGAGTTAGGTGCCATCTAATGTCTTCCAAGGCACACAAACAAGCAAGGACCTGGGAAGGGTTTCCTAAGCACTGCTACTTTCACACCTCTGCTTGTGGCAGCGCTGTCCCAGCACCTGTGCAGGTAAAGGCAGAGCCCACTTACGGTTCAGGCCGATGTCGTGGTAGGTGAGGATGGCCGGGCGGTTCCCGCGGGGAGTGCCGCACATGGTGACCCGCACGGAGCCATGCACAGTCTCCACATCCTGCTCCTGGCAGAGGACAGCAACAATCTGTCAGCGGTTGTCCGAGTGCTCCTGCACCGCTGCTGCAGCAGACCCTGATGGACCACGAGCACGGGTCCTGCCCCATCCCAGGGTCTGCCCTGCAATCCCACCCTGACACCCCCTGCTCTCCCCCATGGTGGGGGCTCTGTGCTGACATTTGACATTTGGCTGTCACCTCCTCCAGACCACAGACAATTACAGAAGCACTCAAACTGCTGGCTCTAACCAGATGCTGAGGGAACAGTTTAACAGTGTTTAACCACATTAAAAGGCAGGATAAGGAAGCAAAGAAAGCAGTTTTGTTGTAATGACACCCAGAATACCAAGAGCTTATAACTCTGACCCTCCACATTTGCAAAAGTACAAGTCACCATGATAAAATATTTCTGATTTCTAGGAAAAGAACTCTAGCTGAGAAAATGACCTCTATTCCCCAAAGAAAGCATTAAGCAGCTTGTACATGCTTATCTGCCATGAGGATTTATTACACTGTGAAGCCTTGGGATTGCAGTAGTCTTCTCCAATAAAATCAGCAGCTACATGTGTTTGTTTTATAGCTTGTGATGTACAGACCTGAGCATAAACCCAACTGTCTAAAGTTTGCTATTAGAACAAACTAGCCACAATATTATTCTGGTGCTCATCAGAAAAAACAACATTAAGAAGTAAACTGCTATTATTTGGCATAACAGGGGTTTATACTGCTTACTGATCTTAAAGCCAAGGACACCTTCATTAACAAACCAAGTCCCCATGAGCACCACCTTTTGGATCTCTAAGTTAGATGTGAGTTACACAAAAGATGGAAGAGTTTTTTTGTTTCTTTTCCACTTGAACTTCAGATGGGTATAAACAATTTTGTATTTTGCTAACGTGTATCAAGGAATTCACAAACCAACAGTTATTTCTGACACTTATTTACAATATGGTTGCACTCACATAACAATCAAGGAATTATATAGGCAGTAGGCAATCTTTGCATCTCCCCAGAACCCTTTATTTACAGCACAGGACACAGATATGATCCATGGCATTCAGTGCAGTGCACTGCCTGCTGCTGCAGGGCTTGCTTGACTTGTTCCATGCAGTAACACTCAGAGGCAAAGTCCAAGTTAAATTCAAATCTATCAAAAATTATACTGTACAAATCAGATGTGTACAGCCTCTGCAAAAACCTTTTAAAAATATTTGATTACCTTCCAATATCTGAAGTAATAATTCAATCTAAATCTCAGCTCCTCAATTTGATACAAGGAACGCACCGCACATTTTGCTACAAATAAGGATTCTAGGCAAGACCATTCTACATTTCATCTATTTTCCTTTTAATTACACAATTACATCAGTTTTAAGTTACAGCTGAGGCAGTAAATCAAGATCTATCCCCCTCTGCACACAGGACAAGTTAAGCACCGCTGCTCTCTCTACTATACTCCAAAACTCTAATTTTCAGATTCTCTATCTCCTTAGAGACTCATTCCTCTGCATACTCACTGCATTACTTATCAGGTAAGCTGTATCTTCCACATCTAGGACCATCCTTAGGCAAAACAGGGTGACAGATCCAGCGAGTCAAGCAGAGGACGGGTGGCAGGTTTTTATTCTGCCCCAGCAGGAAACTGGGTTATATAGACAAGCTGCTCTCCTACATAGGCTTATGACTCCCATAATGCCCAGCTGGGGAAACCAAAACAGACTAAATCACGAGGATGCCACTCTTAAATAGGATTTGAGCCAGGTTTGACCAGGGGAAGAAAGTATTCAGAGGTCAGACATCAAAGATGAACTAAGTCCTTGCCACACAATGTACAAAGTGCCAAATTTCTAACCTGGGATTTAGCACAGTCTTTCCTGTTGCCGTTTCCATCAGATTTTGAGAAGTTTAGCTTCATTTAGTGTTTTGTTACCTAAAATGCTGAAATACCCCAAACTTATGCTAAATTAAATCAGAATTGATTTCTTTCCTAAAAGCCAGGATTAAAGTCTCCAGTGAACACAAAAGAATGAAAAATTAGTGTAAGTCACAATGATTCTGAACAAAAAAAAAACAAGGCCATTTAAACGTTTGATATCTGGTATTTCCAAAGTAGATAAGCAACATTTAGTTTAAAGGATTCCTACATCACCACACTAATGTCACCAAGTTCAGCTTTTGGTGGAAAATATGGTATTGTACGTTATACATTGGGTAGGTCATTAATATATACTATTAAAATATAAATATAGAAAGGCTTGGGTCAGAGGAGATGTTAAAAATCATCTAATTCCAGGCCCCTGCTGTGGGCAGGGATTCCACCCACTAAATCAGATTGCTCAGGGCCCCAGTAACATTCTATATCATTAATATATATTTGGGTACTGTCATTATACAATACACCTAAAGAAATTTGCAATGCCAGTATATAGCAATTAATAATACATGAAATTAATAATGATGGCAATTAATATTTTCCACATTCTACTCTCTCATGGTTAGCTAAATAAAAAAAAAAATAATTTGGTAACCTCAGCACTGTAATGAGAGTAAGCATTATTGTGTAACACACCTCCTGCTGAGTGTGGAATATTGAAATGATTTTCTCCTCAGTTAGAGACTAATAGGCATTTCATATAATCAGATTTTAGTGCTAGAGCTTTCCAGTAACAACAGTGAAAATCCAGAACCTGTTTTCTTTGCAGGGAGCACCTTCAAGATTCAGGATCATCCCTCCTTCATGCATGAAAGGAAGTCTGTTCATGGTTGATAAAACCAAACCTTTGAACCTGCACATCCCACTGACTGCCACAGAGAACTCTTCTGGAACTGGAAACCTGAATCTAGCTCAAACTCAGTGTCAACTAAAAATAGTTCAGAGACAACAGGTGACCACGCTCCCAATAAGTGGCACAACACAGTCAGTTTAACAACTGGCTCAATTCCTCATTATTGTCACAGTGAGACTCCCCTAATTCAATAGGGTTGTGCTGTTTTCTTGTAGCACAAATTCTTAATGGGAAATGCACACAAGGTTCTAAAAAACAATCAATTCAAACCAGTTTGTTTGGTGACATCAACAACTTCACATCCCTATTGATCCTATTAAAGATCAAGAGATTTGTCTACGTGATGTAAGGATGGATGTTTTCAAAATGCAGAGCACTGAAAACAGATGGCAGCACATCCCAATCAACATCAACATTATAGTAAGAGGCTCTTCACCAACTGATTTGTATTAAAACACTATCTTGGAAAAAAAATCCAAGGTACACTAATCCGATAGAAGGATAAAGACAAACACACCATCTGTTCACATCTCTCACTTTAACAGAGGTGCAGTCTTATCTCAGGGCACTAAACACACACATAAAAATACTTTCAGTACATGCAATTTAAGGGAGGCTGTCTCAGTTTGGAGGAGCTGGTAGATCCTAAAATAGGTTTTATTTTTCTTCAAGTGACCTTTTTATTTTTTCATGAGGTTTGAAGGGAAAGACAATTTGTTATCACACAGGAGGGCTCGTTATTCCTTCCCCTCCACCCTGGGTAAGTAAGACATGGATTGAGAAACACGTTTATGAACAAGTCGTTTTCTGAAGTATGGAATACACAACCAAATTTTCTCAGATATCTAAAAAGGAAAACTGCACATGCACACTGCACATTTTGCTAAATACGTCATGTTTTATATTTTAAGTAAAATACTGAATTCCATCAAGATTATTTTAAAGCTTTCAAATATACTTAATCCTCAATTACAATCTCATGCTTTTATTTTAATTCATGATATTATGACTGTTAAATACACCTCCCTTCTCTTGCCTTAGAACTGAGGGAAAAGCTTCGGAGCTTTCAAAGATGATTTAAATAGCTTTTAAGTTTCTAGGAGAGAGTATATTTTAAATTCATATTATTTAAGAACTTTATTATAGTAATACCTGCATAAGCTATTTTTCCACTTTTCTTTTTAAATTTCTTGGAGATTAAAATTGAGGTTTTAATGTGCTATTTCAATGTTGAATTTCAAACCCTCTTTGCCCTGAAGTTCTTTAGCATTTTCTCAATAGATTTTTTACTCTAAAATAGAATTTCAATTCATCTTATGCTTGTTTTTTCCTAAAACCCCAATGTCCACATTTCCAATTTTTTTTTTTTTTAATTTGTTAAAATTTCTATTTTGAATTAATATTAAGAAAAAGGCTCCCCAAAATCAGGCTGGGAGTCAGGTACATTAGTGAGGATGATGACTTCAGATGTAAATGTAAGTGACCCTGCTAAGTTGGAAGCCAAGAACAAAAACTTTGCAGCAGGAACTGACGCAGGTTATTGTGAGAGCTCTGCCCAGGGATCCTTCCTAGTCCGATTAGCGCCGGGTCACCCTGCTCTGCTCTCACTCTGCTGATGCAAACCATAGCCACTCCCATCCCTTTCCTTCAGCACCCCAAAGGATGAGGAAATCCACACAGCACACTGCCCCAAACCTGGGAATCCCACCCCTCCTGCTGGCTGCTCCAGCTGATCCATCTCCCTTGCAGCTCTTCCCTTCTCCCTGAACAGGCAGGAGGAGGAGGAAGTAAAGCAGAAACGGATCTTTCCTGCCTATGGATACAGATGGCCATGAGTGCAGGGGACAAACTCATCTCTGCAGCTGCCACACTGCTCCAAGTTCTGCTGAGTGACTGAGAAAGCAGAGTGCTGATGGACTGAAACAGAGCTGGGAGGATGAATACGCACAGTGAGGAGGAGCCAAGGCTCCATTGGCTCCAAAGCTACTGAGCTAGAGACTACACACACACATCAAACTGGAAATGCAATTAAAATGTGCTTGGCTTGAAGACAAAGGCATCCAGGGCACAGTGCCCTGCACCATTTATCATCAATTATCCTAAAACAGGTTTGGCCAGGAACACTCCCCTGCTTGAGACACAGGAGACCTTTACTTCAGTTTTCAGGTGGGTGCCACAGACATCATAACAGACAAATTGCTGACTGGAGGCAGCTCAGAGCTGTCAGTTCTTTCATCTCTTGTCTTGGCCATCCCCAGTAACTCCAAAGATTTTTTCCCAGAGAATAGCCACGTACATGTCTTGCAACATGTGCCTTCAGAAGGGCAATATACCACTATACAGTGGCTTACTCTAAAAATGGAAAGCTGTGTTTAACTCCAGTCTGTCTAGAACTGCATGTGAAGTAAGAACCTATTTTTTTCCAAATCCAAGTAACTAGGTAAAATTTACTCTTGGAAGGAAAACACGTCACAGACAGTTCTTTTCACTAGTGGCAGAAACAAAGTCATTAACTGAACACTGCTTAATTGGCTCCCAGAAGGACAGAGGAACTTGCAGTGGATATGGTGGACACCCATGTCCATACACAGGCATGGAAGCTCCATCCTGCCAAGCACCAATAACTTCCTTCCCTGGCCTGGTCCATCCTCTTGCCAAGTAGTTCATAGGAGAGGTTGCTCCCTCAGAGCATGCTTCAGCCTCAGTCCTGAGAGACCTGGGTCCTCTAGGGCCACACAGGAATTTCACTAATGAACTAAGCAATCAAATCTCTCATAGCAGTTCCTAACCACTTTTTCCACAAATCAACCAAAAACGAACTTAAAGAAACACAGGGAGGGTACTTGTGGCTTTAAGGACCAAGGCTAAGTCTCCTTTGCAATCACAATTTTTAACAAAATGCATTGAGACTTATTCCACATTTTTCCTGAAATAGAACAACTAAAGATTAAACTCTTAACAAAGATAGATCATTAAAAAAAGTAAGAGCTGGCAGAACAGAGCTAAATGACGAGAACCACTGCTCTGGATTAGTGAGAGTTAATCCAAAACATGGAGGGGAAAAAAAAGCAAAAAGCCTTAGAGAATTTGATCTTGCAAGTTAAAAAAATCTATATATATAGATGGTTTACAAACCAAGCAATTTATTCCAAGAATAGAAATGAAATATGGGTCACTTCTGGATTCTTAATCAAAAGACTGTAGTATTCCTGTTAGCAGACTTAATCTGAGATTCAATTTATTTAGACCAAGTGATCAATCTGGAACCAAACAAAAAGCTTCTCCCATGCTGCGCACAGTCCTGCAAGAAGCTGTGTGGTGACAATCTTAACTTACATTTATCAAGACTTCAGGCAGTAGATTTCATCAGAAAAAAAATGAGGGGCAAGACGCAGGATTAGTGTAAAGTACAGCTTTGCTGTAGAAGTAAGAACCATTGAAAGATGAAAAAAGTCCAAGATAGCTGTCTCACTTGGTTTCCAAGAAAAAGTCTCAAATTTGGGCTGTATTTTTAAAGCAACTGGCACAACATTGCAAAAAAAAATATACATATAGAGGGGTGCTAATAAAACATGCAATAAAGTAGAGGTACACTAGGACCTGAACAGAGACTAGAACAATTTAATAGCTTTTCCTAGTTCTGTACAGCCTGCTTCCATTTCTACACACCTTGATAAAAATGAGATACCCAGTGACCCTCTTTTCCCAGCACACAATCCTCGTCCTCAGCAGTGGGAAAACAGCACTCACACTGATCATCGGGGCAGGTACACCCTCCCTGATCTCCATCCCAGCTCACTCCAGCCTGGCTCCTGCAGCCATGCAATTCCTTAGTCTCAGCTAAGAATCAGCAAGGACAAATTCTCAGTCAAAAGCCCAAATGGCAATAAAGCAAGGGGAGCCAGGAGAGTGACCAGGTCATCTGCCAAAAGCATGACACTCAGGGAAAGTGAAGGGCCTCCATGTGCCCTAGTGCTGTGCTATGAACTTGTATGCTCTGTCTCTAAATAAAAATATAGAAATACCATCACTCCTTTTAATGACAATACTGATTGCTTAGCACCTTCCACCACCCACAGGCTTCAGGAATATTTTGGAAAATTTCAACAGCATAATGGGATGCATTCAGAGGAACGTTTCCTCTGAGGAAATGCACGCACACTGCTAACGAAAGCAAATTAACTGGGGGAAGTGTGTGTCCATGTGGGAGGGATATATTGTTTTCACCATCACTGCTGAAGATTCTCATTCTCTTAGCAAGAGTAGAACTGCTTGCAAACCACCCACCCCCTTTGACTGAAACTTTCTCAGCTCCAGTCTCAAAAGGCCCCCTGTGGTCCCCTTCACATCGCTACAGCACAGCCCCATTCAGACCCCTCTCCCACAGTAACAGCATTCCTGGCAAGCAGGCAGTCCCTTCTGGTCACATCTTGCTGTTTTTCTCAAATGTCAATTCAATCTCCCCTTGTGCAAAAGTGAAAGAGAAAAAGAAAAGAAAATAAAGAAAGAATAATAGCTTTACTTGCCTGAACATCGAAGTCTGGAAGGAGGCGAGTGATGGCCTGTGAAGAGATTTAAAAGCATTAATGGAAGTAACTTGCAGCTATGGAAATCTATGCTTGGATATGTGTTCAAGTCTCCCAGTTCTGCAGCTGAGAGCTCTCTCTGTCCATTCAATGAAAGCTCTTCTGACGAGCATCAAAATTCACCCAAGAACTTTTAAACCCACTAATCTTCATGGAGAAATGAAAGCAGTAAAAATGAAATCTAGATAACAGACCAGCAAATACTAGATAACAGACCAGCAAAATGATGGTCAAAAGCTGGTGCATCCTCAGTTATTGTTAAATCTCTGAGCAATGCACTCAGAAGGAGCAGTAAAACTGAACTTTTCTGCATCACTTATTGTAGCCATGGGACAGCCAACAGCCTCAGTCCTGCCTAGGATGGGAAATCTCAGTTCAAGAATGTACTGAACACTTGGAACTCAGTTAAGCAGTCATTACTGGGACTTGGTTACGTGATGTGGAAAGTGGGAAGGGTCTTATTCTGACCAGAATTAGTCTTTGCAGTGTTTGAGAAGCTGGTTGGATACAGAGAGGTCCATTCCACCCTGTCACCTGCCATAGCTGCTACTGACAATCTGCTGCGCCTGTCAAGGGTCTCCACCAGGAAAGGAGATAGGTGACAACCTCCCCACCTCCAATAGCCTACAAGGCTTATAGCTTCAAAGGAGAAAATGTCTTATAGTTACCTCCTTTTTTTAAGGGAGAAGAAAGAAGTCAAACTCTTATTTCCACTGGAGGGAAAGAAAACAGAGGGAAGAGCAGCCAAGAAAACACTTTATGCTGCAAAGCGCAAAAGGCCAAAGCTTGAAAAATAATATTGAGATAAAAAGGAAAGCTAAGAATTCTGGCAAGGAGGTCACTCAGCCTCAGAAGCCCAGGTAAATTAAGGACAGATGTCAGAAGCACCATAGCCGCTTTCTTAGGGACCCTGAAGCACTGCAGTACAACCTGTAATTCTCACAGCTGTGACTTTTAGGCAATTAGGCACAGTCTTGGACAGGTGAACAACTACCTAAGATCTGACTGGGCAGAAATAATTTTGCACAGCCTTAGCTTTAGACAATATGCTGTGTTTCACTCATATTGTTGGTCTCATGATCTTTTAAACAAAACATTTCAGCCACTGTTGCTCCTGTGGGACCCAGGGCTGAAAGGAATAAGTATATTTGGCACCTGTACCAACAGCATATGAAATAAGGGTAATCATTGCTCAGGAACAAAGACTTGGCTGCAGCAGAAACCCAAGCACAACAAGCCAGGACACAACTCCAGAGAGCCTCACCCAATAACCCACTCAAAACCAGCTCCCCTGTTCATCTCAGTATGTGCTGAGCAGCCTCCAGGACAACCTTTTCCGCTTCCTCAAAACACATAAGCATCCTCCATCGATGTTAAAATGGCCACAGAGGAAATCAAACTCTGTCCTAGTTTCCCCCATGCAGACAAAATTTAAGGTAACATCATGAACAAAAGCATATAGGGCTCCTTGTCAGGATTCCAACTTTTGGCCCATGAGGTACCAAAACCCAGGAAGTTAATCAGTATTTTAAGATATTTCTGAACTTTGAAACAAAAATATTCCAGTACCAACAGGACTTCTGCTTAGAATCTCCTTTGCTTTGGTAGTTCTGAACAATATGGGCATTAAAAAGGGGTCTTAGTTTCTGAAAAGTTTGAGCACTGCATTCAGTGGTATCCAAACAAGTTCTGCTTTCATCCAATGTCCTTGGCAAAGGAGCCGTGTTTAAAGTTTCTCTGGCCATTTCACTGCAGTCACAAGTGGAAATTATTTTCTGAAGTGTTTACATAAAAGAGGGAGGGAATAAAAACGAAAGCAGCAGATAGAGCAATGAATTCTAGTGTAAAAGAATAGAAAAAAACCAACACATTTACATACATGATTGTCAAGAAAAATGCCATTGGGAACAAGAGAAAAATCTTAGTTTTGTTTCAAGAAAATGTTGATATGTTTCTTCACATATTACAGTGAATTTTTTCCCCATGAACACACAAAGCACAAAGTATGGATACCACTAAAGGGTCAGATAGCCAATAAATCCAGATGTTGATAGGTTTTGGGGGTTTTTTTTTGTTTTTTTTTTGTTTTTTTGGTTTTTTTTTTTGTTTTTTTTAAAGTCCAATAAATAGTAGAAAGTAGTATAACGAGGTTAAGGGAAAAAAAAAAAAAAAAAAAAAAAGAAGGCTAGGATGTTTCTGTGCTGCAACTCCGGTGGCTGCAACAGGCTGTGGGGTGTACACACCCAGCTGGCTGTAACTCATGGCTCAGTGCACTCAGGACAAGAAGGGGCTCAGCCCTACCTCTGGACTCAGCTGTGCCCAAAGGAAATGTAAAGGCTCTCTCTGTGAGAGGCAGCTGACAGAGCAAAGTCTGTCTTCACACTGAGAAACGTGTAGCTGTAGAGGCATGTACACGAGACTGCCCAATTGGCATCTTTTGATACAGATAAAGACACCCAGAGCTGTCATTACTCAAAGAAGAAAAAATGTCACCATCATATTAAAAGAACAAAACCAAACAAGAACAAATAATTAGGGTCAGTTTTGCATTATTAAAACAAAACCAACAAAACAACTCAATGAACTATTCCTATTCAATCTCCAGTTTTTCTTTTCTTCTTCCACACAATATGTTCAAAATAATCTAAGCACACACATGCAGTTCCAAAAGCAGTCCTGACAGAAAACACATAAGCTCTAAAAAGCTCTAGATTAATTACCTCCTCCTTCTCCACCAGAGGTTTCACCTCTGCAAGGTGAGCATCCTGGAACTCTGTTGACATGGTCAGTAGCTGATATCTGCAAAGAGGAAAAGAGATTTGTTCTCAGCTTGCATCAAAGATTAAATACAGGAACAAGTAAAGATCCTGCTCCACCCAGCCCCCACAATGACCCACTCTTTCAGGTTATAGTTTAAAAGACCTCTGCAAGAAGATTATAAATCTCTTGTAAAATGCCTCCCTGGTTTATTTATATACACACTCCTGCACAATATGAGATTAAAGAAATATTAAGGCTGCAAGATCAAACAGAAGTTTGGCAGCTTCAAAGCAGGGAACGCTGAAGAAAACAGGGTAGGGACAGCAGAGAGAACCATGGAAACTGTCATTGCAAGAGAGAAAGAAGATACAGCCAAATATGCATGACTACCTATTGAAATGTGCTTGAATAGTTGTTTCTGAAAACCATTTTTTTTTTTCCATGTATGCAAGGCTTCCTTACTATTCCCCAGATTTTTACAGTGAGAAAACCAAACTGGACACACATTAGCATCATTTTATTGTCAGATTGATGTGCTCCATTCTTCAGGAGAGATAAAAATCAGATACTCCTTTAAGTGGACACCAACAAGGTTCATGCAATAATGGTTTTTTCTTTCAAAACTGTCAAAGGAAAGGACAAGACTGCTGTATCCTGCTCTTGGACTGGACTGGCATTGTGATGTCCAGCCCTCAGCTGCACCAAGCTCAGCTGGGAACACAGACACAGCAAACCCCAGCAGAGGTGATGGCCAAGGCAAACAGAGTCATAGGTCATGGCTCAGGTGCAGAGCACCTTCTGCATTTGTCCAGACTGGGAGTCATCTTCTCATTCCTTTGACAAAGATAAGGTACCAGAGTCAGAGGGCTGTTCCCTGTGAAGCTCTAATGAATGACTAGGAACAGTTCTCAAAAGAGATCCTGGAACTGCTGCACAGCAAATACAGAAGTCAAAGTAATTTTATTACATATCCTTTAGTCTGCTGGAGAAATGCATATCATATGGGGTTTGGGCATCTTTAATAAATTTCCAATTTTGTCCATCTACACAATTATAAAACAAATTAAATATTTTACTTTTTATAAAAATTTTAGCACGGTCTCAAGTAAAGCATATGAGTAGGTGTACTCAAAGCAAGCCAAAAGCCTGAAACATATTTAGGAATTATTGATTAAGTGTAACTGAACACATTTTAATTATTTTCTGAAAATAAGCATAGAAGTACAGAACACAATTTACATCGATTCTTTAAAGCATGATTCCCCATCTCCTGACTTAAATCTGATTTAAGCCCATCATGCTGTCTACATAAATGACCTGAAGGCTCAGGAAGGGCTGTGAAGCCTGCAGGAGCACCCAGGCAGTGGCAGCAGCATTATTTTTCACTCTGCCCCACGGGTTAACTCGATGCACTTGTCCCTGGGCAGAGATGCTCTGGTGACAGTTTGCAGGACAGCTGGATGCTGCAGAAAGCCACAAAGGGACACACTCAGACTAAAAGAGTGTTTTAATTCTGATGTTTTAATGAAAAACGTGGGTGTCCATTCACATTCAAATAGCTTTGGACTTTAGGAGCTCTTCTTGCTAGCTATGCAACTGCGGAGATTTTAGGTAAAAATTAGACTGTGGATTTTAAGTTCAGAGAAATTTTTCATTAATATTTTACACCACCAGCTGAGGCATGAAGACAGAACCAAAACTAACCCCACTGACAGTGCTTTGTAGTTCAAATTTACAAGATGACATCAGAGGTACTTTATTAGTCAGGAGACTCAAATGACTCTGCTTCACCCTTTTCTCCACGTTTTCCATTGTGTTTTGTCCATTATAAATTTTAATCATAAAGAATAACCAGTAAAAAAAAATATTGCAAAATATTGAAAAAATGCAAGTGACGTTCTAGGAAATGTTACATGCTTTTGTGATTACATTGATTACAGCCTTCTATAATTCTACATAGTGGGCCACTGGACACAGCAGAGAGGAAAAATAAATATTGTTGCAATATTTGGCAGTTGAAATATCCATATGCAATTGCACCTAAGAGCTTTTTTTTGTAAATTCAGCAAATTCTGTTAAGACAAATACCTTAATATTACACCTAATACTGCAGTAGGGATTAGAAGTGCAAGAGATTTTTCTATGGTTTGCCAAAGGTGAGGAGAGTAAGAAGGCAGGTCCCTGCAGTTTTCCAGTAAGAAGTGGCTCGGGGGACAAAGCTGCAGCCACTGTTTGTGGAATAGAGCTGTTTACATGGGGTAGTTTTGCATTTTCAGGGACTCAGAGCATTGCCTACAAATGAGTGAAAAAACTGTGCCAAAAAAGAACAAGATGGATGCTTTTTATAGCCTTAAAAACAATCCTGTTTTCACAAGAGTTCAAAGTTGTTGCTCTGTGCTTCCGAAAGAGCCGGCATTAGGAAGTGCTGACCAGCAGATTGCACGACTGCCACCAAGTTTGCTGAACAAAAGCCCTACCTTCAAGTCCTCACTTTTGGAAAGATACCATATCTTGGAGCCACCGTGTTTTCAGATCAGACATTCCCAAGCTGTGGGTTTTCCTTCTGTGCATCAGGAATACCTGAAACATTCCTACCAAGCAGCAACCTTGCGTCAAGGCGGGATAACAACACGCTGTTTGTTCACAAGAGCTGGCAAACAAAGCCCTGCTATCTGACAGCACTGCAAAAAACATCTTATTTTCTAAGGAGAAAGATGGGGAAGTGGCTTTGTACCACCCTTGTTCAGCACAAATTTTTTACTTTCTAAATAGGTGCTTTGTGCTGCCCTCTGTTATGTGACAGGGCAGCTCAAAGCTAATCTATCTGCATAACTCTCCTAAATAGATAACCACACAAGCATCCCTTTATACACATTTCAAAGCACTTCCCTCACAGATGCCTTCCAAAGACAAAGTTCATTTATATCTGGAAGCAGTAGTGTAAAGTTGCCAGCTTGGAGAAAAACAACTTTTTTTCACTCTGCTTGGCCAATTCAGTCTGCTGAGAGGTCCCAGGTTCTCCTCTCCAGGACAAGCTACTTCCACCAAGCGGCCACCCACCAACCTGTACCCAGGTACCTGTCTTAAAATAATTATACTTTAAGAGAAAACTAAAGGTTTAAAACACTTCTGAGGTGGCAAAATGCTTTAAAAGTGATGGCATATCGATCTTTGCCAAGTAGTAGGAAAGGTATCAGACTTTAGGAAGCAAGGAAAGTGTGGGGTAGGATGAAGTCATCTGTGTTGGCTAATTTCATTCAGAGGTTTTTCTATACATCCCTTCCAGCCCAATCCCACTGCTCCAAAACCACTGCAGCAACTGGCTAGTAGCTCATGAATTTCTGTCAGGAGCCTGATTATTTTGATATTAAAAGTTCAGAACACGTCCCCTCTCCCTCTGCATCGTTGCTGGAAGGACAATCATTGCTGCAGCCTTGTTTTGGTAGCAGAAGGTACAGGATAAATGTGCAGCCTGGCTTTGCATAGCAGAGATGCCAGCAAAGAGGCTAAGAAGGCACCCATCAGGCCATCCTCAGACCCCAGAAACACTGCAATCATAAATACCAAACATCAGTGTGACCAAATTCCTCTCAAGCACAAAAGCAAACAAATTCCAAGATCTCCCATTTCCAACTTCCTATTTCTGAAGGCACATACAGGGTTGTCCAAGCTTGTGCCATGGGGTGCAAAATCAAACACAATGGCCTCACACCCATGAAGGGCTTGGGGGCACTGCTACTGGCTCTACAGCATTTTTCTGCCCTCACACCCAACCATTTTTTATTTATATGCTATCATAGAAAACAAAGAGCAACAAAAGGCTCCTGCCTGAAATTCATAAAGAAGGCAATTTCCTCAAATTGGCTTGTTTAAACACTGGCAGCAGAAATTATTCTCCTTTTGAGTACTGATGTGTAGAAGGGTAACCAGAGCACCTTGATGGCATTTTCCTCTCTGCTGTCCCTCCTGCTTGCTCAGCCTGCAATCACTTTGCATGTGGGATTAAATACTCATGAGCATCTAATGGTAAAGAGGGAAACAGTTGTGGGCACTGAGGGTCCCAGCTCCCAAGAACTGGTGTTGTTCTCTTTGGAGAGAGAGGGGCCACATGAAACTTGTGCTCCAGGACCACAGGTGAAAGGTGTTTCCAAGGCAGTCACATCACTCTGCATTTTATCCCTTGAAAACTATGGGTGTCTTCTGCACTGTCACCAAAGAAGGTAGGAAGGACAGGGGTGGTGGAAGTTTTGTGCACCAGAGCAATTATGCAAGAATGAGAGAAGAATGGAGAGAGATAAAATGTCTCCAAAGCTCTGAAAAACTTGATTGGCAAATATCCACTTAAAAAAAACAAACAATCTCAGGCATCTGACAATGAAGAAAGGTTACTGCAATACTCAAACAGCCTTTGAGCCTTCCACGGCCAATTAGACCTCTTCCAGTCATTAACAGCAAATGCTGTAAACTTGTCTGACTGGCCTATCATAAACATGGTTACTGCAAACTGGAGGCAATCTTGAAAAAAAATAGTCTCCACTAATCAGAGACTAAACAGAGATAAGTGGACAGCAAGACAAGACAGTTCATAGCACCCGTGTGTGGTTTTGGGGCAGAATGCATCTCTAAGTGCAGTTTACATCTCAGATATTTTATAACAAAGTTCATAAATTTAATCTTCCTGTTTGTGAACCAAATGATTCATTTGCAAGCATCCAAACAGTTCATGCATAAGCATCTGCCCCCACTCTGCCCTGTTTAAACTACTCTTTGTTACAGGCGTCGGTATCACGAGGTCCTTTGTGCTCAGTTACTGCTTTTCTCTGTCATCGTTCCACACAATAAATTATGAAAGAGGTTTTACAGCAGTTCCTCCCCTTTAAAAAAGGCAAATTACTTTTGGCATTTAAATAAGATCTGAACAAACATTTTGAGCAGGAAGTGTCAAAAGTTGAAGACGCTCAACTACCTGGGACTCTCCAGGCTTCCTTAGCCTCCAGTTACACATTATCTCAATTTGTAACTAAAAGTTAATAACCTGAGACAAAGGAAGTTTGAAAGCAGAACCCTTAAATAGCCTGAAGTTTCAAATGAGAAAAGGTCAGGAATCAAAGCATTAAAACAAATATTATCAGGGAGCTGAAACAGTTGTGCTGCCTGGTGGTCTCCAGTTCATAGGTGTCCTGGGAGCTGCTATCACCTAGCCCTCTACACTGCTGATACTCAATTACTTTTTTCTAGCCATTTAACTTTTATTTTCTTTCAACCCTCTTTGTGAGTTACTCCACCAGCAGGTTTTCATGAAGGCTTTAGCTGAAAATGAGAGCTGGCAGCCAAAGGAAAAAGAAAACCAAATGTGAGTTGTTAGGAAGATAATGCAGCATAACAGTTACTTTTTCAAGCCAAAAAACCAAGAACCTTAAGTTTTAACCATTTTTAACTTTACACTTATGCTATGTGCTAATCAATCTGATTAGGAAACCAAGACCTTTTAGCCAAGAACTCGAGCCCTGTGCCAAGGAGCAGCCGGGTGAAGCCACAGGGAGACAGCTGCAGGGACAGAGCCAGCAGCTGACCCAGCACAAAGGCACAGCTGGGGGCCACAGCATCTCCCCAGCCCCACTTGCCAGCAGCTGGGACACTCTCCTGCAGTGAGGAGGAGATCTCCAGGCTCAGCTCCAGTTCACCTCCCCTGGCTCGTCTCCACTCTGGACCCAGTGCCTGATGGACAGAACTCAGCGGTCACTCCGGGATCAGACACGGCCCTGAAGCTGCCGGTCCCTCACACCAGGGGCTGGTCAGCATCCACACACAAACCACGCCGGCAGCTGCACATGGAGAGCGGCACCAAAACACAGGGAGCTGGAAGCAGCCCTTCTGCCCACCCCACAGATGTTGAGCAAGAAACTGTTGCAATGTATCTTACACAACCCTCTCTCTGTGGGATGCGATGAAGAATGTTCCTTAGAAAGCTTGAGGTCCTCCCGTGTTCCACAGGAGTAGAAGCTGGCTGTGGGAGGGTTGGTGAGCTGGCCAAAGGACACCCCTGCTGTCCCCATCATTGTACCCCTCCCAATATAATGAGGTGCTCTCTCTTCCTAACTGGCAGGGAAATGGAAAGATTTCAATGCCTTAGGGCTTTTTCCTGTTGTAGCAATCCTTAATGCTACCTACACTATAACATGCTCCATGAGGGACAGATTACAAACCCTAATGAAATTCTCCAAAAATTCATGTTTACCTGAAACTGCCTCGGGTCACACCTCTGTGACAAGTGGTTCTTTCTGGTAATGCAGAGAAGTGTTCAAGGCCAGGCTGGATGGGGCTTTGAGCAGCCTGGCCTAGCAGAAGAAGGGTTGGAACCAGATCTTCAAAAAAGAGAGATTTGCCCATTCACACTGGTGCCAGTGTTGTGCTTTAGCTTTAAAGGGCTCCAGGCCATGGGTGGCAGCACTGGAGGGTGGAAAGGATGAAGAGCAATCAGCTGCTTTCCCAAGCTTTGTTTCCTTACACCCACCCCACCAGCCAACCTGTCTCCTTCCACTGCCCCAGCACCCTCCTCTGCATCCATCCCACTGCTCCTTCCACTGACCACACACAAGGGTCCGAAACAAAGATTAAAGGTGATGCACTGATACAGGACCTGACACCTGCTCTGCACTGGGCTGTTGGGCTGGGCTTTGGGGGCAGAGGAAATAACAGAGATGTTATGAGGGGGCAGAGATGGATTAGATATTTCATAACATGGAAGACACAGCTTCTGCCACAAAGATTACAGTCTAAACAGACAAGAAAAAAGCTATTGTTCCTGCAGCTCACCAGTGTCAGGGCATGCTCCCTGCCCCCTCCTATTCTCGATCTGCCATGCCTTAACAGCTCAGAGCTGCTGCCCAGCTGCAGCCGCTTCAACAAGTGGGTGGTACTGTCAAAGTTAGAGGCAAAAACATACTGAGATTATTCCAGAAGGGAGAGGCTCACAGTATCCTCAGAGATGAGGAATGTTGTCTGGCTCTCTAGGTTGCACCCTCACAAGATTATAGTGGATTCTTTTTATATGTTTTGCATTTTCACATTGATGTTGCAATGATGAGGACTTAAGTTACAAAAGCATCACAGCTAAAGTTGATGACATTTCTTAATTTACATTTATTCATGAGGTTGTACTATACAGGTTGCAGCTTCTGAGTACATAGATGACTTGTTCTACCACCTATTAAAATTGCTTGGTCATTGCTATTACAAGTTCTTTCTAACCCCTGCCAAAATGTCTGGGCTGAAGTTTTCCATGATGAGTGCATGAGGGTTTTTGCTTGTTTGTTGAAAAGTATAATTTATGGATATTATTCTGTTCCCATGCATGGCCAGCTCCCTTTTCTAGGATGAACTTTAGCCTTCTACAGCTTAATCTGAACTCGAACTTTGCACAAATGGCCATTGTGTAAAGACATATCTTTCATTCTTCCCAAGCAAGTCCCTTTATAAAATTACCCAAATGTAAGCATTTTCACATGCTGAATTATGTGGGACTACATCTGAGCAAAAGTCTTCCACTGCCTGCAAGCATCAGCACCCAAATATACAATATGATCTTCCCAAGGGCTGAGCACACAGCCTGTACCACAACAGGTGGCACTGGTGAGGAAGTGTCTAAATCAGCAACATCCAGTACCAGAATACTCCTTGTTTCTCAAAACAAGCCCTTTCAAAATCCTTCAAAGTAGGCAAAAGGCAATTCACCATCTTCTGCTGACTTATTTCAAAGCCTTACCCATCTACACTACAGATTAGTGCCTATCGCAGGCAGAGAACTTTCTTATCACTTTCCAGGCCGTGTTTACAAGAAGGGTTGGAGTTATACATGTCCAAGCTTTTATATAGCATTGGGATTTTATGTAAAACTTCATAAAACTCATAGTGTTTCAGATGGGAAAAAATGTGATGCTCTTAAACTGAATCATCTAGGAAAGAAAATATAAAAGGTTATCATAAAATTCTGCAGTGCTTCTACTGCATAATTAGTCTCATGGCCCAAAAAGCCACAACTTTGTCAAAGGATAAAAATACATCTTAAAATTTAGCAGGGATAAGTTACAGTACATGCAAAGCATGTTTAGAGCACTCTAGAACTATGGCAGCAGGAAAGTGACATCATGAGTTTGACAAGGTGCACACGAGCTTCCTGAAGGAAGCAACCCAAAAAACCACAGCAAGAGCAATCCTTCCTTTCTTGAACAGTGCATTTCCCATGTCTGTTTACTGTGTTCACAAATAAAAGTTCCTTTGAAAGTTGCATCCTACTTTGCTGATTACTTTTCCATTACAGATTATGCCTACCAGTAAACACACTACCAAATGTTACCCCTTTTTTATCACATTGCCTTCACCTACAGAGTCTTTGTGATGACATTAGAGTTTAAGATCCTTATTACTTAGTTTGTGCTTCCTAAAATTCAGAATTTCCTAAAGTCAGGTTATAAGAAAAGTCAGGTTGTAAGAGTGATGAAATGGCAAGGACAGAAAAACAACACACACACAAAACATCCAAGGAATTGTTGAAGGCAAATGGAAAGATTTGTTTTGCAGTGAGTTGGGGTTTTCATGCTGCACTAAGTCCTAATGTTTGGTGTTTCCACTAATTTCTGCTTCATATATACAGGTCTAGCAGACCAGCCCTACATGTCCATGGTAGAAAATAAGCTGAAAAAGCTATACTTTCAAAGCTATACTTAGGTCAGGCAGGAAGCAGCCAGTTGATGGCTTCGAAAAGTAGTGAATACCCAGTTCTAAAAACAGGTCTTGAAAAGGAAGATCTATATTGACTAACTTCCAGCTACCAAGAGAAAAACCTTGACAGATGAAAAAGATATATTAAAATTTTGACAACTAACTGAAAGGAAGCAGCCCCAAACCCAAAAGAAACATAGGAAACGTGATCAGCCACACAAAATAAGAGCAGCAAAACTGACACACATCCTGCTTAGTACAAAGAGATACAGCTGTGGAAAATTTCCTCAGCACAGGCAGTCCAGCTGTGCATCAGCAAGCACACCACAGAGCACCTCTGCATGGAGAACACCCCGTCTGACGACAAACTCCTGGGCATTATCCAAAGGCAACACTCTCTTGCCAGCTGGGAAACAAAATAGACCTGAACCTGCAGCAGCCCTGAGACAAAAGTAAAACTAAACCCTCATCATCCAACATAGGAGCTTGCACATTCAAGTCTGACACTTGGACAATTTCAGGCTTTGCTTTTTTCTATACTCCACACTTGCTGTTCTGGCTTAAATGACAAATACTGGTACTGATTTGCAGGGACTCTCAGTACTGGGATTAATTATGTCATAATAACACTTTAATGATACGTGAACACAAACTCAGGAAAAGCTCTAAAAGGCTCCTTACGGCTGCTTAAAAACCACAGCCAAAGGAGATTGACAGTAGGGATTACCTCCCACTAGCTGTCCCTCACTGAAGTCACCCAGGGCTCTGGAAGTGACACAGATGGGGAAAAAAGCTGCCACCATTTGACAAAAACACCAAGTTCAATAGCCATTATATATTCACAGCCATTGATTTCCAAGATATCTAACCCAGATTTTAGTCATCCATAGGAACACACACCACTGAACCTGAAAATGGGTTTGCCGTACTCTTAGTCTTTGAAGCAGTTGCAGAATATTTCCCCTAACTTTCCAGTAGTAGCAAGTAATTTACTTGGAACTTTTGCAACAAAGCTTTGGACAGAAGGCAGAGGAGTAACTGCTGCTCCTGGACCTAAGCAACCTGATCTAGTGGGTGGCATCCCTGCCCATGGCAGAGGGGGTGGAACTAGAGGGTTTTTAAGGTCCTTGCCAACCCAAGCCCTTTATGATTTTGTGATGAGCTACTGAAACTGGAGATCAGCCCCCTCCTAACTGTCCAGAGAAATTTCCCACAGAGGCAGCTTCAGGGACAGCACCATCCTGCTTTAGGCAAACATTCAAATTCACACCAAAAGCTGAAGCCAGGGGCAGTCTATAAGTGCAGTGCCATCTTTTAACAACAGTGACAGGAAAAATTGGGGTCCTCCGTACTTCTGTATTTCTAGATGCTGTGACTGAACTTGAAAATTAGATCTAAAAAGTCATCTGGAGGTCTTACTTCATCTCCAGAACCAGTGTTTCATCCTGGTTAATGCTAAGCAGTTGCTTTTCCTGTATATTGGAAGGTTTTCCTTCCAAGGGATCAAACCATGGCAGTTAGAGACAGCCACTCATGTTGCACATTGCTGTGACTGAACTGATCCAGGCCATTGCTTCCCCAGGCTCTGCTCTCCCTGACAGCAAACAGGCTTTTGCTGCCTTAAGCTTCCAGCTGTGCACATGATGTAAACATTGCTGATCCACCACAATTAGAATTTGGATTATTTTTGAGAGTTTCGCAGTTTCTGCTCATGTTCATTCTGAAGAGCTTCAAGTCAGCTTCACCCCTTCTGTATCTTTTCTTTTACTCTTTGTCTGTTTTGAGACAATAAAAGCAGGAAATGTCTCATCACATATATGCTCTATGTTTTGTGCTCTAATGAGGTAAGTGAAAAAACCAGTATTTTCTGTGGGAAGCTAGAAGTTTGTTAAAATCTCTTAAGCTGGTCATGAGAAGATTTATGTTGCACTTCAGTCAAAGAAATTAATCACTTAGGCTTAAAGATATGAATCAAAGAATTTTTCTCCCAATGCTTCACTGCTAATCTCACCTGAACTACAAGTGCAAATTACTTAATTGCCCTATAACTACCTCTAAGGATCAGGTTCCCTTGCCAAAGTGTTCCAAAAGGTGCCCTGTAATCTCCCCATGTAATTGCCATAGCCCAAAAAGGAATATCCAAAGAGCAGAGTACTTCCCACTGGAGGAAAGACAATAGGGGAATCCTGCTGGTTTTACTGAGCATTCATACAATCTACCCAGATGGTCTGCCAGAGTTTTAGTGTTCCTTTTCTTTTGGCATGAATAAAAAAAGCCATTGTGGAAGGCACAAACTGAAAACCTTAAGAGCTTGTTTTCTGGTAGCCCAGGTGCTGGTTCCCAAACACAGGCAGTGCATGTGGCAGCCCTCCCTCAGCAGAGGGTGACACTTTTTTGGCTGTTGCCTAATTCTGTGGACACCTGACACTTTGACATCTCTATCTTGCTGTCATCTTGGTAAAGAGGCCAATGAATACAGGAAATAAGTACACAAACCCTTCTTTCTAAGGGAAACAAATGCAAACCCTAGTTTGTCTAGACCCTTCTTCCCCAGTCTGGTCCAAGGTCAGTCACTTTGCAGTGCCCATTCTCAGGGGAAGAGCTCATCTTTTTACAAGGGTGTGTAATGACAGGACAAGGGGGAATGGCTTTAAAGTGAAAGAAGGTCCATTTTAGCTAGATATTGGGAAGAAATTCTTCATTGTGCCTTCATTCTGAGGCACTAGCACAGGCTGCCCAGAGAAGCTGTAGATGCTTTATCCCTGAAAGTGTTCAAGGCCAGGCTGGATGGGGCTTTGAGCAGCCTGGTCTAGTTGAAGGTGTTCTTGTCCATGGCAGGGGAGTTGAAACAGATAATCTTTCAACAAAAACCATTCTGTGATCTTGCAGTTCAGTACTTGTAGAAATTCCTGTTCAAAGTTTTCAAAGTTGAAATCAAACCCCTTCAGTTTTCTGCTGTGCAAAGAACTCAGAACCAGAAGCTGAGGCCTCCAGGTCCCCAAACCATTATGCTGTGGCATCTGTTCCATTTTTACTGAAAAATATTAGGTGTAAAAGCCAAACCCTAAGGAGTTCGTCATTACTACATTAAAAACCTGCTTTCACTGCATCTGTGTTTTCCATATCAAAACACACACCAGTTCCTCCTGAACACGTTCATGAGTTACTCTTCTTTGAGGGCCTGGGACTCATTAGTACTCTGGGAGCTGTACAAGCCTTTAAGAATCACTATTTGTGCTGCATCTACTCCAAGCTTTAGCATTTCATCTAAAGTCATTAAATTCTTGCTGTGCACAGAACATCATACAGCATTAGCTAACTGCTGTTTACTCAAGTACCTGTGATAAAAACGCAGTCATTCTATGTCAAACTACATTAGACTGTGGTTAAAAGACCACAAAATTAAAATAAACAACGGGAAAGAAGAGTCCACACACAAAAAAAAAAAAAAAAAAACCAAAAAAACCCCTAATGAAAATACCAAAACTGAACTAAAACAGAAAAAGCCCGCCCCCCAAAAAAAAACCAAAAAATCAAAACACAAAAACCAGCCACCAAATATGTTCCCAGAGCCAAGTTCAAAGTGCACTGCTTAATACCACTGGCTGAAGTTTTGAGGTAAATTATACCTGCAACAGCCAAGGCTAAAAACAGCAAGGCAGGCTTGTCAGAGGTTTGCCTGAAGCACTTGATAGCTCCTCTTTACAGGTTATTTCCATTGCTTGCCCTCAACAGCGAGTTTTGCAGCAGTTGTGTATCTTTGACACACTTCAATACACACACACAAAAAAAGTTGATAAAAAGCCAGAAGAAAGCAAAACAATCAAAACACCATGCAGAGAACCTGGACAGAAAGCTTCAGGTTGTCTTTGACCTCTTCTACGTCACTACAATTGCATTTGTGCAAAATACAGCTCCTAGGTTCAAAATACAGTTCCTATTTAAACCAGAGCAAGAAAATCATCAAAATAACGTAGGTGAGAAATATTTCTAAGTCTGTTTGGCGATGGGGTGCTAAGCAGGGCGCTGTGATCTTTGTGAAATAGTGGGTTATGGTGTGAGCAATGCCAACTTGCAAGTGTTTCATAGGAAAACTGAACCATGATGAAAAGCATCAGCCAAAACCTCCTCCTTAACAGAAGTGAAATCCCTTATTTCACCAGAAGTGAAATCCCTTATTTCCAGCGCGTGGCTGCGCCTCCATCGCACACACTCCCCTCAGGGGCTGCGAGCCGAGCAGCGCCTGGAGCACGGGCGGAACTGTGCCTGTCGGCACACAGGATGGCAACAACCCCGCTGAGACACAGAGCGCACACGGGGCCGTGCTGCCCGGTGCTCCAAACCCAGCACAGAGCTGCGAGAGCAGAGAAACACAAGCAACCACCACCAGTGGTCAACTTCCTTAGAGAAAGTATGTGCCTTGGCTGCACAGCTGTTTTCCTACGCAGCCCAACCCATCCCATCCCGCTGCTACCCGGGAGCCCGGACCTTGGCAGCAGCATCCCGCTCCCGGGAAGGGCCGGGGTCCGGCTCGGGGCGCGCCGTGCGCTGCCCCCTCCAAGCCGCGGAGAGCCGCCCGCTCCCCCGGCACAGCCCTGCTCGGAGCCACGGGAGAGGGGGATTTAGTGCTCGGAAAAAGGAGGAGGGTGATGCAAGGATGCGCGCTCGAGGAGACTGCGAGGTCCGCGGGGGCGGCTGAACGGACGGATGGAAAGACGGATGGAGCTCCCTTACCTGCCACGCTCCCGCTGTCCCTGCGCCGCCGCCGCCGCCCCGCGCTCCGATCGCCGCCCGCGGCCGCGGGGCGCCTTTATAGCCCCTGCCCCGCCCGCCGGGCGGTGCCGCCGCCCGCCCGCCACGGGCTCGCCCCGCCGGCCGCGGGCCTTTGCGGCGGCTGCGCCCCCGTGCCCGGCCCGACAGGGAGCCCCGGTATCTGCAGGGAGCCCCGGTATCTGCAGGGAGCCCCGAGAGCCACCCCCAAGCCCGGGCCGCCTCCCCACTGGCCGCGCAGCCCCGGCGGAGGAGGCTCAGCGCTGGCATCGCGCTCCCGGGCAGGCTGGAGGGCAGCCAGCGGCGGAGACCCGCGTCCCCCTTCCCGCATTAGCCGGGGCATGCAGCAGTTTGGCGAGGAGAAGGGGATGTGTGCAAGGGTTTGCCCAAGGACCGAGCAGCGCCTTGGGAAAGGCTGAGCCGAGGATGGCGACAGCGGGGTCCTGCCACAGGTGGTCTTGGCAAAGTCCTGCGGACATACTTCTATGTGATATAAAGTCTGTTTACCAGAGTTGCAAAATCTTGTGCTCACACATTAAAATGACCGCTAGGAAGGAACTGTAATTGCAGGAGGGAAATAATGTCTTTGCACATTTCTCGTGAAGTTCAGAGGGTGCAGCTGGTGCTGCAAGTGCTGGGTGAGTTTCCCAGTGAACAGCCCTTTGGCAAGAAGTGCAGCTAATCGTTTATTCCAAAAAAGAGGCCCTCGCCTGCTGAGCAAAGAGTATCTCTGTATACACAGCTCTGTGTGGAGCCATCCGCCAAGAGGCGGGTTAAACTGTCACTGCCTGAGCTGCTTTTTCTGACTTTACTGTAACCCCGCCGGCCGCGGGCCTTTGCGGCGGCTGCGCCCCCGTGCCCGGCCCGACAGGGAGCCCCGGTATCTGCAGGGAGCCCCGGTATCTGCAGGGAGCCCTGGTATCTGCAGGGAGCCCCGAGATCCACCCCCAAGCCCGGGCCGCCTCCCCACTGGCCGCGCAGCCCCGGCGGAGGAGGCTCAGCGCTGGCATCGCGCTCCCGGGCAGGCTGGAGAGCAGCCAGCGGCGGAGACCCGCGTCCCCCTTCCCGCATTAGCCGGGGCATGCAGCAGTTTGGCGAGGAGAAGGGGATGTGTGCAAGGGCTTGCCCAAGGACCGAGCAGCGCCTTGGGAAAGGCTGAGCCGAGGATGGCGACAGCGGGGTCCTGCCACAGGTGGTCTTGGCAAAGTCCTGCGGACATACTTCTATGTGATATAAAGTCTGTTTACCAGAGTTGCAAAATCTTGTGCTCACACATTAAAATGACCGCTAGGAAGGAACTGTAATTGCAGGAGGGAAATAATGTCTTTGCACATTTCTCGTGAAGTTCAGAGGGTGCAGCTGGTGCTGCAAGTGCTGGGTGAGTTTCCCAGTGAACAGCCCTTTGGCAAGAAGTGCAGCTAATCGTTTATTCCAAAAAAGAGGCCCTCGCCTGCTGAGCAAAGAGTATCTCTCTATACACAGCTCTGTGTGGAGCCATCCGCCAAGAGGCGGGTTAAACTGTCACTGCCTGAGCTGCTTTTTCTGACTTTACTGTAAAACACTCTTCCCTCAAGCGTGTGATTTCACTTAACAAACTTCACTTTTATGGCATGTTACTGTGACCCAAACACATCAAATCCACAGCATGTTGTCATTGCCCCTTGTGAAGTAGCCTGAAGAGGAAATCAGAAATTCCTCAAACTCTGAAACTCTGTTAAACTCTCAGCCCCTGTTTTCTCAGCTATATAATAAGGTTATTAACTGGAGTCTACCAAAGCTTGCTTCTGTTTAAATGCATATTAGCTTCTATCCTCCCAAGTCAGCTTCTGCACCTGAATCAGAAACTGCTGCCTTGGAAGTAGAACCCTGGAAGTCTGGTTCCTTTTTCACCACAAAATTATGGAAGATCATGTTCTGCAGCTATAACTGAAGTATTACCAAGTGTAGAATAAAGGAAATGTTTTGTTTTCTTCCCTCTGATTAACTAATGTCTGCAAGGGTGAAAAGTATTTCTGAACAATTCAAGACAGCATTTGTCATCCTAAGACAGCATTGTTCTCCACGTGCTTTCTTTGTTTTTGTTTTTTAAATTACAAAAGGCCTAATCTTTTTCATAATTGTTTTAAACTGTGATGTCAGGAAACCAATGAAAACATCACAAATAATTTGATTTGCAACTGAGCCTATTTTGAAGTCATATGTTCAAAATTATGTCATCAGGTCACTGGCATGCTGTGTTTGTTATGGAAGATCTGTCTAGCTCGATGTACCAGGTTATGGAACAACTGCAAATGCTAGAATGAGAACGTGGGCTTGACTAATTTTCCAACAGATTAATCCTTCCTTCATCTGATCATGAAACAATATCCTCTCTCAAAACCATTCAGTCCTTCAGAAAACAGATCTGGGGCAGTGTCTGAATTGTATGATTTGGCCCATCCTCAAGCAGTTTTAGTGTGCTGTGCTTGGCTGCTTTTTGGGGAAGGGGCTGAAAGCTTCAGAGATTCAGATGAAATGAACTATTCTCTGTTCACTAGATTCAGACTTTTGCAGTTAAAAAATAAGTACTGAGTCTGGAATGGACTGGAAAACTGAAATGAAGTGTTTTCTTTTGCTTTTGTCTTGCAGTTTGTTATTTAGATCACATGCAGTGTTGGACCTTTAAAAATGCTGAAGGCAGGCAGGTAGAAGTCCCAAGGAGTAGTTGCTTGGAAAGCCTGGTAATCTGTGCATCCAAACAGAGCCTTCAGTAGTTCATGCACTCCTCCCAGCTATTTTGCTAGTTGTGGCTGAGGATAACATGGTGGTTTACAGTCCCTTTTGAGAGATCGGTGGATTGCGAAAGAAAATGAAGTAATTCTAAAAATCCAACTTAGGAAGTATTTTACTGTGTAAAGATGTAATTGATAAAGTACTCAGAGATCCAAATTCTGACCTGTGCCAGAAAGGAGCACAGCTGAAAGCTTGGGGAACATCACTCCCCTCTGCTTGAAAAAGTCTGCATAGAAGACAGGTTGGAAAAACAGGAATTTCCAGACTTAATTTGCCAGTGTCACTGCTGACAATGCAGCAACCCAGCCTTAGTGAGTTTTCAGGCCGTGCTGGGCTGCAGGACTGCTCTCACTGCATTCCCACAGCAGCTGAATGGCTCCTGCAGCAGCAGCTGTACGTGTACAGACGTGTGTACTTTAGGAACCACTCTGCTGGGGAGACAATACAAGCTGCCACCCATGTGGGCCCTCTGAAATCCTAATGGCTACTTCTACTGTAAATATTATTTCACTTGATAAACCAGCTCTGTGCAGCTGGCATGCACTTGTCCTTTCAAGAAGAGCATCTCCGGAGGGGTGGCTGCCCTGACCAGATCTCCATTCCCATGCCAGCAAACAGGCTGTGCAAATGAACCTGAAACTTCTCCTGTGCTGCTGGTGCTTTCACTTGAGATCACAGCATAGGTCTTCAAGTTATTTAAGGGTAAAGTAAACAAGTCTTGGATTTACTGTTGTATTTTATTTTACTGAATTGGATTATTGTAGGTAGCTACACAACCAAAGAATGAAAGGCCATAATTCCATGCTAATGAAAGACTAATCACATGTGCTGAGCAGAAACCTGCCTATGTGTTCCAGTATCTGGCAGTTACAATATTTCAGCATTTAAATAGCACTTTAAAGCCATTAACTAATCAATGTTAACAAGGCTTCAGGGAAAAGGTATGGTGCAAATGAAGAACCACCAGAGTAGAGACCTGATCCAAAGTCCACCAAAGGGTGTCAATTCCATCAATTTCAATGCTATGGAAACAGATGTTAATTATGAGACTATTCCTCTTTCCCTTGACATTATATTTCTTACCATACCAGCATTAATCCAGGAAATTTCAGTGGTTGTGCTGCAGCAGCAAAAAAGAGTTAAATAAAGTTGGAGTACAGCATTATATTTTGCAAAAGATATTATGCATTTGTTTAGAAAGATCTCTGCACACTGTTTACATTTAAGCAGTGGTAATATTATTAGTCATTGCAAAAGAAACTGGGTGTTCCCTTGTTCTCACTAACAATACAGGAGGAATAATTTTGGATTAAGCTACATGTTTTATGAAAAATATACTTGATGTTTGCTGGTTCATGTTAAAAGCATTCCCTGTGTGACCCATCAAATATCACACCCTCTCCACTGGGAATTTTATTCTACTATAGTCTTTTGTTGTTGTCTTTGGATCCCTGGATGATGCTGACATGTAGCCATTCAGATCTGCTGTCCTTCCAAAAATTATTCAATGCAGCTTTGAACCAAGGGCATTGACCTCAATTAAAAACATAAATAAATAACACCACAGACTGAAGATTCACATGCCTTTGTCAGAGATTTGCCTGGTATTATTCATATCCCCATTTAAGTACTTATTTCCAGTTTGGAAACTACTCTTGGCAGGTTTAGCTGCTTCAGCAAAAACATAGATGGGGGGTGAGTCATTTATTTGGTCTTACATTAGGAACTTCCTGCCATTTGCAAAGGAAGTGGATTTTTTTAAATGTATTTCAGAAGATTGCATTTATCTGTAAAGAATGGAGTGGCTGGGGGGTTGATCTGTTTCACTTTGACCAGGTTTGTGCCTTCAGGAGGTTTTGGTGGAGTGTTTTACCAAGGGGAGCATTTCTGTAGGAAGATCTGTTGGCTGGTGTGGAATCTGTGAGCGACGTTGGCAGCGGGACTCGGCTGCCGAGTGACGCAGCCCCACGTTCCCCACTCAGGCTTTTGGTCCCATGACATGGACAAATAAGTGCCTAAGAACTGGGTTTATGAGAAGCCAACATGACGACTGGTAAATATTAAGGCTAGCCAAGAGAAAAAGCCAAGAGAGACAAGGTCTAAAATAGATTTTATGTTTATTTCCACATAAGGTTTTTGACTGTGAGCTCCCTCTGAGATGAATACCTATGGTCACTGAGAGTTTTCTCTGTACTGCCTCACAGTCTGTAACCCATAGAGGATGCAGGCAACCAGGGACTTGGTGTCAGGTACCACACTCAGCTGTGTGTGAGCACAGCTCTTCTGCTACCAGGAAAAAGTCTCAGCCACAGCCTGCAGGGTGGGAGTACATCCATTGCACAATGCTTTGCTTGCAATTCTTCTTGAAGGAGTTAATGCATTTTGTAAAAATAATGAAAGTTCTTCAAGCCAAACAGGAAAAAGGAAGAATTTGGCTCTGCAGCTCACAGATGTCATTGTGAAGGCAGAGAGATAGCTCTATATCCCTGCTACAGTTGGAAGGGGAATTGGGATTTGCCGCATACTTTCACTCCTCCTCTAAACAGAAAAGGCTCCAATTGCCATATCTAGATGAAAACCTGTCTCTCACACCAAGAGCTCACAGAAAGAGCCTTCATTTTTGGATCTATCTGTTGGGCAAAGCTTAAGCCAGCAGGGATTCACTGTTGTGCAGGATAAGACAAAAGGAAAGAAATCCCAGCTGGGGTTTCAGTTAGGATCTAGAGCAATTCCTTTTCCCAGGGTGGCAGTGGTTTCACACATGTCCTGGATTTGGTGGCAGCCCAGCTGGGGTTTTAGAGGTCTCAGTGGCACCTGTGTTTCAGACTAAAGGAGCAAATGCAGGGTCCTGAACCTGTGGAAGAATAACCCTGGGCATCAGTACAGGTTAGGGGCTGACCTGCTGGAAATCTGCTCTGTGGAGAAGGACCTGGGGGTCCTGGTGACAACAAGCTATACATGAGCCAACAGTGTTCTTGGGACCAAGAAGGGCAAAGGTATCCTGGGGTGCATCAGGAGGAGCATTGCCAGCAGGTCAGAGGGGTGAACCTGCCCCTCTGCTCAGCCCTGTGCAGCCAAACCTGGAGTGATGTGTGCGTTTCAGGAGTCCTCTGTACAAGGGAGATGTGGAGCTCCTGGAGTGGGTCCAGTGGTGGATAACAAAGGTGATAAAGGGACTGGATCTTTTCTCTTCTAAGGAAAGGCTGAGGGAGCTGTGCCTGTTCAGCCTTGGGAAGAGACAGCTGAGAGGGGACCTCACCAATGTCTGTCACTGTCTGTAGGGAGGTGTCAGAGTATGGACCAGGCTCTGCTCGGTGGTGCCCAGAAAAGGACAAGAGGCAATGGGCAGAAACTGATGCCCAGGAAGTTCCACCTGAAAATGAGGAAGAACTTCTTTACTGTGTGGGAGACTCAGCACTGGCACAGATTGCACAGAGTGGTTGAGGAGCCTCCTCACTGGAGATATCCAAGAGCTGTCTGGACATGATCCTGTGCCGTGTGCTCTGAAATCACCCTGCTTGAGCAGAGAGGTTGGATCAAATGACTCACTGTGGTCCCTTTCACCCTTACCCAGTCTGTGATTCTGTGACTGGGATTCTGTGAGGTTCAGGTGAATTCACCACAATCAAAGTGTAACACACTGATTTAGTCCCAGTTTGGCTGCTCAGATGGGTTCTTTGTGTATCCTTCTTTGTCACCTGCTTGCCACTGTGCAGAAATTTGAACAGTGCCATGCACTGTGGCCCATGAAGGTCCCTGGGGCCCCAGCAGGATGTGTGTGGTGACCAGCTACTCACCTACCCTCTTGTTTGTCCAGTGGTCTAAAATAAAGCTGTTTGGGGCTGCTGGGGGGTTAGAGAATTGGGTTAGCACGAGTTTGTTTGCTCGTGCTGGAGGAATATTCCACTCTTCAGACCTGTCCACCTGTTAAACACACATGTACACACCTTGTGGACAATTGCACAGAGCTTGTTGCTATAGTGATCTACACTAAACATACACAATAAGTTCCTTACAGATGTAGCTTTACCAAGCTGGCATGATATATATATTTTTTTTTCATTCATGTTGATTTTTTTTGTGGGCAACTATGTGCAGGCAAGGAAGTACAGAAACCAATTTTAACTGTGAGCTAAAGACAGTGCCTTAGTCCTACACAGCATTTAGAAATGGGAGAAATGGAAATTTGAAAGGTATTAAATATGAGTGGATTTTTCTCAGCTCTCTCAGAGATGGGTGGCCTTCTCTATCCCATCCCCAATGAGAAAGTTCGTGTTTGTCAGACAGAGTTTCCTCTGCCTAAAGAAATCCAATTAGAAAGTACTGCTTTCAGCATGAACATCTAGCCTTTAACATTTCTTCCCCTTTAACTTTTCTTTCCAAAGGACCTACAAGAAGACAAGCTGCACAGACCACTAATGAAACTTCTGAGGGATTGAGTGAGCAGAGATTTTAACAGAGTCCAGCTAATGCTCACAATTGGTCATCCACAACTTCTTGCATCTGTAATCCTCCCTCAGTGTGCCTGGCCAAAACCTAGGGGCGCCAGGACTCTGTCCCTATTCATTCGATGGTTTTTGTGGGTCCTTTCAAGCCACAAAGTAATATTGTGGTTCTGTGGTTCTGTGATTTGCTCAGTGAGAATCTGAGACATCCACTGCAAATACTGTCCAGGGCTGCAAATTCAACAGTAAATTTAAAAGAAGTGTCTGCAAGTTTTACTTGTTCTTTCTTAAAAGCTGCTTTCACACACTAGAAAGGGAGGATTTTGTGTACCTGACCATCGTGAGCCCTGCTCACATCCTCCCTGGAGGCACAGTGTCAGGGATGTTCTAACAGAGCTCACCTGGGGGCTGCACAAGCAACTTGAAGGGGACTTTCAAAGCCATCTGTGTAAAATAGACTTTGCAGAAACTTGTTCTTTAGCAGGAAAGTGTGGCCAGAGAGGTGCTGTGTATAAGTCTGTGCTCTGGTAAATTAGGCTGTTAGAAACAAGAGATCACAGAAATTGGAAGCCACTAGGAAATCTCCTGATTTCAAACACTTTGCTGCAGGTCACTTTAGCTGGGATGCCTGCAGTTCCTATACTGACCAGGGCAGAAGGCACCAAATGCAATTTGGCATCTTTTTGATTGTCTGTGGTCATTTGTTTGAGCAAAATTGCTCCAAAACTGAAGTGCAATTGCCCTCCTCTCTCCCTTTTTCTCCCATCTTTAGCTGTTATATTTTTAAAGAAGTTCCTCTACTGGCTAGAAATCTGGAAACACTTCCCTCCCCCCTCACCTCTTCCTCCCACTCAGTCTGGCTGAGGCATTGCTATACACACAGACACGTAGCCAGGGTTCATCTGTGTGTACCAGAATCCTTCCCATTCCATTTTTCACAGCCTCACTGAAGGAACATCCAGCTCACATCTCGGCTGAACTTTTGAACCCACCAAGGCTGAGATAGCTCAAAATCAAGCAGAACAGGCTGAAGGGTGCCTATCAGTTTGAGGAGTAGCTGAGCAAGTGCAAGTCATAATTCTGTCCTCACTGATGTCTGATAAGGAAGAGCTGGTAAAAGGCCTGATCATTGTCTAATCTTCCTCACATAGAAATATCATGTGCCCTCTGCTTGAAAGTGCACTGAAAAGTGTGTGTCCTTTTGCCCACAGGCAAAGCACAGCAGTGCAAAGCTGAACAATTCACTAAAAGAAAGTCTGGCCCTTCAAGACCCTAAATGACATGTGTCACTTGTGATTAGTTAGATGGCTGCTGCTTTTTTCTGAAGTTGTTGGTCATAAATGCTGGTCTTAGAACTTTGGACACAGAATCTAGGAAACACAAAGTAATATTGTTGGTTGGCATTGTATACTCAGAGCTGATCACACCAGCAGGACTGGGACCACGTTCCTGTTCTTGGACTCCTGGGCATAAAACACAAACAGCTAAGAAACAGATACTTCAGGTTTCTTCCCTGGCTTCTGTCCAGGTAGAGGAGACAAGGGTTGAATGGCTTCATATAAAAGTTTCATGGATAGGACACAAGCAGCAGTTTCTGACTGCAGTCTGTTTAAAAGAGCTTCTTTTGACAAATACTGGGTGTAGCCTTAAGACAAAGTAATGGAGGGAGTAGGGACAGGAGAAGAGAGCAATAGGTAAGCTGATTGCAGCTCTTGCAGCAACACTGGACATGCTCTTTTTGCCAGCCATTTCAAAACAGTTGCTCAGAACCAAACAGCCAGCTCTAAACCAGCAATTCATTCATTTAATAGCTTTACAGGCTGTTCCCTATTAAACAAGGCATGGTAAATCTGTTTCAGATTAGCAGAGCAAAAGAGTCACAAAAAAAAAAAATCCCACTTTGGTGTTAAGTTTTGGCCTGTACAAGCTGCATCTCAAACAGATGCTGTGTCCATTCTGCTAAATATAAAATGGCCAAGCCCAGTGTCTGGCCCTGACCCCAAGTGATGTGGCCTGACTTCAGTCTTTGGGCAAGCCCTCTGTGTCAGACTGACCCCACAAGCTGTGTGGCATTTGGCCCTGGCTCCCTTCTATGCTGCAAGTGGCGTCCCTTCGGGTCCTAAGATTTATCTTTATTTCTGTGCTGTGTTTTTGAGTACAAAGGTTCTGAAAAAAAATCTAAGGGCGGTGTTGCAACCCAGAAGAGTGATGTTTTTATGGCCTGAAGCTGAAGGGGTGTGTTGCATCCCCCAGGGTATGCACGAGGCTCTGCAGGAGGATGAGACAGCCTTGGGAGGCTGGAGTGTGGTCATCTACATACTGCTGGCAGCTCCTGGGAAGAGGGCAGCCCAGAAAAAGGAGCAAAACAGAAATTCAGCATGTGGGAAGGCAAGGGTCTGGGTATTGAGCTCACACCCTGTCCCTTTTAGCCTACACACATCCAGAGGATCTGAGCAGGCTCCTCTGTGTGTTTTGTTATCACATGCATCCACCTGGAGTTAAACACTGAGCAGCCCCTGCAAACATCTCAAGCCCTCAGTGCTCCTCAAAAACTTCTCGCTAATGAAGAATTGCAGCAGTGAAGAACCACCTCTGCTGACATCTTCTGAATAGATGGAAAACACTGGGAAATTTCAGCACTAATTCAGCTTCCATCTGCCTGAAATTGGGTGCCAAAATGAAGGCAGTAGTCTTATTTCTCACAGCAACTGAAATGTTTGATATGTTTAACAGCTTTCAGTTAACTCAAGAACAACTCTGATAAGTTTTTTTTAACAGAATACAGACACTCCCATAAATAAAATATAACTGCTGTATTTTTATCGGAAAACAAATGTAAAAGAAAAATGAAGAATTCCTCAAGATACCACAGAACAGAGAAATTTGCAATCCAAATCATACCTCCAGGAAAGCTTTCCTCAGCCTAATGCCAAAAGAAGGAGAGAGGTTCCTTGCTGTAGGGACCATCCAACTAGTGCAACCATCAAAGATGAGTGATTGCCAGGTTGATGTCCACCATCTGCAAAGCATCATGTTATTTAGGGGAGGTTCCTGACATTTGTCCTTGGAAAAAGGACAGCTGTTGGAAAGACTGGCTATGTGAATAAAGAGACAATGGAGAATATATCCTGTCTCAGGTAACATTTTTGACACTCACCCACAGCATTCTTATTTTCAAGTTGAGAAAGTATTGGAGGATGCATGAGTGTGCTTGGAAAATGATTGTGATGCCAGGCCTAAAGTGTGTCATAATCAGTGGCTTAAGATCCAGCTGAAGGCCAGTAACAAATGGAGTAGCAAGGGCATCCAGGATTTTTCAATGTCTTCATCAGTGATTTGGATGATGAGGCAAGGGATGTGCACCCTGCAGCAAATTCCAGATGATGCTTGCTAAGGGAAAATGATTGATCCCAAGTGACAAAGCTTTTACCCAGAAAGACTTTGAGAAACATGAAAACTGTACCAAGAACTTCCTGCAATTCATCAGGGAGAAGTGTCAGGTTCTGTGCTGGTGTGGAATAACCCCACACATTCAGGCTGGAAACTGAAGGGCTGAGCCTTTATAAAGGGAATCTGGATGCCAAAATGTGTAAGGAGGAAATAATCTGCTCTCATTACAGGTGGTGCAAACAGCACATGGAGCTGTATCAGGAGAAGCAGATTCAGGGAAATTATTACCTCCTTTATGCATGCCTGGTGAGACCAGTTTGGGACCCACCAGGATGTCAAGAACCATAAAAGCTCATCAAAGGGCTGCAAAGATAGTTATAGCAGGGCAGATGGTCTTCAAGGAGAAGGTTAGGGAGCTGAGCCTGTTTGTCCTGCAAGAGGAGACACAGGGATGGTCTAACAGCAGCCTGCACCTGTGTGAGAGGAAACTGGAGGGATGATGAAGACAAACCCTTTTTGGTAGTGGCAGAGAATATAATGGGGAAACAGACACAAATCATGGCTTGGAAGGCTGAGATAAATCTGATGTTTAAGACGGTAACAAAAAGCTACAGGAAACCAAAGTAAGTTCTGCTCAGTGGAAGGAGCAGGCCCAAAGGAAAGGAGTGCGTAGAGTAGATCACAGCAGTGCTGGGATCTCCACTGTAAAACAGAGTCAACAGTGAAGGGTGCCAAGAGTGCTTAAAAAGGTGAACTCTGGAGGCTCCACCTACTTGGAAAAATAAGCAGTTTCTAGACAGAAATTCTACTGTACAGCATGTCCTCTGGATATGGGAGGAAGGCTTTGAGTTTAAAAACCCAAGGCAAAAATCAGAGGCATAAGGTCTCTGTTAATTTTGGAAGAAATATGGTTATTTCTGACCCACTTCTTAATGTTCAGAACAAGGATCTAATAGAGCAAACATCTGAGGGTGGATGTGAGCAGGTCAGCATCATTTGAAACCTGTAAACATAATACTCCTTTTTTAAACAAATAGGTGGTCCACATTGGCAGAACTACTGCTAAGGATGGGCTTTAGATCAGAAGACATTGGTTGAAGATATTGTTAGGAGGCAGCTGCACTGCCTTGTTCCTTTGTCACTGGAAGGGTAAGAGCGCACTGTAAATAAAACTTGATTCAGAGGCATCGAACTGCAGAGCACCAGCTGGAGCAGGAAGGAATTCTTGTGAAAATGCTGAGGACAAGGATGTCACAAAAACTGGGAACTTTCAGGGCTGTGTTGGAGGGTATCCAGTGAAGAGAGATAGAAAAATCCTAAGGCCTGCCTTACTTACAAAAAGTACAGGCCAAGCAGAGTAAGAAGGAACAACCAAGGCAGTGTTAACAGCAGCTGGAAAAATGCATCTTAAAGGGCTACTTGTATTTATCTTCTATGAAGCACAGTCATTATAGCTTGTTTCTTAAATGGCCCTGGTGGAAGATCCTGGTGGAATGACACATCATTTCTCTTTAATTCACATCTCATTTCACAGCAGGTGATGCCCAGCAGTGATCAGAGCCTGGGGGCAGGAGCTCCCACCTGCTGCTGCTTCCTGGGTCCTCACTGCAGTGGGCTGATCACCAGTGGTGCTAAATGGGAAAAACAGCTTTTCAGGAAGTGTGTGTTGATCCCTGTTACCTCACTGAACTCTCCAGGTGTCTGCCAGCATGGCTGAGGATTGAGGATTAAATTTAGCTTTTCATCACCCAGAGCTGAGCCATAACATAAATGGATGCAAGGCCACAGGTGTTTAAGAGTGTGTAGCAAAGCTTTATAAATGTGTCTAATTATTATTCATTGATTTTGGTGTTAAATTGCTTGGGAGAGCTAAGGTTAGGTTAAGGTTGGTTTACCAAGTTGAGGCTAATTTGTTCAATTAAGGTCAATATAGTAAGCTAAGGTTAATTTACTAAGTTAAGGTTATTTTACTAAAAATTAATGTTGAGAGACATTTTGTGACAAAAATTACTATTGAAGTGGTGAGGAAATTCCCTATCCTTTTCTGCTTGAGAGCCAAGGCCAGAATATAAGACTGGAATGCTTTGAGGTTGTTGGTAATTACAAGTATTGGAGCTAGCACAAATATTGGTGTTGTGGGATGAGTGGATTCTGAGTGCACGTAGGCACGCTTTGTGTAAAGACCTGAGTGTTGTAATCCACCCACACGTGGTCTGTGGCACTGGGCAGCCTTGCAGAAAGGGAGAATCCATCCCAGCAAACAGCACCATGTATCGTGGAGCTTGGACACATCTGAGCAGGATGATTAATACAACATCACCCTGGGAGAGTAATGTGAGTATACTGAAACAAAACAGTTCATGCTTAAAGGCCCTGTATCTGAAAAGTCTGCCTGTACCACACTTTGTGTCCTTTCAGCTCTGAAAGATCCTGAGCAAACTGATAAGGGAATAATTAAGAATATTTGTTACTGAAAGATTTCCTGTTGGTGTGCTTTCCCTGATGGAATTCGTTTATGGCTTTGTTTGTCCCACACATCGTAGGTTATTTCTGTCTCAGAAGAAGCTCTTTAAAAATTATCAAAGAGGGCAAAAATCTGTTGCAGTTTTTACTGTCAAATTTCAAACATGATATCTCAAGCTATATTTGGAGAGAATTTCAAACCCATCTTGTTAGAAACTTAAATAAGTCCTGAAAACAATTCATAACTGAAAAAGGAAGCCTTGACCATAACTAGTTAACACATTTTGAAAATCATAATGATCCATCTGCAGCAGTATTTTAAACTGGGAATGACAGTAAAATTTGGAACCTGTTTTATGAATTCTTTTAAGGTAGCATGGAAATAATCAAAAACCTGTACCTAGATTTTTTGAGTGCAAAATCAGATATGCCATATCTGACTCTTCCTGCTGGGTTATCACTGTCATTAGTTTCAGAATAGAAAAGCCCACAGAAGCCAAATTTAATCTTGTGTTCTTTCTGTGGCATTTGATGCAGGCTGGGAGAAGGAACAGCTCTTGCCCCACATCCCTGGGCAGCTGTGAAGCTGCTTTACTGCAGTTTATTCTCAATGGTGAAAGGAGATTTCTTAGACCTTTCTGTCTGCCACTATTAGAAACTCATGACAAAGGCTGAAAGCAGACTTGAGCTGCCTGAGACCCATTATTGATTGGCTTTCATCAGGTTTTAGCTTAATCCTGGTCTTGGCCATGCTGAAAGCTCCAGATGCAGACATGAAAGCCAGACCACATCTGTTCCTTCTCTGTGTGTATGATGGTTTTCCAGGAAGGGTCCCAAAGAATTCCTGGGATACCTGCAGGAAGCCCACCCAGGTCTGATCTACCACCTCTCCATAACCTCAGGCAAGAGCTCACGTTTATCACTCACAACTTGAGTGATAAACACTCAGGTGATGGAGGAATCTGGTGGGTTTTATCCCCAAAGGACAAGATTTGTAACCCTATCTGCCTCAGGATAAAGTCCTTCAGGGCTTTTTCTAGATGGGACAATCCACATCCTTGGTTTGGACCCTCCTTCAGGCAAATTTGCAAGAGTAAGTTATCAGAATTTCTGGTCTAGGGAAGGTGCTGTGGAAAATGGATCCTCACCTATATCCAAGTGGCTTCCAAGAAGTGCCCAGCTCTTGGAGACCAGCCACTGTCAGTGCTGCAGGGTAGCTTGTGTCCTTTGCCTGGGTCATCACACAGAACCAGCAGCACACTAAAAGCCCAAGCAGGAAAAAGCCCAAACAATTGTGTCTCATGATAACTGCTGGTACCAAAAGTGCCCTGGGTTCTGCAGCTGCCAGTGCCTCTTGTTAAAAGTTTGTCAAAGCAGAACTTTCTTCACCAAAAGGGGAAGTGTCCTTTTTTTTTCCCAGCAGCTGCAGTGTACTGAACTAGACATTTTTAGAGCCACATTGTATGTGTGCCCACTGCCAACATCCAGCAGTTATGTTATGTACTCAAGACTTTTCCTGGCCAAGTGTCAAACCTCCCTGGAATAATCTGAAGGGGCCTCAGTTCCCATGTTCCCTGGTACAGCAGAAAGGCTGAGCCAGGGCACGGAGTGAGATACTGAGCCTGCAGGCCTGGTAAATATTTAAGGTCAGGATTAACCACTATTTTAAAACACCTCTTTCTCATAAACAGTCGCTTATGTTGTGACACCTGAAGTCCTTCCTGAAGTTAAATAACAATAATGATTCATTGTTGCCATTGATGTGTGTTTCTGTTTAAATACTTTTATCAGTTCCTTAATATAGGAGGTTTGTTTATAAAAGTGAAAAAGGAACAGCATATCTATCCCAGTCTGACTGATTGACCAAAGATTTGAGGTGCTTTCAGTAACTGGGTAGGTTCTTTGTTGAACCCTTTTTTGAATGGGAACAGATTCCTGTTTTTCTGGTCATAGAGGGAGGGATGTAGTAGCAGAAAGCATGAATAAAAAAGGGGTGGGAGGGATCTGGTAGCTGAGGTAAAAGTCAACTTCATCTTCTTTAGACTGTTTCTCACTCATGGCATAGCTGCTGGGTTTTAGAAACTTTAACTGCATTTAAGATGATTTTAAGTCTAGGAAGCTCCACTGGGGAAGTGGGTAGCCCAGCTGGCAAGAGCTTTGGGCAACACAGGCATATATCACTATACTGAGTAGACAAAACACAAGTAACTCTGGAATCTGAATATGATTTCTCCTCCTTATCCCTTTGTGCTCAATCTCCTCATTGTGCAAATATTTAATTATTGCATTGTGCTCAGTTTATTAATGGTGTAAATGTTTCAAGAAGGAAAAGAGCATAAACATCACCAGAGCATGTGGAGAAGGGAGGCTCAGACATCCTGGAAAATGGGATGTGACCCTGCAAAGGACTGAAAGAAGGTTTTCATCCAGCTTTCTATAGAAAGAGGATTAGGGAAACTCAAGTGGTTTCTTGTTTTTGTAGCCATTTAGACAGTAAAAGACCTCAGAAAAAAAAAAAAAAAAAAGTACCAAAAGCAATGTAGTGCTGCATAAAAAGGGATTTAAAAAAGAGACTAGATGGAAACGCTACTGGAAGTACTGACTTGCTGTAAACATTTGAAAAAAGACCAGGCTACTAGCCTTGAGGCTTTGAGTAAAAATCAAGGAAACATGAGTTGGAAAGAAATTCACAGCAGTTCCAAATATTACTCTTTTTTTTCCTCTTAAAGTGAGAATGCTGCCAGCAGCTCTCAGTGGAAAGAACATTTATTTTCATATCATATTATAGAAAACTAGAGTTGAAGAAAACTCAGAATGGGAATCTGTGCCTCCTCGGAACAAGGGTCAATTAAATATAACCATTGCTTATCAACACTTTTTTAACCTCTTTTAAAATCCTCCAGAAATAGAATTTGGGAGTTCTCTAGGTTCTTCTGAGATACGTTAATTTAAGAAATTATTTTTCATTTTTTCTTCCTTTTAGTTCTTTCTTATCATAGGCTAAAGGCACTTAGAGAACAAGCTTTCCTTGTAATATGTAACATTCTTGATAACATTTCCAAGTACAGGAAGGCCAGCAGTTTTCAGGCTTTCCTTCTCTGTGTGTTTCTACTGGTTCTTTTTCCCTTTTGGTATAGAAAAGCACAACAAACTTTATTTTTAAAACATTTCCTCATATGTCCTGTTGCTTCAAGGGCTTGCCAGCATCATGGTTTTTTTACTCTCTGTTTTCTTTACATCTTTTTTAACTTCTGGTATCCAAAGCTGGCACTGAAATCTGGAAGTCAGAGGTGCTGAAGGGTCCTCTGGATTTGTTACTCAAAGAGGATAAATGGAGGGCAAAGTTTGCCTCCTGTATCTGACTTACAGTAGTCCTGCTAATATAGCCCAGGGTGATGTTTGCTTTGTTTCCCAAATATCATCCTCTTTCATTTTCAGTTCATAGAGCCTGTTCTCTGTTACTGCTGCCTTGAGAGGTTCTTTTTTCTCCTAATTAGTTCATGATTTCTGATTTCTATGTTTTTAATAAATTCACTAATTTAGGCCATTTCTTCTGCATAATGAGATCAGTTTGAGTGTTGAACTTGCCTGCACGTGTTGATGCCAGTTGCTGGTGTAAATTGGATTTCTATTTTAGTGATATAAATCACAATCTGAAAGGAGCTTTTTTATGTTCCATCTCTGTTGGGTAGCAATTATGGCACCCTGCTATGAGTCGTATCACTGAATTTTGTGGTTACATTACAGTATTTTTTGTAGACCATCTATCCCAAAGCTTTACTACTAATGCCATTAATTACATCGATGCTTCCCTGCCATCAGCTGAGCACGTGTGGTGGATTGACCTTGGCTGGCCAGCAAGTGCCCATCAAGCTGCTCTTTTCACTCCTTCTTAGCAGGATGAGGGGAGGAAATGAGGTGAAAATTATGTGGGTTGGGATAAGGACAGAGATCACTCACCAGTTACTGCCAAGGGTGAAACAGACCTGACTTGGTGAAAATTAATTTAGTTTATTGTTAATTAGCAACAGTGAGAAATGAAAGGAAAACTAAAAGCACTTTCCCTCCATCCTCCTTCCCAGGCTCAGCTTCACTGCTGACTCCTCTACCTCATGCTCCTCCAGAAGCACAGGGGGATGGGGAATGGAGGTTTTACTCAATTCACCACCCGTTCCTCCTTATGCTCTTCTCCAGCTCCAGCATGGAGTCCAATTACACAATTATCCTTGAACTTTTCCTACATGGCTCCTTTCTGTAGCCTGCAGTCCTTCAGGGTCAGACTGCTCCAGTGTGGGCTCCTCTTCCTGGGCCACAGGTCCTGCTGGAAGCCTGCTCCAGCCTGGGCTCCTCACAGGCTTCAGCTTCCCTCAGGACACATCCACTTGCTCTGGCAGGGGATCCTCCATGGCTGCAGGTGGATCTGTGCTGCCCCATGGACTTCCATGGCTGCAGGTGGATCTGTGCTCCATCACTAACTTCCATGGCTGCAGGTGGATCTGTGCTCCATCACAAACCTCCACGGGCTGCAGGTGGATCTGTGCTCCATCACAGACCTCCACAGGCTGCAGGTGGATCTGTGCTCCATCACAGACCTCCACGGGCTGATCACAAAACTCCCCGGGCTGCAGGTGGATCTGTGCTCCATCACAGACCTCCACAGGCTGCAGGTGGATCTGTGCTCCATCACAGACCTCCACGGGCTGCAGGTGGATCTGTGCTCCCCATGGACTTCCATGGCTGCAGGTGGATCTGTGCTCCATCACTGACCTCCACGGGCTGCAGGGGCAGAGCTGCCTCACCAATCTGGGCTTTGGGTGACTCTCTGCTCCAGTGACTGGAGCACCTCCCCCCTTCCTTCTTCACTCAACCTGGATGATTCTGCAGGGCTGGATTTCACAGGACTGGATTCTGCAGGACTATTTTTTCACCTGGATTTCTGCAGGACTGTTTTTTCACATATTCTCACTCCTCTTTCCCCTGGCTGCTGTTGCACAGAAGATTTTTTCCCCCTTTTTTAGTTCATTATCCTAGCGGTGCTGCCACTGTTGGTGGTGGGCTCGGCCTGGCCAGTGGTGGGTCTGTCTTGGAGCTGGCTGGCATTGGCTCTGTCAGACGTGTGGGAAGATTCTGGCACCTTCTCCCAGAAGCCTCCCCTGTAAACCCTGCACTACCAAAACCTGACCACATGAGCCCTGCACAGTGAGTTACCACGTCAGAGAAGGAACTAAATTCCATTGGCATGCTTTACTCTTGACAGAACCATGCTGGCCATTTCTGAGCACTGTATTTTCTTCCAACTGCTCACAGGCCATTGCATAATTCGTTCCAAGAGCTTTCCACATTCAACTGAATTCCTTGGATTTGTTCCTCTTCTTTCCTTCCACCTCCTTAAATGCAGATAGGGCACTCACCCTCACCAGTCCTTACTGCAGTCAGCTTTAAAGGCTCCCTCTTTTAGGGATTTTTCATGCAAAAGCAAGTAAAAAAGAACACAGTTGGTGACACACTTGCTGGCTCCAGCTGGACATCTCTGTGTTCCTCATTCTTCCTAAGGTTTTTATTTGGCTGGAGTTTATGAGCTGTCTCTTTCTCCAATCTAGACAATGCCTGTTCCACGCTGAAATTCTGCAACAGGAGTCAGAGTTTTTGGCACGCTCATGATTGATTTTTGATAACACAGCTCCTGCTGTAACAGTCTGCCATTTGTCATAACCATTCAGTGAGCAACAAAAGGTCTCTGTTAAATGTTTAATGCCAGGCACGATCCCAGCAATCAGGCCTGGTAGAGTTAGAAGACTATGAAATATATGAGGTAAGAAGAAGACAGAGGAAAAAAACTCAAGAGACAAAATGTGGAGTTATTGTCTGGCTTCTGTATAAATATAGCTGGAGGCTTTATTATCTTTAAAAGTGGAAGATTTTTCCTTTTTGATAGAAATAAGAAATCTAATGAGTATGAATATTCCACTTAGTAAAAGAAAAACTGCAAATCACAAATATATTTTATTTTACTCTCCATAAATATGCTTGATTTAAAACAATCAGCCATAGCCTAGAATGGTTCCATGTAAAAAGAATCAATTATAGCAAACCTATTGATTAAAATTTAACTTTTGTTATTGGAAGGCAACATTGGCAGCAATAGTGACCTTTTTTCCTACAGCACTTCTGCTTTGCAGAGCAGAATAAAATTCCACTGCAGGCCAGAGTCATCTGCCATCCTTCTTCATCTGTGTTGGCCTTAAAAAGTTTCATAAAAACCATATAATGAAACTTGATTTATAGACGTTTTTTGTTTGGTTGGGATATTTATTTGGGAGGGATGGGGACATTTGGAACATATTGCTGTCTCAATATGGAAAATAATCATCATTGACTCTCCAAATATATCATAAAAATGTGGAAAAGTGTTCAGAGTGCTTTGAGTTGACCTGAAGGAGCCCTTTAAAGCTGCAGCATGCCGAATAAGTGTGGTACAGATAGCATGCAAGTAACAAAAATAAAATCCTTGAATCAAAGCTGAGGTAAAAAATCTTCCAATATAAATTCTTACAACCCAAATGCCAGTGAAGTGTGGAAGCCATTAGCATAAAACCTCATTTCAGAGGAATTAGAACTGTAAATAGTGCCTAGTAAATAGCAGCAGTTTATGTTTGTATCACTAAATTGAGCAACTGAGGAAGGATTCAGCAACTGATGGCAACCTATACTGTCCAAGAAAAAGCAAAATTCCCTTTAGAATGCTATTATTGCTCAACCAAGTCTTATTTAAATTAATTCTCTTCCCAAAGGAATAAGACTTTGTGACCTTTTCAGGACATTATATTAAAGTGTGCTTTGTTTATTGAGTGTTTTTGAAACAGCTTGGGCCAAAATGCAGTTTTGCTCTAATAAAATGTAGCTGGAGCAGCTCCATTACCCTCCCACTCTCTGAAGCCCACAGGACTAAATGGGTGTAACAAAATGAAGTATTTGGCCATTGACCTGCAAGTCCAGTGACTCATCCTGGGTCACATAAAACTGTTTCCCAGTTAGAGCTGTAACAGAGAGCTGCTGCTAATGCTGAGCTTCCCTGCTGCCACACAGAATGTGAGAGGATTCAGGGGAAGGGATCTCTCCTGTGCATTCACAGAACCACAGATAATGATGGAGGCAGGAAGGAATTTCCAGAGGTCACCTGGTCCACCCCCCTGCTCAGGCAGGAGCACCCAGAGCTGGTTGCCCAGGATCATATCTGGCTGGCTTTTTGTTACCTCTAAAGAGAGACTCCACCAGTGTCCCGGGGAGCCTGTGCCAGAACTCTGTCACCTGCATGGTAAGGATGTGTTTCCTGATGTCCAGTGGAATTATCTTGTCTTTCACTTTGTGCCAATTGCCTCTGCTCCTGTTAGAACTGAGGAGAGAAGTGAGAAGAAGAAGGTTTAGAGACTAGAAAGGCCGTGTTGAACTGCCAGCTGACTTCTCCTCAAAACCCAGTATTCAGGCTTCATTCTTCTGGGTTTTTCCCTGTGACAGAGTCCTTGCTTATGGAGCCTAAAAGCCTGTGGGAGTTTTGGTCAGAGGGTCTCAAGACCCATCAAGCTGGCTCAGTGTGGAGCTCATTGGTTTTCACTGGTTTTTCAGATTCACAAATTTCTGGTGCTCTCCACAATGCAGAGACATGTAGAAAAATCTCCACCTGGGCAGTTCTGCAGGGTCTCATCCCTGAGTTTCTCATTCCATAAGAGCCTGACTGTATGCTCCAGCAGATGAGCTTTGTGCTATGGCAAGGGAGGAAGGGAAGGGATGTCTGAGGTGAAATCTGTCCCTATGTTTGTCTGCCTGCATTTTTGTGCTATTCTCATCTCCATTTCCTTTCTGAGGTCCTCTCACCTGGGGTGTGTGGAAGCACAGTCCCTCTCCATTACAAAAGCAGAGAATACTGTATGATCCCATACACTTTATTTTAGGATTTGAGGATTCCATTACATATGAGTATTGCCTAATCCAACACATTAGCCAGCCAAATTGGCCAAGCATGTTGATGAGGGGCTTTCCTATTTTGCTCAACCGGGGAGCTAAATGTTTTCTCTGCCTGGAAAAATTATCAAGAAATATTGTTTCAGAGAAAATGTTTTGGAAGCATCATCCCAAGTGGGGATTAGACCTGTTTTAAGTAGGCTAATCTTCAATTGGAAAGCTGCACAGACATCTGAGAGTGCCTGGTGATATGTGGAAGCAAAAAGGTGAGACTGACTCATAAAAGTGCACTCGGGGCTGTTTTACAACAGCAATTCACAGAGTATCTGATCCAAAACAAAGCAGGATTTGCTTGCCCGCAGGGATCACTGTGTATATACAGAGGAAACAAAGGGCTTACATCTTTCAACACAAAATATTTCTGTATAAATAGCTCACAGGAACGTAGCTAATCTCTAAGGCCTTCTGTCAACCAGCTGCAGAAGAGGGAGGAAAGGAAAATCTTTTAGGAAAGAGCTTCTTCAGCATGAAGGGTGGGCTTTTTGTAGCCAAAAAGGCCCATGCCTAGTGCTTCATTTCTGAATCCAAAAATTCAGAAGAGGGGTGATTACTTTAAGCAGAAGAGCCTCCTTCAAAAACCAGAGACTCTGTCTTCTCTGTCCCTGAGACAGAGGATTGTATGGGTTCTGAACAGTTTGATCTCCCACCTGTGCTCTGGGGTTATGTTTGCCAAATAAAAATTATCCAGGTAAGAAACTGAGGCAACTCAAATTCTGACTCCTCACACTGCAGAACCATTTCTTCTTTCCCAGGATCTGTTAGAGACCAGCCCAGCCAGCTGTGCCCAAGACAAAACTTTGGCTTGATGTGGGTAGCACCTCCCTCAAGAAGCCTTCCCCACATGCAGTGAGGGTGAGACCAAACCAGATGCCTTATATTGCCTTTATCACCATCCCTGCTGCCTTTGAATCCCCAGGCTCTTGTGCTTTCCCCTAGGAATGCACCCTCAGGTTCATATTCTAAAATCACCACTCTGGTGTACCTTGTGACAGAAGACAAGGATCAGTTCCTAGAGGAAATAAGTTTTTATGCCCCACAGGGCAGCACAGCTGATTGCCTGATGCATGGGCTACTTTTCAGTGAAAATGTGGCATTTGGGGGGCACAAAGACAAATTCTAACTGTCCATCTGCTGTCAGACACAGAAGGTTGTCTAGGAGTGATGAAAGGAAGAAAACTATCTAAAAGTCAAACAAAGACACCCAGGTAGTGTGGCCTTTGTGTGTACTCACCTTTAAGGGGCACAGCCTTGTAAGAACAGCCTAACATTTCCTTTCAAACATAAATGCAGAATTCTGAAAGGCATGTAAGCACAAATTTGAGAGCTAACCTCATAACCTCGTTCTTATGTGCTAGGTTAACAAGGTGTACAGATCTGGGGTTACCTCCTGAAGTTACTCAAACCAGGTGACTGAAAAACCTCAGAGTACTGAACTTCTGATTTTCATAAGTTTGTGAAAAAATTAATGGAAATCAGAAACAGATTTCCCCAGGCATGGGGAAGAAGAAGGAACAGACTACTTTTTGGGGGGGTTGCCTGTCTGCTAGATACATGTGCAAACCACATGTTTTTCTCAGCATTTTTTCAAGACCATTTAACTGACAACATGTTAGCCTGGGAAAGAAGAACAGCTTGCAGAGAGTTTGGAAAAACCCTTTCCCATGGATACCTTGGCTCATGGTGTTGCAGTTGAGCAGGTAAGCAGTGCCATGGCACCTTGGCCCAGAGATCTCAGCATTTTTTGGTGTAGAGTCAAGGTGGGGGACACCCCTGGCAATCAGGTGGATTGGTCTCAGCACTTCCTTCTACCAGGACTGTCACTGTTCCATGCAATGCAAGGGAGCCAAGCTCATTCCTCAGGTGGGCAGCAAATGGAAGGAGGTGGTGTTCATGCCACAGTGACAGTGTGACTGATGTGGTGATGGTTGCAAGCAAGATGAATTGCTCAGGAGAGGTATGAATTTGTGAAAGATGGTTTCTGCCAGGTTAGCTTGTCTCTTTCTGATGTGCACACACCCTGAGGCAGTGGGCAGGGACACCTACATTTGAGGAAAGGCCAGCAATAGCTTGTTGGTCTGTGTAATATTTCAGCTGCACAGGTACAAGAACTGTTCTATGCACAGCAGAAATATTGTGGAAAGTAACTGACCAACCACACACTGAGATAAGCTCTACTTGTACTTGAATCCCAGTGTTTTCCCCATCACAGACATGATGCTCCATGGTGGGATTCTGTGTTAACTCTGGTGTTTAAAACAAGGCAGCAAAAGCACATTTCATCATGCAGTGAGAGGTGACCCTGCAGCAAATCAAACCACTCTCAGGGGACCTGTAGCCAGGCATTGGCCTCAGGAGTGCCAAGGCCCAGGCCTTACATACACAACCCTCACCATGAAATCCAGAGGTAAGATTCCATAAACAGTGCATAAACATGATCTGAAGATCCAGCACAAGCACTGCCACCTGACAGGAACATGAAGTGCATGAGTTTGCTGCATTGCTGTCCTACCCTGGATTTATATGCCTGAAGCAGAAGAGAAATGAAGCTATCACTGTGTGCTGAGGATGAGGAGCCTTCTCCTGAGTGTACTTGGCTGCTGATGACTCCTGTATGGGCTTTCCTTTTGGAAGGAAGGAAAAGCAGGAAAAGAAAAAGCAGGCACCTTCTGGTCTTGGCTGTACCCTAACCCACAATCCAGAAGAGTACTGGAGCAGTGTCCCATTAAAAAATGCCTGTTTTAGGGTACTTTTAGGGTACTTTACATAGGCAGAGGATGTGTTACACAAAAGGTGTTCTACATAAAGGATATCTGTCATTATCCATGATGTAGCAGTGTTTCTGGAGCAAACAAGAGTCGTGCAGAAGAGTTGTGAAACAGTCTGAGAGAGATTCTGCCTGTCTTTCCACTATGGCCCAAGTGGAACTTGGAGTGTTCTTTTACCCACCTGATCTCTAGATCACAGGTATCAGTCTCTCCTTGCTGTGTCAATTGTCAAGGCTCACCATTCACAACTTGGTGCACAAGGCTCTGGGGAGCTGCAGTGGTTGAGCTGTCTCCACCTTCCTTCCCCTGCTATCCTGGCTGTCAATGACTGCCAATCACCCTACAGGCAGAGCAGTATGTGGCAGCACTCTTCAGTCAGCTGCTCATAGAAATCAGCTCAAGATGAAGGACAAAAGTAATTGAGCTGGTTTTCCATGAGAAAAAGAAACAACAGTCCCTCCCACAAGTGCATCATCCAGTAGACTGGCAGTGGATGACTAGACTCCATCTAGGAGGAGTAACCACTGATACAAGTGCATCCCAGAAGCGTGTCTAACTAGATGGACATTTCTGTTTGGGTCTCTCTCTACCTCTCCTCTGCCTAAAGGGGAGTGTTTCCAGGAGGAGCAAAACCTAAAAGAGATCAGAGATCCTTTCCTGCCTATGCATTTTTTACTCAAACACAATTCAGAAAGAGATCTCTTTCAGTTGAGATCTGTCCAGGGCAAGACTCTTTCAGAGAGGTTTGCTCTGTGTGTTGGTTTGAATAATCTCCTAACTGCTCTTACACCATTGCACTCACTTGGAAAACTGTTCCTTAAACATTCCAGCTCCTGGTCAGTTGACAGGACATTTCTTTCAGTTCCCATTGAAATGTGCACATATGTTCTTCTCATTGGAGTCTGCACAAAGCCCTGCATTGTGGGCTGCACTGGATACTAAAACTAGCACAGTTGGCTTAAACTTGCCTTTTTCAAAGATGTGCCCTGCCTCTTTTGAGCAAAACAAAGCCTTTTGTATTTTTGAGGCCAAAATGGTTCAAGAAAGGGAACCACAAGGCATTAAGGGTACCCAGCTCCTCTCCCATTGCAATTTGGAATCCATTTCCCAGCCCCATGTGAACACAAGGGACAATCATATGGAACTGTCCTGCATAATTTGCTTTAAGAGCATTGCAGGAGGGAATAGCTGAGAGCAGAGGAGAATGTTCATGGCAGCTCTTCTTCCAGTCTCCAAGCTGGCAAAAGTGTAGGTTTCTTTCCCCTTCCCATGATAAAGGATTCCTGTAACATCAGCACTGTGTGTTGGTTTACCCTCTGAGCCTCCAACATCGTCACGATTTTCATAAGGACTTTTGGTAATGAGCAAGGTGAATACACTGGAATTAGAAAAATACCTTCTGAATTCAAGATATGATTGAATGGCATTCTCTGGAAATGAAACAACTGAGGTTTGCTAAAGGAGGGGGCAGGACAGGAAGTGAAAAATGCATTGAAAGAAAGATGCAGGAAAGAGAAGATCAGGGAGGTGGTGTTGCCTCAAGATTGTGCCAAACACAGACACAAACAGATGCCTGTAGTAGCAATGTTTTGCTTTCTGAATCAGCCTGACCACAGAACTAGTTCAGTGACTGGTCCTTGTGAAAGGCAAGCACAGAGGCTGTAAAGAACCAGTCCTCCACCAGCACTACGTGATACCAACAGCAACACTTGCCCTGTCCAAGGGCAGCACTGGCAGTCCATGGAGGTGGGACGTGAACAAGCAAGGAAAGCTCTTATCACAGTATTGAGTAATAAAGCACGTGAAGTTCCACTTGTGCCTGTTTTGTTGCCTGGCACCTTGTCTTGAAACCAGTCCTTCCAATCTGCCCTGGATCCCAGCCAAACCAAGAGGTGGTTCCCTTTGCATCAGGGACTTTCAGTACAGAAAACCTCTACAGAAAACCTCCTGCTCCTCTGTGGAATGGGAGGACATGCTCCACTGCCCGTGCTGGTCCAGACAGCAGGTACATCAAAGATAACAGCACAGTCACTCATCACTGAGGGTGCGAGCAAAGATCCAGCATGTGACCTGAACTTGCCAAGGGATAAGAAATGTTTCCCTTATTTGTGTCCTGACAAGATGTCAATTTGCAAAATGTGGTGTGAATTCTGTCCCTGTTCTGGGTGTGTGCATGTAACTGTGGTGGTGCACTATGAAGTGTGCAGCTTGGGGGGCTAACCCACCACTTCCCTAGGGACAAGTTATAAGGAGGTTAAAGCAAGGCAGAGCTTAAGGGTTTAATTTTTGTGGGACATACAAGGCTGGGCTCTGTGCCAGTTCATCTAAAAAAATAAATATTCATGACTGCTGCAGAAAGGCAGCAGTGAGTGCCCCAGACACAGAGGAGGTGCCGGGGCAGCAGCAGGATCTCCTTGGTGCTGGCTCTGCCTCAGCACCGTGGCTGCTGCAGCTGCCCAGGGCTCCTCTGCTGCCCTGAGCAGCTCCTGCAGGGCACAGCCCCTCTCTGCTGGGGCTGGGCTGTGCTGGGAGGCAGCATCAGGCATTTGGAAAAAGGTGGCAAGTGGAAGCTGGAGCAGACCCTGAAAGGAGGCCAAGCCACAGCGGTGATCTGACCTAAAGCTTTGCCTTTCACAGGGGCAGCAGCCAGGCTTGGTGCTGAACTCCCAGAAGTGTCTTGGAGGCAAGAGTTCTCCAGCCTTCAGTGACTGCTAATGACTAGCTGACAAATTTGGGACAAGTACCTTTGTCTGTATAAGGTGGCATTAGAAGGTCCAGGTCATTAATGAGGCTGGAAAATGTCTAGTTTGCTGACAAAGCTGAATCACTAACCGTCCTCAATGCAGTGTTGTACCAGGTCTTATACTTGCATACAAATTAAAGTTGTTTGTTCGCTTGATTATTTTTTAATCCATTCTATATTTAGATTTTAAATAGATATGTTGTGATTGAAAGCTTAATCTCCCCCATTTATCTACTAAAGTCATATTCCATAACTTGGAGGAAAAACACCTCACTACAATGCAATGACTAAAACACTCCTTTCAAAACACTTTAGCATGTCTGCACATTTCTCAGCTGGGAAAATACATTATTCACCCGTGGTATGGTTAGATAACCTAGGGCACATGATTGCAAAGGAACTAGTCCGTTCTGAATGAGTACATCTCCTAACTGGAAACACCTTAACCTAATAAAACAGACTTATGAAACTATAGCCTTACAATTTACCCTAATTAGCCAGTGACAAACCCTCTGGCCTTTGGTTTGTTTGCTCTTTGCATCTGAGCTTTCATTTGGTTCATGCTGGGTGCTGTGTGGACGTTCATTTTCAGTGAATCAGTGAGAGAGCCATAAGTCATTCAGGATGACTGACTCACAGTCCCATGATTTTTAGCAACAGACATAGTGGATGGTTTTAGATATGTCTAATAGCTCCGTTTCACTGACATCAACATTTTAGGAAAAAACAGATCAACTGCTCAGAGATACTCCCCACACATTAATCAGTGCAACAGAGTCTCATTCACCAGATAGTGAGACCAGCTAGTTACCTGAATCCCTTTGACTGGCAGGTCAGCTATAAAAATCTTTACTCAAACTGAACTATTTTTTCTCTAGGCTTTTTGCTTGAAACAGCTTTAAAGCACAAGATACAATTCATCCTAAACAATCCTGGGAGAAAGTAAACATGCTGTGAATTATTAGCTAGCTTGACCTCCACTTTCTAGTGGAACAATGTCTTTTATGTGAAAAGTTGGAAAACACCAATGAGAACTGATGTGTGACTGCAATTAGCATTGCTGATTACTGTCGCTGTTTTGCCACCCACATCCTTTAAGAGGCTACTGGAAAAATTATCTCTTTTCAGAGCTTAGTTAGCACTGCTATCACATGAGGTGCACAGGTCATGGCTTTCACAGTGGCACAGCACACTGAACTTCCATGCTCTGCAGTATTTTGTGCACAGGCCTGTTTTTTTCCACTTGGACAGCAGCATGCCAGATTTAGTTGTTTGATTTACTCCAGTGAGAGGACCTTCACCCTCTTTGCCACTGCTGGTTGGTAGCATGAAATGCTGTCTGCAGTTGCCAAGGATGAAACCTAAGTGAAAAAGCTCAGTTAGGCAAAGAAGGCCTGGTAAAGAAGGAAAACAGTGGAGATTTGGTGGCAACCTGGAAGCAGTGCTGATGTGACATGGTCCTGATCAGTGTCCTACAAGAAGGAGCTTCCCAGAAGGGCCCTAAAGCAGTGCCTTGTATCAGAAACAGGACCAGGACCAAGTATCAGGACCAGGGCAGTGATCAACCCCCTGTACTTGACACTCATGAGGTCACACCTCAAATCCTGTGCTCAGTTTTGGACCCCCCACTACAAAAAAGATATTGAGGCATCGGAGTGTGTCCAGAGAAGGGAAACAGGGCTGGGGAAGAGTCTGGAAAGTAAGTCTTACAAGGAGCTCTGCAGGGAGCTGGAGGTTTTCATTCTGGAGAAAAGGAGGCTCAGGGGGGAACCTTATCACTTGCTACAGCTCCCTGAAAAGAGATTGTACTGAGGTGGGAGTTGGCTTCTTCTCCCAAGTAGCAAGCAATAAGACAAGAAGAAGCGGAAATTTGCACCACAGGAGGTTTAGATTGAATATTAAGAACAATTTCTTTGCTTAAGGGGTTGTCAAGCCTTGAAACAGGCTGTCCAGGGAAGGGGTTGACTCACCATCTGTCCTGGTGTGATTTATTATGATTTATTATAATGAAGATATTTAGAAGATGTGTAGATGTGGCACTTGGGGATGTGGTGTAAAGGTGATAAGAGCGGTGCTGGTTAATGGTTGGAGTCAATGATTGTTCAGGTTTTTCCCAACCTTAATGATTCTGTGATTCAATGATTGTATGACTCAGGTGTCAGGAGGTAAAGGGTGGGACAGGGAGAAAGAGAAGGTAAGCATGAGCTAAACAAAAGTAGAAATGCAGGAAAGGCTTTGGCAAGGTCAATGAACTTAACTGGAGCAAGAGCTTTGAGCACATGGACAGGAGGATGGTGGAAAAGGAGGAATCTTTTGGACTTTGTCCATTGGCATTGTATGAGGATGTGTACTTGGGAGTGTGCCACTGGAGGTGCTTCACATGTTTGGGAATCTGGTAGTTCACACTGGTGGGCAACACAGGGACATGTTTTGTCTCCTGGCAGAAAGAGGGTTAATATTTGGACTTTGGAAGGGCTGAGAGAAAGTGGACTCATGGACAGTGATTTCAGTATGGATGTGGATATAGCACACAAATAACATTAGAGCAAATAAATGCTCAAAATATTTACACAGCAGTGACACTGCTATGAAGGCAGAGGGACAAAGTCATGTGGTCTGGTGGGCACATGCAGTTTGTTCAATGTTTGTGTAAGACAGGCATGAATAAATTAGACATGAATGCAGGAGTTTGTAAGATATGAACTACTTGTTCCCATGGAGAGCTACTTCAGGGTAAGCATGGGCACAAGGAACCTCAATCCACACGGAGACCTCACAAACACCTGACCATCACACTGTCTGTGGGACTGCAAGCAGACCCTGTGCCTCAGCAAAGTAAACAGCATTGAGGCTGCCTGAAGTCATATTAAGCTTTCTAAAATCATAGAATTTTTTAGACTGGAAGAGACCTGCAAGATTATTGAGTCCAACCATTAATCCAGCATTGCCAAGTCCATTGCTAAACCATGTCCATAGGTGTTACATCTACATGTCTTTTAAACATCTCCATCATCTCCAGGGATGGTGACTCTACTGCTTTCCTGGTCAGCATGTTCCAAGGCTTGGTAACCCTTTTAGTGAAGAATGTTCACTGATATAATACTCTGTCTAAAGCTTGTCTGGTACAACTTGAAGCCATTTCCTCTTCTCCTATCACTTGTTATCTGGGAGAAGAAACTGACTCTCACCTGGCTACAATCTCCTTTCAGGGAGTTGTAGAGAGTGAGGAGGTTCTCCTGAGCCTCCTTTTCTTATTATTTACAGGGTAAATAATCCCAAGAGTTGGATGGGTTTAAGAACCCCAGTTAAGATGTCTCTAACCCTAATCCTCTTTAACTCCTACTGGGGAGGTGCTTCTGCATTTGCACACTGGATGTCTGCAAAGCCTCCCTGTTACACCTGGAACAGACTCAGCAGCCAGACTCAGATGGACAGAAACAGCTGACAACTCATCCTGGGAAGGTCCAAACACAACACTAAAGTCAAATACCAAGAGGCAGTTTTAAACAGCAGAAAGGACTTAATGATATAGTCCAGCAGCTGGGTTTTTTTCAGTGATGTGAAGATCTCTGTATATCAAAAACAATCGAGGGATTTCCCCCCCCCCCCCCCCCCCATTTCTTTCTTATGAGTGAAAAGAGGGTCTGAAATTTTCCCTGTGGAAGATAAGGTTGAAAAGAGAGATGATGGTTTAGCACAACCAAGGCAAAAGAACAGGTCATCAGAGAGATAAATATTTGAGTAAAAATATTTATCATGCTAAAAACACTACATTTACTAAGAGAAAAACAATTAGGCAATTCACATTTTGTATGATTGCCAACAAGATCTGCAGCAAAAATAGTAAATCAATTGTTCACCTTTAATCACTCATGAAGGCCAGACACAGCTGCTCTTTGCCCTATATAGGATTTCTCAATGCCAAAAAGAAGGAATATTAAATCACATCCTTCATGGCCAAAAAGATGCCAAAAATACATGTTTTATTGTGTTGTGCTTGTTGCTCAGCTGTTTCCAAACCCTTAAAAGAGAATTATCAATTAAAGGGAGTAATTGTTGCTTGGTAGAGCTGATGATTTGGAGACAGCAGATCCAAAGTCTTTCTCCAGACCTGCTGTTGCCTTTTTCTGTGTTTTCTTGGCAAGCAATTCAGTCCTTATGAGTTTCAGTTTGTCTGTCTGTAAACAGAGATAACATCAGCACACTAGGATATTAAACAAACTTAGCTTTTCCATCCATTCACATTTCCTTCCCTGTCCATGAGCAGCCTGGTTCTGTAGGTGGATCACCTCTGGTCAATAAATTTCTTTACATGTGCTGTTTACAAGCACTGTCTTTGTTATCTAAAACTAAAACACTGATAATGACAACGATTTTGGCTCACTAGCCCCATTTTACTGTAGTTCAAGAATATAATACTAATCCCTCTAGGGCACACTGGGGATGGGATGGGGCAGGGGAGGAAAGACATTTATAATTTAAAAGGAGGATGTGCCTAACATGAAGTGAACCAAATCCTTTCATTGACATCTTATTTGAAAATATGTCACTTGCATGTCTGCAATGGATTAGTGCCACTGAATGAGAAACAAGTTAGTTTCTGACTCCAGGGCCACAAGCAGAGCCACTTTACACCACCACTTTGTTCATTCACAGTTCAGTCCTAACAGGCAGAAACAAAATCATAAGTGCTCTCTACTCATTTTGAAAAGTGATGATTAAAATCCCAACAGAGATGAAAATCCTACCTTCTTCTGCACAGCAGTGGAGGAATGAACGGGGGAAAATAGATGCCATTCTTTCATCCACACCAGCTGGAGACTTTCCAAATCTGCTGCTTAACAGAGTGGTGAGCAGAACATCAATTAAATAGGACATGGGCACAATTTGTACACTGTGACCTGGAGAGGTCAAGCTCCCAGCCTTGTTCTGAAGCTGAATTGCTGTGGTGCATCTTGCAGGCAATTTCCCATTGTCACCTCACTAGGCAAATAAAGGAAGTCTTTACCTATATTTCTCTGCCTACCTCTGTGTTTTCATTTTGTAGTGCTAGTCAAATTTAAGGGCAGTTCATGCTATGGCTTTGGAAGTTGTGAGACTTACAGTCAATAATAGACTATGTGTTTATTTTGTATTTTGGGTCAACAGTATTCCTTCTGTAGGAATTTTCACCACAGCATATTGAAATCTTTCACATGGTCACAGATTTGATCTTTAATGAAGATGTCTTTAGAAACTGGTAGTTAGACTAAAGTTTTAGCAGTCACAACACTGTACCTGTTTGGTTTTACTGCACTTCCTACAAAATGCATCCACAGACTCATACAGGTCGTACTCAGGGTGTAGGGTTTTGATCATAAGTGTTGTTTTGTAAATCACTAAAATAATCAGGATTCAGGGAGCAACAGAGAGGGTTAAGAGAGAGCAAGATATTCAAGGCAGTAAGGAAGGTTCCTATCCCTGAGCAGAGAAACCAGTTTTCCATTTGCTTCTTGGATTGTTTATGCATTTTTTGTTTAAAAAAATCATTGGGGGGAAAAAGTGATAGCAGGCACGCAAGAGCCATAAAAAAATTATTTCCAGGGAAAACCTGGAGTAAAAGTCACAGGGGGATGGGAGGGAAAAGAGAAACCTCAGTAGAATTTTGTCATTAAAACACCAAGCCACACAGTTTATATTTAACCACAAAATATATTGTGGCAAGAAGGTTGTGTCCCAGGGAAAGTTGTGCCTCTGAAGGCCTTTTGTACACCCACAGCAGGATTTTACCCCACCCTGAGCAAGAAGGCTTCAAGCTTTCCTTACGTGGTTGGTGGCAGTGTCCCAAGCCAACTGGAGGCCTTTAAGTTCAAAACAAAACAGAACAATCCCTTCCTAGGGAGTTTCAAGCATTTTTGTGAAGAATCCAGCCTCTCCTGAGAGATGTGCACTCAAAATCCAGAAGGCAAATATAGAAGTGCTTCCTCTGCCTTCTCAAGCCCCTTGGCTGCTCTGGTGAGGAGGCTGTTTTATTGTGACTTTATGGGGAGGGCAACAAATCTCCTGGCCATTGGGCCATAACTCCCAGGCCTCTTTAGGCCAACAGAAAGAAGCTTTGACATATTTTTAAGCTGTCATGAGGCCAGAGTTTTCTCTTGACCATGGATGGCCAGCTGGGGACTGACTCCTCTTCGATTTCTTGCTTGTCGCCTGTTGTTGAGCTTCACATCTTACAGAGCCAGCTGGCAGAGCCATGAGTACCTGGAGGTGTTTGCACCTTTCCCCCTAAAGCATCCTCCTGGGGAGGGAATGGCAATGAAGCACAGGGCAGGTTCAATGATGGCCACCTCAACAGCCTCGCTGATTCGGGGATGGAAGCTGGTTCTCAGCTCTAGAAGATGGTTTGGTTAAACCACGTGCACAGGCAGGGATGGTTTATTTTGTGTTTCAAGCAGGAGGTCTGACCTCCCTTCTCCATCCCCTAAAGTCAATTTGTTCCCCAGGACACTGCAGGGGAAGGGAACCAGCCCTGCCAAGGGCAGCCAGGCCTGCCCTAGCACGGACTATGGGGCAGGGACACAGGAGGAAGAGGAGATGGTTGATGGTTCTTGCTTTGGCTTCTGTGTCAAGCTGGGAGACAACTACTGTGCTGACCAAGGGGAAATCTTACAGCTTTGAAACTGCTGGGATCAACATAAGACTGAAATACCCAGAGGTTCTAAAATTGCTGCACATCACAAACACAACCTTCTGTTATGACTGGTTTTGCTGTGATTTCTGTTACCTCATATTTTTGACTCTGACTGCTTTAAGCACCTGCTATTCATAGTGATGGCCACAGGCATGGGTGAAATTCCAGCTCCCAGCTCATTCTGAATCTAGGAGAACAATATCCCTCATGTGACTGGTAGATCTTAGAGGATTTCACAGAATGTTTAAGAATGTTTGTCCCTTTTACCTGTCACACAACAGAAGCTGCATAACCTCAATCCAAACACTCCAAAGAGTGCACACAAAGAACTGCAGAGACCTGTATGACAGGCCTTTATTCACCTGTCAGCCCACCTGCTCATGGTGGGACTGTTGGGTTTTCACAACCCATCCATCATCCCAGTGGCTTCCAGTATTATGGAATACTACTTATCCCTTATTCAGCATTGTCCTTTAAGAGCTTGTATTAGGTGGGCAAGAACAACAACCTGGTTTAACCCCATTAGTCTGAGTGCTTATGAGGTCAAAATTGTGAAAATTACTTATGTTGAAATTATAGTTGAGAGAAATTGAAAACTTATGGAGACAATTAAAACCTCATTTTTCAAAATATTAATATTTGTTCCTTTCAATTGTAAGTATATACATGCCTCTTCAGGGTGTGTATGTGTGTATATTATATAGGCATGTAATTTAGTACACATAAATACGTCCATGTGTGCTTTGTACTGTGCAGAGTGCAGTAACAAAATCTGTTTCTTGAACGAGAAGCAATGCTGTCACTCTGCATTGGTGGAGTCTGAGCTGGTCATTGCAGTGAACTTCCAGTGGACATAACTTCTGCCACTGCAGGGTCTGTGAATAGCTGAGACTGAAGCAAAGCCTCAACTTGCACACTTTAGTTTCATGGTCCATTATCCAAGGGTCTAGAGTGCCCCATTTAGATCTTAACATCAGATTTTGTGTACACACTTCTGCATCTACAGACATTTTGCAATCAAGTCTATGTAGCAAGCTGAAGCTCTTACAAAAACAGTGGAATTTTGTCAAACCACAAGATTATCTGCAGTAGAATGTTTCATCTGTCTGCCATGCTCTGAGATTGGAATTAGAAAATCATATCATTGCGATTAGAATATGGAAGAAAAAGGGAGCTATGGAGAAACTTTTAAGTTGTTTGAAGAAAAGTACTCTGGAGAGCCTCTTAAGAGTTCTTTGTTTGGCTCACAGATATATGTTGTCTATTTAAAAAGTTCTGTTCTTTCTGCCACAGAGATGTTTATTTAACATGGTTGATGCTTTATTTTTTCTGACATTATAATTGTATTAGCATTGCAGACTGAAGATTTCTTTTTTTTTTTTTTTTTTTTTTTAATTCAGGCAGTGCTATATCCAAAAATCATTCCTTGGCTTCATATATAGCTCTCTAATCTATGGGTCAGATTTTCAACACTATTTTGTACTGATTTACACCTGCTGAATACCACTGCATCTCACAAGCTGAGGCCTAAACTATTTGGCAATGTTTCATTAGCCAACTGCACAGACAGCCCAGTTCTAGTGGATTTACATGTTTGCACAGGTCTTGAAATTAAGGGCAGGGAAAATAATATTGTGATTCCTTGCAGTTGTTATATACTCATCCAGATGCTACACTGGTGCCTCCTGTCACTATCAGCTGATTTCAGTGATACAATATAATTACCAAAACCTTGCTCCTGAGGCACGAGGAGGGCGACCAGCCCTGCATATGACGCAGACAGTCCCTGCCCAAAATGCTCATGATTTCAACAAGACAGTCACAGAGCAGACAGTGGAAAACATGATGAAGGAGCTGCCTTAAGGGACGACTAGCTACAAATTATTATAATCACTGTTATAATAATTTGATCTAATTACACAAGAGACCGTTACCTGTTTGATGATACAGCAAGCATTGGTTTGTTCTCTGGCCAAGAAATAAGTTAGTGACAAGAGTATCCTAGCTGTCTTTCCTGGACTGTAATGCCAACAGTCTCTATTCAGCAGCTGACTCTAATAAAATCATCTGGCTTTCTGAAACAAGCAGGAGGGGAGGGCAGCAGCCTGGTGGGTGACCTCAATTCGCTGAGCTGCAAGGCCAGTTTTTTGGACTCCCCTTTTATAAATGCTGCAATTATCTTCTGTACATAATTCCAGTTACAATTCTGATTGGAAAATGGAGCTGCTTAGGGGAGCTTACAAGACAACATCTGTTCAACAACAGACATCTGTGCCAGAACAGCAAAACAGGGCTGCCCATGGAGGGGTGTTTGAGAAAGATGCTTGCACAAACCCACATCTGTGTGTGCTGACATGGACCAAAATTGGTTCTTCTTCCATTAAAATCTGTTTGTAACCCAGACCAAGTTCTCTTTCACTCTCTTCATTCCAACTTCTGTCATTAAAGAATGCTTTAAAAAAATATTATAAATGAAACTTCCCTGAATGTTCTGTCCACTAATCCTTTAAACAAAATGACTTCCACAGATAGTCATCCCCTACACAGTGCAAAGGACCAAAAACTGACTAGGAAAACTAGTTTTCAAGTATCTTTTAGTGAGCCTTTGGACTTATTTAATCTCCTTTTGATAGGGTTGACTATTGAATTAGTTGATTTCTCCGTAGGCTCTGGCTAGTCCACTGCCCTCCTACACTGTCAGACTGCACCTGCACCATCCCTGCTTGGCTACCAACAGCAAGCCCATAGTTACACAGGAGCTTATTTGCCTGTATTTAAGAGAAGTTGGAGCAAGTGTCCCTTCCAAACTGCTGTTGCTCCAGCCCAAGCCTTTGCATTTTGTGTTGGGCTACTTGGTGAGTTACAGACAACTCTCACTGAGTTTTATCATATTTTTGCTTGTCCTCAGGTTTATCCCAAGAGGACTTTCCAATCCCTGTACCTCCTTGCCTTTGTCAGTGTTAAGCACTGGTTAACAGCTGTGAATGGAGTCTGCTCTGGCTCATATGACTCATTTGTGCCAGCAAACTGGCCAGTTCTGCCTGTAAACAGGTATTGCAAACTCTTGCAATATGTGGCCAAAGTAAAATGAAAAATACTCTCCATCTTTCCTCCTCCATCCTTTCACTGCTGACAGAGCCAAATTAGGGTCTGACTGTTTCTCCTGGTTCAGAAAAAAGTCACAACATCTCTTACTGAGTGAGCAATAATTTTTAAATGACAAAACCAAGAAAATAGATACACAAGCCAAAAACAAAACCCTTCAGTGCTAAGCCACATTTTAATAGAAAGATTATAAAATGACTAAAATTGTTATTTATGTGATAAGATATCGCTCTAAGGACTCACAAAGAATTAATGAGTTTATTTTCCAAGGCTAGTAGAGAAGTGCACCCTAGAGTGCACTATAGCGTGCAACAGAATAACACTTGACATAGTGAATAGTAAGAGGAAGATTCATTGTATGCTCTGCAAAAAATTGCTGAAGTGTCTGTCTGTCATGCCTCACACCCTCTTCTTCGAAACACCCAATGATGGGTGGCTCTAAGAGTCACAGGTCATGTCATGACACACACCCTGTCATAGCTGAGCCACCCCCTGCTTCAGGTGCACTGCAGTGAGCAGGAGACTGGAAATGGGAAGGTGCATCCCTGGGCCCAGCCCTGCATTATCTTCTCAAGTAAAATCTTCCTGGAGGCAATGTGCCAAATTTGGACAAAGGACTGATTCTGCCTCTCTGCTGGACCTGAAACCAGAAAATGGAGAGGGAGGAATGGAATTAAGGAAAGAAGGAAGGGCCAGTGAGGCAGAACAAGAGCAGGTTTTCCATCCTCCAGCTCTGCTAAAGCAGTAGGGAAGATGAAGTTCATGAAGAATTGAAATGACCTGTCCTATTTCTTTTATAAGAAATCAATATCCAGTTGCAACATTCCCTTAAGCAAAGATTGTATTAACATTAGGAAATAAAGCTAACTAACCTACTTAAATTGGGAGACAAAAGAACGTATGTCCAGAGCCTACAGCAAAAAGAACAACATGGGAATAATAAAACCTCTGTTGCCTGCTCCAGCACAAATGTGTAAGATGATCTTGAAAAAACCAGCTGCAAAAAAAAGACCATAATAAAAAAATTTCAGTATCTCACAGGAAGACTTTGAGGCCATATAGATGCCAGTTTTCAGTTACTACCATGTTAAATTCCATAGGATAGCTTAAACAATCATTTTTGCTCTATATATTTTTTTCCAAGGGTGCTTAGACTGCTGCCTGACCCTATGAACTTCACATCAGATCAGCTCTGTGATGCTGATTTCTATCAGAGGAGTGCTTCGGTAAAGGCTGTGGTATCCTGGTATCTCTGGAGATCTAAAAAGGTGAGGTGGATTCACAGAAACCCTCACATTATCCCTTTATTACAGCCCTGATAGCCCACCCTGACCCAAAAAACCTTGCCAGCATGTACCAACTGCTGCTTCCTCTGCAGGAATGAAAGACGCAGCAGCACAGAGAACTGCAGCAACTCTGGAGCCTCGTTTGCTGGACCTGTGGGGCTTCTGACAGCGGCCACGGGCTCGAGGCACTTCACCAGCCTTCCCTGGTAGGCAGGGTCTAGCAAGCAGCCCCACTACCCCAGCCAAAGGACACACAGAGGCAAATGGACCTGTCTGGATCTTCCACAGGAGTCCTTTAGCCTTTCCACCTGCCCAGCAAACCCTGTTCCCCCCAGACACCACTGCAGCTTGGCCAGGTGCTTCATAGGGGAATGCAAACCCGTCCCTGGTGGGGTGTGCTAGGGGACAACCCCAACCCAGATATGGCATTAAGACACACGTGGTGCAAAGGAGCCTTTCAGATGCCCTCTGCACAGGATTTTGCCTTTCCTTCCTCAAAAGCCTGCTGGAGTTCAATCCTCCCTGGGGCGGCTGCCCATCCCTTCCCGCCCCCGTTGGAGCAGGGCCCCACCCTTCCTTCAAAGGCATCGCTGCTGATGGGATTTCCAGCTGAAAGTGGGATTCTGTCCCTTCCTTCCAAAGGCATCGCTGCTGATGGGATTTCCAGCTGAAAGTGGGATTCTGTCCCTTCCTTCCAAAGGCATCGCTGCTGATGGGATTTCCAGCTGAAAGTGGGATTCTGTCCCTTTGTTTAGCAACAGAAATAGAACACGCTTCACTGCACCTCATGAATTCCTCCAACATAAGCATCCTCAGTTACATGTTTCTGGACATGTATGCCTGTCACCACGGCAAGGGAGAGAGGAATTTCCACCAAAGTGAGAGTGTGGTGCTCCCTTTTATCCTGTTCTCATTGTTAAACAAATGAGCTGGTCTTTAAAAGCACTGCAACATTTATTGGTGCCTCCAAAATAGGTTGTTTTCACCCTGGCCCAGTTTGCACTTTAAGTAGCAACACTTTTTTTTTACAGGATCTGTTAATTAAGGGAAATAGTCTTAATTTCAGTTAGTAAAATTGTTTTGTGTGCATGTGTGGGTGTGTGAAAATAATGCAGTATTTTGTTTCAAACCTCATGGGGTTTCAGCAATTATTCCTTTGACAGAAAATCTCGAAAGTCAACAGCCTTATAATGCCTAACTCCTGGGAACCAGGGGAAATTAAACATCCATCTTTGAGTTTAATGGTGTAAAAATATGCGCGTAGATAACTGCCATTATGTGCATAATTCCCTCCTGCCGAAATGCAGGTTGCAGAAGGCTCGCCCAGACAAGGTTAAGCCAGATCCCAGGTCCCTCCTTGCCCGTACCAGCCTGCAGGAGAACATTGCACGTGGGCAGGAGACGGAGCTGTGCCCGGGCAGACGTTCCCAGGTGCAAAGCAGCACGTCCCAGGTGAGGAAAGCCTCACCCACTTGTGAATATGCTTTTCCTCTTGGCTGTTCGCTAATCATCCCACCCTTCTTCAGCTCCTGGTCCTCTTTTTTATTTTTCTCCTGATCAAGGATACGCAAATGCTGCTCTGAGTCAGGGCTGCAGCAGCAGGAGTTTCATCTCCTCAGCAGGAGCAGCCCTGGGTGAGTGTGTGCATTTCTGCTCTACGTGATTGTCTGCACGCCCCTTGGCAGGCACCAAGAATGTCTCCCAAACCACGGCTCACGTCTAATCACTTCCACTCCAGACTCTTGAGGCTGAGTTTGGGACAATATAATAACCAGTTTCTTGCAGGCAGCTGGGCAGTGGTCCAGCCAAAAAAAGTTTAGTGAATTTGCTGGCTTCTAGCTCATCTGAAGTTCAGGTCCACAAATAATCTTCTACAGTCTCTTGGAAGAGGTGAGATTCTGAGAGACGTGATCTTGGGATTTCCTGCACTCAGCTCCGTAGGAGATCCTGTTCCAAACTTTGGAGGGAGTTAGGGTTTGTTTGGTGCTAGGAAAGGGAATCTGCACACTTCCAGAGACTGAGGGCTTGTGTTTGTAAACCAGACCACCATCACTTGAAATTCATTATTTAGTGGCAACAGAGAGCTCTGCATTCAGGTTGGCAGAGATTTAAAATTCTTCTAGTCCTGAAATGCTCTAAGATGTTCACACACAGTCCAGTTTAATGGGATCTGGTCCCAGTTAAGGCCAGTTATGGTAAATAGCCTGGGGAAATGACAGCAAACAAGGCCTTTACATGAGAGAGCCACTAAAGTGAAACAGCAGCATGTAAACAACAGAGACATTGAGACAAAACTGGTCCCACAGCCCCATCCTTACCCAGAACCTGTCCGTCCTTCCTTCCTTCCTTCCTTCCTTCCTTCCTTCCTTCCTTCCTTCCTTCCTTCCTTCCCTCCCTCCCTCCCTTCCATCTTTGAGTGTAATTGTGGCTGAATACTTCTGCAAGAAACTCAAAGGAAACCTGAACTCACAAGAAAAGCAAACCAAAAATCTTAAGATTCAAACCTCGAGGTTCAGACTCATTTAAAGCATGGAAACAACATGGAAAATTGCAGCCCAGTTCTCTGAAATTTAGCATTCCCAGTTATTGAAATTAAGGCTTTAGAGACAAAATGTCAACTTGAAAAAACAGAAGTGGTCCCAGATTGACCCATTGACTCCTTGTTTCCCAAGGAGTTTGATGGAAATACCTGTGTATTTCCTGGGTCTGTCACCCAGCACATGAGCTGCCTAATTTTATTTGGGAAGCTGAAGCAGAAAGTGTGACAGTTGTTTTCAGCACCTTATTGTTCTCAGCCTGTACTTAACGATAGCTTCGATGTTTTTCAAATATACCAGTCCTTTCCATTGGACTTTGATGTTTGCCACTGTAGGCACTTATTAACCAGTCAGAGCTAATCATTTGGATATCACTGGCTTAGTTTCTTATCTTGAATGATCACATTTCCCGAGTGTATATAAATGCATGAACACAGCAGAAAAGCAGATTCTGCTAAGTCTGGAAAAAATGCTTCCATTTGCAGGCAACATGCCTCTAGGCCTCCCTTACTAATGCATATTTTTACCACAATTTCTCCACAAGAGGGGAAAAGATCCTGCTAAAGGCTCCTCAAGAACCACAGTAACTCCCAGTCCAGAAGGCAGTGGTGCTCTGTTAGAAAATGCCTGTCCCTACAAAATACACATTGTAAAAGTAGGACTGTGCACATGGAGTTCAGTCAGCAGATACTTTGTGCCATAAATGCACTTGTATGTTGGTGGTCCTCATATATTTCCCATCCTCTACCAAAATGATCAAACCTCATATCCTGGGCCAGGGTTATGGGCTTCTCCCTTGCAAGATTCCATGCTCCAACACAAAATCACAGAATGGTTTGGGTTGGACAGGACCTTAAAGATAATCCAGTTTCAACCCTGCTGCCATGTGCAGGGATGCCTTCCACTGGATCAGGTTGCTCAGACTCTCATCCATCAAGTGGCCATGAGCACTTCCAGGGATGTGGCATCCACAGCTTCTGTGGGTAACCTGTACCAGTGCCTCACCACTCTCACAGGAAAGAATTTCTTCCTAATATCTAATCTAAATGTACTCCTTTACAAATTGAAGTAATTTCCCCTTTTTCTGTCACTCCAGGCCATGGTAAAAAGTGCCTCTCCACCTTTCTTGTAGGCTCCCTTCAGGTACTGCAAGGCCACAATCAGGTCACCCCAAAGCCTTCTCTTTTTCCAGGCTGAATAATCCAAATTGTCCCAGCCTTTCTATATAGGAGAGGTGCTCCATCCCTTAATTCTTCCTGATTTCCTCCTCTGGATTCGCTCCAACAAGTCAGTGTTCTCCCTGTGCTGGGACCCAGTGCTGGAAGCAGCACTGCAGAGGGGGTCTGAGCAGAGCAGAGCAGAGCAGAGGGGCAAACTCCCCCCACAGTGAACAGCTCAAGCAGGGCTGGCAGGAGGCTGCTGAACAGGTTGTGAGCAAACAGGACAATTCAGCCTCTCTCATTCTACACCAAGCTCTTCTTGCCAAATTGTCACTAAGAGTGGCAATGCTTTGACTGTCTGTGTGCTAGGAGGAGGCAAGTGGTGCTGTGATGGCAAGCCTGTTGGGGCATTTCAAACCTGCCACCACACAGAAATCTGCCCACTGAGGGAGGGGAGCTCTGGGTGTGCTCCTGCTGTCTTACTCCATGCTTTTCTCATTGGTAGTTCCTGAAAAGGGATCACATGTGTGTCCAGTTATTATTATTAGTAAATCTAACTGCATTTTTTCCAGTTGAAAGCTTCCATAAAACCTTCCTTTCCCTCCCCCCCGCCCCCCCCTTCACATGTCTTTGATTAAAAATTGTCAGTGTTTTTTTTCTTCTTATATAGCAAAATGCTTAATTTTCAATTCAGGGATTCTGGAGAGCAATTTTCATGGCATTATTCAATGAAATATAATAGAAAATACAGATAAATTTGGGGCCCAGATCTGCTTGTCAGGATTATGTTATGTCTGTCCTACAAGAGTGCATTTATGATCAGCCTGAGGATATCTGAAGATTGGGCCTGGCAGTCCACTTAAGCTCTTTCACAGATGATTACAGCAGTGCTGCTGAAATCAGGATATCAAGGTCTGAGCTAACAAAACTCATTTGAGTGAAGAAATGCATAAAGAGCAATGTGACACAATTAACAGGGCTGCTCAGGCTTGCCCAGCTGCATGGACTCACATGATGGATGCAATGGAGGTGGTGAATCCCATCAATCTCTAAACCAGAGATGAGTGGACAGGGCCACTCCACAGGTGGAGTCTGTACAGTTCTCAGACAATTACCCACCCTCCTACAATCTTCAGTGTCTAAAGGGGATATAAGTGAGTATAAAATATGTTGTCTATGCAGAATTAATAATAATAATACTAATACAAAGGACACAAACGTTCACCTCAGGTTTCAGACAAGGCAAAGAGGTTTTCAGACCATGGGGAAAAATATAAGTATCAATGGCAGGTTTATTGTCTGATGGCTATAGTTTCGATCACTGAGCTAGGGGAGTACAATAATATTTTCTTACAACACGATTGCACCAAATAATAACCACTTTCAACCTAAAAAGCCACATGTGACTATGAAGACATACAGCTGCAACTCTAAGGCTCATGCTTTTGAGATCCTTGGTAATTCCAGGAGAAAGCCAGGAGGACTCAGCAATATGCATGGACTCAGTTCATTTAGCCAGTGATGACTCAGCTCATGTTGACAAAAACATTTTATCAAATTTCCTCTCAGATTGCATCAGCTGTAAAAATATGTTCAAATAAGCTCCTTTTCTGTGTGTATCTCGCCTCTCCGTGGAGAGTTTTGTGATATTGCTACTTTAGTTCACCTTATGATTCTTTCCCACCCTGGATCAATGCAGTGATGCCAGTAAATCTTTGTATTTCAGATCTGCCCTAAGCTGGAAGTGTGGGGAGTGTGGTGATGCTTCCTGATGTGCTTGGGTGCAAGCCTGGACTGGTCTGGTCCCAGCTTAGATGTTTGATCCTGGACTTGAACCCTTCACTGGCCAGAAGTCAGGGGTTTGGAGGCTGGGTGTAGCTCTCAGCTAACACATTGAATTGTCTGCAAATTGGTGCTGAGAGTTTCAAGTGGCATTTTGCTGTGGGCTGTGGATCCAGGATCACCCCCAGGCTGAGGTGATGCTCAGGGCTCTCAGATGTGGGCTTCCTCCTGCACAGAGGCTGCTGGGTGAGGGAGTGCCTCAGCAAGGGATTGGACTGGTTTTTGTTTCTGTTTGGAGGATCATACATTTGTGTCTCCATGAAAATAAACAAGAATAGCCCCAAGCAGTAGCCAACTCCAGGCAATTTCTCTCTGTTCCAGAAGCAAAAATGTCAAGGCTCAAGCAGCCACTAAATGATGTGTGAACAGGACATGATGAGCTCTTTACTTTTACATTTTTTAAAGATATAAATATTTGAATTTAGCTCAGTCATGAGAACATAGCTGGGGGAAGGACCACAGCAGCCCAACACTGGCCACAACACCAAAACCTGTGCAGAAGAAAAGGCTTGGAAGTGCTCACTCAACTCTATTTGTTGCATGAACCATCAATACGTAATTCTATTTCTTTTGGATTTTGCTCCTCACACTGTCTATAATGAAGATTAAGGACAGAGTATTGTTTTAGCCAGGCCACAGGGAATCTGAGATGCTTATTTTTATCTCAGTCCTTCCTTCAAGTTTTAAATTATTTTTGCTGGCAAATATGGTTTAAATTTTCTGTTTAATGAAAGAAAAAAAAAAAAGAAACCTGATTGTACATGATATTTTTCTTTGGGAAGTGTCTAAAGCCCAGTGTTTTGTTCTACCTTCCCGTTACATGCTGAGTGTTCACAGTGCGGTAGTGTTGCACCATATCAGATTTCAGGGAGAAAGTGAACTTTGAGGGCTTTGGAAACTTTTTTCGCTATCAAACTACAAAATTGTCCTCTGATTCACTATTTCTCAAAACAGAGTAACAAAAGAATTTTGGACATGGGATTGAAAAACTTCATCTTTTACATCATGAGTTTTCATGCACTGATTAGTTTGCTGACAGAAAGAAATTCACCTTTTGTGCAAAAACTGTGTCTTTGGATGTGGAGGCTTCTCAAGCAGACATGGATAGTCAAAGTCCATTGCTTTGCCTCTTGTCAAGTGTCAGGTTCATTTTAAGTCCAGGAGCAGCACTTGCAGGGAAAGAAGTGGCTCATCATTCCTTCCTGCCACAAGGGCACCCTGCAAATATAATAGCCTTTGTCAGAGCTGAGATGGGGTGGTGTCACCAGCCTGTATTTGAGGGTGTTTGCTGTGATTTGCTGTGCCCTGGCAAGGCAAAGCTTTTCTTCTCAGCAGGATGGGTGCTTTCACAGCCTGTGATGTCCCTGATTTTCTCCTTTGTGGACTGATGACATTGTCTGGCCAAACTCTCCTCCAGCTGCTCAGCCCCATTACACTGTGTCACCTTCTAGCCCAGATGAGCTCATTTGGTTTCAGCAACCCCTAAAGACATTCACAACAGACTTGGGGTGCTGGGAAATGGAGATCTTGGATATTAAACTACATGTTGGTAACACTGGAACAGAATCTGAGAGTCCTGACACACTGAACCAGATTCCCCAAAGGATTTGCTCCACAGACTACAGAAGACAAAGCAGCCAAATAACGGAACAAAGATTATCAAACCAATGAATCACAATGCCCAGCTCTCTCTGGTTTAACATTAATTAATTTTTGTATGTACAGTGGTAATAATTAAACATAATTGGAGCACTTGTACAAGGGAATATACTGTAGACTACTAATTAAAATCCTCTCTGAAGAAAACAGGGACAAAGACTAGATCACAGTAATCAGCGGGCTTCTGATTAAAGAGCAAAGGCAGCAAGGCAGCTTGGAAATTATTAATTTCAGGCTGGCATCCAGTCAAAGCAGAAAGGAGAAAGAAACTTCGAGGTGATGATTCAGTGGTGCTGTGATGGCAAGTTAATGGTGGTCTGGGGTTTTTTGGTTTTGGTTTTTTGTTTCTTTTTTTTTTTGGTTTTTTTGTTTTTTTTTTTTTTGGTTTTTTTTTTTTTTTTTTTTTAGGAAAACAGTAAAGAAAGAGACTGAGCCGTGGAGACACCAAGGATACTGATCAGGCAGGTCTCAATGAAACTGATTTCTGAGTGTCTCCTGTGCACCACTGAGAAAAGCAAGGAGCTGCCCTTGACAGTGTAAGTCTAGATGAAGTTTGGATTTCAAATGGCACAGATCTGCTTCTGAGCAGAAGTTTATATGGGACAGCATTTAAATGTTATATCCATGAAAAGCTCAAAGTGCCAGAACTTCTTCATGACTTCAGCAGCAACAAAATTATTTTGATGTTTTTCTTGGCTCGTGGGCTGTTCTTCCCCTCATGCTTATCACCAATACATGGAAAGGATCTTTAGTCTTCAAAAAATACCAGTAGCCAACCTAAATTGTGACTGCACAGTGATGAAGACAGGCTTTTACTGTAGGTTACCATAAAATCATAAAGCAGGACCCTTTAAAACAGAGTCAGGAGTGATGTGACAGTCCTCTGGTCAGGTGAGTCTATTCCATGAAAAACAGTTACAAATAGACATAGCAACATTTCACACAAAGGCTTAGGCCGTGGGCGAGTTGTGATGTTGACAATTGACAGAGAGTCAGATGTTTTTCCCATTTACTGCTGAGACAGCTGAGTTTTAATGCAGAGTTGGGAAAGGCCAGTGTAGCTGCAGATTGTCTCTTGATTGTCTCTTTTTTTTTTTTTTTTTTTTTTTTTTTTTTTTTTGTCCCCAGTGTGATTTAAAAGTGGAATTCTTCTCAATTAAAAGGCACAGCAATGATTTGTAGGCAATGCAGAAGCACCTATGCCAGGTCATCCCTCCCATCCTCAGAGGAAGTGTCTAAGAGGGGCTGGATTGTCCTCCCGTATGTTTATTTTCTCCACTGGTTACAGAGGGAGAGTACAAGATCACTTTGCATTACCTATCACAAGTTTAGGTGGACAAAATTGGACAATCCCATGCTTGAAACTGCTTCTAAGAACAGCAGGAAGAGATAATCTGAGCCCCTTTTATGAGAGCAGATATCATAGTGAGACCTCACACCTAGCTTGCAAGAGCTTATTAGAGGTTTGTGGAAAGCCTTTCCCTGCTCCTGCTTAAAAAGTCCCCCACGGTGAGAACTGAGTGGAGCCCACCACAGCCCACTCTGCATGTCCCAGGGAAGAACTGCACTGTGCCAGCCAAAGGGTGCCATCCTTCATCATTTTTGTCTCTACTGGGAAAGCCAGATCATGGGGCTGTGGCTGGGACTGCTAGGCATGACCTCAGAACTAACTAAAAATCAGGATTCTGCTATTCATAAGTTCCAAGTATCTTGTAAAGCAATGAAGCACCTCTTTAATAAAATACAAAAAAATAAAGAAAAGCCCCAGTGATTACACCAATATTTATTTGTGCCTGTATTGCTACTGCCAGAAAAAACAATCTGAGGGTTTTGAATGAGGCTGCCAGCAGTTGGACTGTTTTTTGTCGCGTATGAGGGAGGTGTGTGGATTTTTTGTGTCCTCCAGAAAGCTTAACCTCACTCTCAAAAAGCCCCAGCTTGTTTCAGTTGTAGGTGCAGTAGTTCCCTGCACTCAGGAATCAGTGGGGAGTTCTGTGTCCTGAGCAGGGGATGTGGGTTCCACCTGGATGCCCTGGAGGTGCTGGAGCTGCAGCATCAGCTCCCGCCAGCTCCATGTGCCACCCCAGGTGTCCTCCTGAGCCCTGTGGGGACAGTGTCACACAGACCCTGTGTGTGAGGGGCTGCCAGGGCTGCCAGGGCTTGGTGCAGTTCCTCCTGGAACAATCTGTTAGGGAAACCTCCTACCATGGTCATGCTGAGTACAATTAGGCTGCTCAGAGTCCTTAAGAAGTATTTTTATGTCCCTCCCTTTTGCAGAGAGCACAGAATTCCCTTCTCCTCCCACTCCTACTCTATGGTATTTGCATGGAGCTTCAGATGAGGGTTTTATTAGATGCTGCCTGTATTAAAAAATCACCCAACTGTATCACAAACTTAATATAAGTTAAAAAAGAGAAAAGAAAGTAAGCTTTTACTTGGATAAAATCAGACTAAGACCTATAGTCTATATTAGACTAAATTTTATATCTTATCTGAAGTTGTAAAGAAGAATTTTCTTAACACTTTTAATGAGGTGAACAAATTTGAACAAGAAAGAATGGCAGTTTGGTAATTCATGATGTGTAATGTTTTGGGAACAATCTCCAAACAACTGTTAGCAGATTTTTTTTGACAATAGGATTAGTTGCTTAAGTACATTTTGTTTTAATATTCATTTTGTTTCATTTAAAGTATGTTAAACACTGAATTCTCAAGTCCACAGGCCAAAAAAAAAGAAAAAAAAAAAAAAAAACAAATAAACAAGCAAACAAAAAAACCCAGGAAAATTCAAGCATGGTAAGAATCCAAATGGTCATATTAAAATTAATCATGGACATGAACTACAAATATTTTGACCCTTTATTTCAACAGAGAAGCCTCATAGAAAATATTCTGAAATTTTAATTCCTTGACCTAAATATGTTTGAAGAACTCTTATATCCCAAATGCTTAGACTGAAGAAAATTTGTGTTTAGGGTCATAAAATGATGGAATAAGTTGTGTCAGAAAATGTCACTTGTTACCTATGAGAAGAAACTGACCCCTATCTCACTACAACCTCCTTCCAGAGAGATGTGGAGAGTGATAAGCTCACTTTTAAATAGTAATGCCCACACTTTGGGTTTGAGAGGGACCTGGTCTTTCCTGTATGGTGGTCTTAGCATCACAAAAAAGAGAACAGGACCCTCAGGGACTGAGCAAGTGGCCAACAGAATTTCAAAACTGAGTCAATGTGAGGAACAGGTCCCTGATTGCTGGGACAGGGCAGCCAAGGCCATGTGCAGGAGCTGATCAGTACCCTGATTAATTTGGTGGTGACAGAGCGTTATTGAGCATCCAAGAAGTCCTGTGTGATGTCTTGGTACCTTTATGCCAAAGGGTCATGAAAAATTTTAGGCACAGTGTTTTGAGTGAAGCAGTTCATGCCTAAAAGGAGAATATGACACTGATTAAGCCTAGAATTGACTGACCAGGGTATGTAAAAACATTTCATTTGGGTGTCTGAGAGCTGCATAAAAACACAGGGAGGAAACAATTTGCACTGAAGGATTAAGGTGACCCAAGGCTCCAATAAATGCCTGACAAGATTAAATTTGATTTTTCTTTCCTGAGGTCAAGCTGTTCTTTGTTCCAGTAAATTTATTTAACCACATTCACCTCCTCAAAGATGTGTTTTATGTACACTCTCCATGCACTGCAACTAAGCCCAATTCATCCTTTAGTGTTGTATCATGAATGGACAACTCCTTGTGTGACCAGTGAATGACCTCTAACTTTACCCCAAAAAATCATGAGGTTATTATATCTGTGGCAAGAGCATTTACTATTATTAGTGCCTCAGAAATGTTGCTTTTGTTACATATTTATGCATGGTACAGGCAGAAGGGTGTAGCAGGTACGTGTGCATACTCATGTGTGTGCATGCAAGGGAACTCTTAAAATTAATTGCCTTGGCACACAAAACCTTCTGGATCTGTTTACATTCCTGAGGCAAATTCCTTAATATATCTGTAGTTAAACTGTTCCACAGCCTCTAAATGCATGGCTTTGGTATGCTACCCACCTTCCCTGCACAGGGAATAGCTGGGAACATTCAGTGCCTGCTGAGAATAAATGTGCCCCTGATATAAGCACAGCAGCAACGTGTGAATATGCTCTGCTGATGCTGCTTAATCCTGAGGATAATGTACTGGATTTTCTGCCTATTATCTTAATATAGCACAGAAAGGGGAAAGTGTTTGGTTTGGAGTGTGGAGAAGTGGGCAGAGGGAGGAGGAGGAGGGAAGGCAGTGAGGAGTGTTTAAATGGCTTCAGTAATGACCTCGATGCTGATGGGGGGCTCCCACTCTCAAAATCTCAAACTGAGTGTTTGAATTGAGCAAGATTTGCCCAATGTTGTCAGATAATGTGCAGTGCTAAGGGCTGGGCCATGCTCATTTCAGATAACAGTGAGAAGTGGTTGCACTCCTTCAGGAGAGCCGGTGGGAAGTTCCTGCCCCAGCCCTCCAGGCCATGTCAGAGCCATTCCCAGTGACCTTTCAAGGCCAAAAGAATTAGCTGTAAGATAAAGGTTTGGAAACCAGCCTTGATCATGCAGATGATTTTCTCCCAGCAACCTGAGAGCTGATCCTCTACATGGGTTTGTGGTTCAGGATAGGGCAGTCCCATGAGAGATGCACCTTCTGCATAGCTGGAAAGTATGCAGCACATGAGAAAGGTGCTTATGTGTTCTCCTGGTTCTGCTATATTGGAAAAATAAAATAAAAAGGTCTGGAGAAGCTGGAACAGAATATCTACAGCTCCAAACAGAGTGACTCAAAGAAAGCGCAGGAGACAGATTCTTTTGGGCAGAGTGGTGGGTTTGAAAGGCAAGCAGAGATCTAGACCCCTTATTTTCTGACTGCTCTTTGATCACCTCTGCAGGAATAGCATCACCTGTGAGCAGTATCTTGTTCCTCCATCAGTGTCACAGAGCACATTCTCCATTTCTCCAAACTTGACTGGTAAAGCCAGTACCAACATGTTAAACCTTCTCAACAGAATATATGTATGCATCTGTTTTCTTTTCCAAGGTAAAGGTGCCATCAAAAGAGTCAGTTATGCAAGAGATGTTTTGAATGGTGTAGCAAGGTACTGCTGTAAATTATTCAATTTACCAGGTTTTCTGGTGTTGGAAGCTGGTACTTGGGAATGTGATGTTCACTAAGATGGTGAATCAGTGGAGTTTATGCAACAAGTGTTTTACATAACACCTTGCCTGTTTTTTTAATGCAAGGTAAAGAAATTAAGAAATCATTTTAGCGTTATGGAAATACATTTTTTGGGAGGTGCAGAAAATGTCACATATTTAATGTCCCTTTTAGTTTTTGTAATACTAACACTTTTTAACTTGGTGTCTATCGGGTTTCGCTGTTATTTGTCTCTGCCCCGACATAGGAAAAGTGGTTCTGGGTGGCCACGCTTCAAAGGACGAGTCTGGACTCTCAGGTTTTCAGTCTTCAATCTTGTTTATTAATTCCTATCTACAATATTTTCTCTCTGCCCAGCCGAGGTCTGTTCAGCAGGACAGCTGAGTGCACTCTCTCCCGCCCACGTGACGGTTGTGTCTTTTATAGTGAAAATTATGTCTATCATATTTCAATTCCCTTCAATTACCAATACTTTTCACCCTTATTGACAAGTGTACCTTCACCATGAACCAATCCAAAAGTGCAACATCACCACAGAAAATGGAAGACATGAAGAAGAAAGAAGAACCCAGTACCACGCCCTGAATCTCACTCTGCAGAGAGGGCTCTCCAGCATCTCTCCACTCCTTTCTGGTTGCCCCACGCACCACTGCAAATGCACAGCCCCTCTTCACAAACAGTGGCAGAAGCTGGGGTTTCCGCTTATGGTAACAGCCCCAAGCCTCTTCCAGCAGCTCCCTGTGCCTCTCTGACCCCAGCCTGGTGTCCTTTCCACTGTATGATGATGAAAATTGAGAGATTGAATGTTTACAGTGCTTACAGTGACCACAGCTTGGAATAGCACCATGGGAAGAATCATCAGCCACAGAAACAATACCACATAAGGAAAACAAGCCTTCATCAGAGATGGAAATCATCAGGTGTGATGGACCCTAAATGTACCCTCCATGTACCTAAGGGAGGAAACCTTTTGTTTTACAAGATGTGTGTTTGTAGCCACAACTCAAAGGGCCTGTGCCACAGGAACAGGAGATCACTGAGATCCTGAGATCACTGAAGAACCTGTGAAGGACACAATGCTAATTTCAGACTTGAGCCTCCTCCTTCTGGGATCAGTGTCTGCTGATTTCACCTTGCACACCTCCAAAATGAGAGCTGCCACCTTGATACCAACCAGGAGATAAACTGCTGCTCCTGCTACTGTTCTGGAGGCACTATTTACTAGCACACTTGGACTCACTTTCTTGCATGTGTTTATTCAAAGCAGTCACATGCTTCAGCAAAGATCGGTGTTGATTTATGGTGTCTGCTGAAAACCCCTGAATATCAGTTACTGATTAAATTCTCGTTATCATTTGGAATAGATTACTGTGCTAAGGCGGCTCTTGGCACACTCGATGGGATTTGTCTGGGACTGTGGTAAAGCTTGGTCAATACCATCCTGAAATGAAGTACTGCTTTATTGTACTTTGCTTTCTGCTCAGGAGACATTTATGAGAGTTCAAAATGTAAACATGAAATTCTGACTTCAGATAAGACTTACCCAGAAATATGTGTTAACTACTCAGCCGTTTGTGTGCATCTGCCTTTCTGTCCTTTTGTCACATTGAAACACGTCTTTATCTCTCTTTTATGTTTTAGTAGTGGCCATATTAGTAACCACCCAGCTTACTGCAGGGAGCATGTCCTTCAACAGTGAAACACACAGGGCTGTGCAACTGCAACCCAGAGGGATGAACAAGATGGCAGAAAAATAAAACTTTCCCCATAGAACTGCCACAGCTCAGCTGCTGCTGCAGCAGTTTGGACCTGGCACCAAGCTGGGAAGAGATGAGAGAGGAAACAAGGTCAGATGGACTCCAGTGTGAGCAAAAGCCAGGTTCACATCGGTCACCGTCCCTGTTCCACACAAACAAATCCCAGCCTGTAGCTGAAAACCTGCATCACTCACCCAACCAAATTGCTCAGCTGCACCCTGAGCTGGGGCAGTGCTGCCTCCAAATGCTGCACTGTCCTGTCCTACCTGTCAGGGTCTGACCAAAGATAACCTTTCCTGAAGGACAGCAGTGTTTTGAAACCTCACACAGCTACTCAGTCTGCCCAGTGACCTTTGCTGAGAGGCCTGTTGGGAGCAGATAGGCATTTATGGAGACCTTGCACTGCATTTCTCAGAAGCTGAAATGTCCTGCGACACGATTCAGCATTCTTTAAAACGCTGCCTCAGACTGCCTCGGTTAAAGGGAAGTATTACTTCCCCCACGTTACTTGTAACCAAAACAATGGACATTATTATACCCTCTGCTGGCTCTGGGCTGTGCGAGTGGGAGAAGGCAAGTCACAAGTTTTACTAACTAGAGGGATTGTTTGATTGCCTCTTCAAAACACCCCTAAATCTGGAACAGCAAAGCTGCAGCCACAGCCATCTTTTAAGTTTGGTATTCCTGCAAATGAGGATTTATCACTTGCACTGTTGGCAGATAGATGACTTGCCACTGAGTCACAGAGAGTTGCTCTTTTTTACCTTGTTTGCCACTTGTTCCCACAAAGGCACAGGATGCTCTGTGTTTTAAAGTATACCTCTGCCACTTGATTTTTCAGGTGTGATTTAGAGTTTAAAAAGAAAAATATATAAAAACAATGTGGAAAGCAAACATACCAGCTGAAGACTTCTTCCTGCCCAGGTGTTGCACAAAGCAACCCTAGCTCCATCAAGCAACTCTAAATTATGAAAGTAAAGGCCATTTATAACTTGGAATTCTGATTTTTTCACTGGAAAAGTAGACAGATTCTTCCACTTGAGGTGTAAGAATCACTTGGTTGATTAGGTGGTTTGTTTTTTTTTTCTTGGCACTTCTGTCTGAAATGATGAACTCTTTAATCACCCTTTCCTAGGATACCTTGTGAGTTTATTTGCATCTGCATTTTCCCACGAAAGATGAAGATTTATCAGATTACCAGCAGTCTGTAATCACAACCACACAGTACCTGAGGTGTGCTGCAGGTGCAGGGTATATGCAGAATTCCCACACATGCACACTCAGACACAGACACACACACACACACACCTGTCCCACCAACACCCAGAAAGAGTATTTCTCCTATACACCACAAATAACTTAATAATGAATAATAAATAAATACATAAATAAATACTAATATATTATTTATTGTCAATAACTAGTATTATTTAATGTCATGTCTTCCTGAGGGTGGAACTAGACTTCAAAAGCCCTGTGGGGACTGCTTGTGGCTGGAACAGGAGTGTGTGCAAGTGGACACATCCCACTGCAATGGGATCCATGGGGAGATCCCACGGGAGAGAGGCATTGCTGTAGCTAATGCAGCACCAGCAGCATCCTCCTGGCTGCTCTCAAAGAGCAGGAAATCCCAGATAAGGTAAGAGAGGGGAGCACAGGAACACAGCACCCTGCAGAAAATCTTCCAGATAACACTGGAATCCTTTACATATTCAAACAGGATGGACCCCAGGATAAGTTTCCACCCAACAAATATTTCAGGAATGCACTTGGGATCCTGCAGGGAACAGCCCAGCCCTCAGCAGGTGAGGTCCAACCTACTTTTGATGGGAAAAATGGTGAGAGAGTGTTCCCTGGGTAGGAGGCCAAGGAACTGGAGCCTGAAGAGAACATTATACTGAATTGAAAATACTTGCTCTTGGCAAATAAATCCTGTAAGGTCTGATAGAAAATTAAACACCTGAAAGGAAGATTTGAAATGTCTTCTAGGGATTTACCTTTGTGCTACATGTTTCACAAAAATCTGGGTATTGCGTTCTTGCCTCACTGCAGGGAGCTAAATGCTCTTGAAGTTTCTTGGAGTTTTGACAGGGATGGCAAAACCCCCAGGATTTTGTACCACAGGATCACTTTCAGTGCACTGTGTGGTGTCCACAGAAGTGACTTGTTCTGTCACAGCAGAGGCTCCACGGAGCAGCAGTGGCAGGACCTGGCTGCTGGTGCAGAGTAGGACTGAGGTGTGGGGGACTTCCAAGAGCCTGGATGGAAGGCAAACCTGCAAAAAGGGTGGGGAAAGAGGATTTCTCCTTCTCCTCACTTGACTTTCCAATTTCTTTGTGTGGAGCTCTTAGGAGGGGTGAAAATAGGATGGCTGCCAGAAAACTTGGGAGAAAGCCTGCTGTAGGCTAGATTTATTTACTAGATAACATCTCGTGCAGGTAACTTGCAGCTTGTCTTACACTGAGGTTAAACATTTCTCTGACACTGAAATTCAATTTACAGGTGCACTGTAATTAATCCTAGATTGGACTCTCAGTGCAAATTGAGAGACTTGGGGCCATATTTTACATCTTCTATCCTCCCAGAGAGTATTTACATTACAGAAAGATCAGGCTTCTAACAACTACCACTGAGGAAGATTTGCATTTCTGAAATATTTGAATTGTGCTGTCCTAGCCCATTTGCTGCATGTTTTGTTTTCACAAAAATTATATAATCACCATAAACAGCATTTTTGGATGGCATTGTGCATGCTGTGAATTCACATGGTAATTCCCTGAAGCATCTGTTCCTCCATTCACAGTCTACCTAAGTAGAACTTTGCATCCTAATATTTCCCATTTTCTGCCACAGATTAAGGGTACATTTCTCAAACGCCTGGCAGTGAAACAGAGAATACAATGAAGATACCTCAGCTAGATCTCTCTGAAAGATCTTCCTAGCTGTCTCCTTTTGGAAGGACTTTTTAGAGGACAGGGTAGGAGTGAAGTACTTTGTGAGGAGCTGGGTGGCATTGAGACTGCAGCTGGCTTGGGAAAATTTGGATGCAGAAACAGTGTTGGCAGTGCTGACACAGAGCAATGCTCTCTAGAACCTGGCTAAGTGTTTTCCTCTCTAGCAAACCTTTTTCAGGCATAATTTACCCTGGAACTACTTGCCTAGTTTAAAGAAACCACACTGCTGTGTAACAGTGACATTCCTGGTACCAGTTTCCAGCTCACCTGCTGGATTACAGCTTTGGCAGGGTTTGTCTGGTCAGGGGGGTGGTCTGAGTTCACCCCTGCAGCCCTTAAGTGAAGACACAAAAGCAAAGAAAACACTTCATGACTGATGAGGTCCTCAGAAATCAATTGCTGAAACAAAAGTTTTATGCCAATAGCTGAATTGATATGATTCATCCTGGGCTTTACTGAGCTTAGCAGTTCTTCGAGTTGGTGCTTCCATTGTTTGAGCACTTTCATAGCAAAGGGAAAATTTAAGTTTCAGACAGAACTCCACTGTCTGCTGTTCTGTTTTATATTGACATTTTTCAGTTGCATTAACATCCAGTCTCTCAGCTAATCTGGTCCCATCCCAGCTCATACAAGATCTCTGCTTTTCAGTAAAAAAGATTTTTAGTACAGGACAGGTGACATTCCCCTGTTTTCCTTTCAGCACACAAAACCATAGAGCTGGGCACGTGAGAACAGACTCATCTTCATGGTCCATGTCTGGAATGTCAATAATTTCATTATGATTTGTTTAGGGATGGAGCATACCCAAACCTCGGAGAAGCAAAACAGTATTTTCTTCACACAGGGCCTCATAGCTGATCCATCCCAATCTCAGAGAACCCCTAAAATTCTAGGATCAAATCTACAGTGTGTTAATAATTCCTCAGGTTCTTCAAAAATCCTTTACTCATGTGCCATACCCAGTCTCCCTGTTGCTAATGCAAGTGCCTCCTCCTAGTGATGACCTGTCAGGAAGCACAGTTTGCAGGGGGGTTTCATGTCACCATTATCTTCTTTTTGCTGTTCTGTGAAGATGGGACCAAACAGAACATTTCAGTTTTGCTCTACTGTTTTTCTACCAAGTGATCAACTCTCATTCTTGTTGTGAACCCACAACAAGGGTTTCCCATTCAAATCCTGGGCAGGTCCAATTTTAGCTTCTACTAGCAAGAGTGTTCAGACCATTAAATACAAGGTCGGGTTCTGTTTGTTTGGGTTTGTTTTGTTTTGGTTTGGTTTGTTTGTTTGGTTTTGTTTTGGGTTTTTTGTTTGGGTTTTTTTTTTTTTTAATTTGTTTTTGTTTTGTTGGTTGAGTTTTTTGATACTATAAATGGCAGCCAAAAGGAGAGGTTGCTGCTATGTCTGTGTGTGAAGGGTGATGCTCTTGGCATCTGTACAATCTGTGTGTGACTAAGAGACATATCCTGATCCACACTAATTTCCTTAAGGTCATCACCTCTGTTCTTCTTTGTCATATTCTAAGACTGATGATTTTTTTTCTCTCCTGACCCCAGGCCTGCAGACTTCAAGGACAGGATTTTCAGAAGTGACTTAAAAAGAGTTTTTATCTTGAATAATCCTGACTCTCTTAATCTTTTAGCTCTGAGATGGGGCATGCTGTGCTGTTTGAGTTTCAGCACATGTGCACCACACAGAACACAGGCATGGTTCTGGTATGAGGAAGCTGATGTGTAAATCAAGATTTTTCTTTGTAGCCACCCTTGATGACAAAACAATGTCTCACCTTGCATAGGGGAGCAAGATGAGTCATCAAATCTGATGACTTCATTCTTCCCACAGACACAAGGCAAGGTGAAGTTCACCTCTTTTCCTTCCTCTCCTTGTGTGCTTCAAGGTATTTTGGAGGCTGAAATATTTCCCACACAAGCTCAGGGAAATACAGGGTGTTTTAAAACAGAAAAGACTGCCAAGATTCATGGAAACCACTTAGCACTTAGAGATAGACATTATTAGATAGACATTGTTTTATCAAGACAAAAAACCAATATCAGAGAAGGTGAAAGGCACCTGAGATTATGCAGAGCTGTCATGGAGGACATGACCTGAAGACCCCAACTGTTCATTTCCTTTGGGTCTTAGTTTGTGTTTCTCTGAAGAGAAACAATGAACTCAGAAACCTCCTGTGAAACTCCTGTGAGCTGTTGTGTGTACCTGGGTGTGTTTGAGTGTTGCAAACCCTTCTTGGGCAGCTCCCAGAATGGCAGAGGTGGTGAAAGCAACACTGAAGGTGCAGGGCAGTCTGAGAGCTCCTGCCCAGGCACAGGAGCTGGTGTAGGTACAGATGCTAAAATTCTGTTTGGCCTTTCCAGGAGTGCCCAGAGTCCAAGGCAAGACTGATGCTGAATTTCCACTGATAATCCACTTTGACTGAAACGAAACTATGCCCTGGAGATGCCTTGGATCTATTGGACTGGGGGACAGGAAGAAAACTGGACCAAGAAATGCCTTCAAGGTGGTTTTAAGGAGAAGTCACCTCCAGTCTCCTGCTCTTGGACTCCAAATCCTTGTACATGTGAGCACACGGGAAGTTCTGTGTCTGGCATTGGTCAGAACTGGAATATTATTGCTTGATTGGTCACTTTTCCCCATTTCTGGCTTCCACTTTCCAGAAATAAAACAATGATTAGTAGCACAGGAGAGGAAGCAAGAAGAAAACTGCAGACAAAGTTGAAGTTTAGTAGGTTATAAACCTTGCTAGGTTTGATGAGCTCCTGGCTGGGCCATGGAGTGTTGGGAAAGTAAAGTAAAATTTTAACTCAGACAAAAATCCCAGTGGTGAATCAGCAACCAATTCTCTAACATCACATCCCTGCAAGCACGTCCCTCACGTCTCCGAGGAGTGAGTGATACCTTTTCCTGGGACGTACACCTTCCATGTGATGTTCCTGAGTTCAGTGCTAAAAGAAGAACAGTGCTGCCTGGCATGTTTTGACCTGTGTGTGCTCTGAGAATGTCATTACCTCTGATGAGCTATTGTTTTTCTTCCTCCCTTTTCCATTCCATTTTTTTTTTTTTTTTTTTTTTTTTTAGAATTAAGATCCGCAGTCATAAAAAGTGCTTCTGCTCATACCCCTTGACTACAGGTCTGGGTGTGATTTGTTTCCCCGTGGAGGTATTGATATGCTTCTGAAAGATAAGGCCTTCTCTTGAATGCAGATAAAAAGAGTATCTGTCCTGAGGCAAGGCAAACTGCAGAACAGCTTTCCAAACAGAGAAAATTACCTTTCCTGATTCACAGGTCATAGGTGCCCATAACGCCTGGTTCTGCCATGAAGTGTGTATCAGAAGATTTCAGAAGAGGTTACAGTGTAAGGACATCTCTTGGAACCTTGGATGCTGAGAATTTTAAACTTTCTGTGCTGAAAGGCACAGACCCTCAAGAGAACATTCTATTTGACCTGGGGCCGTGGAGAAGGCTTCTAAAATTGAATGATAGAACTGGGATTACGGGTGGGTAGTTTGAATAGAAGTGTGTAATATCACATGGTGGGAAACACGGAGTTTAAGGTTTTAGAATATAGTAATATCTATAAAGCTAAGATGGAGGTTTTAGGGCATTGTCTGGTCCTTCTTCATTTTCTTCTTCATGGGTTTGGGTGATATTTTGTAATTGGATAGAAAAGTCGGTATTGCGGGACGCGGGTGATTGGTTATTGTGTTAAAAGTAAAAATAATTTAGGTGTAATTTCTTAATTGGACAGTTTAGCCTTAAAAGACCTTGAAGAGAAATATAGTTAGTCATTTTGTAGCTTGTTAGTAGAATGCAGTACAACTCACCGCTTGTGTGATTGTAATATAGATAAGAAACAATAATAATTTGAACCCAAACACGAAATACCATCTCGAGCACTTCAATCCTGACCTTGACAGAGGCAGAAAAAGAAGCCAGAAACTGGCAGACATCTATTCTGGAAAACTTAGTGGGAAATTAGTGGGCAGCTATGGGATTTTTCTGTCTTGCCCCTATCTGCTGCAGCCATCCAACCCTTCTCCTACCCCCAGCACCAGCACACAGCCCATGTGTGCTCCTCTCACCTGCAGCCACTTGGCTGAAGGCACCCACCAGAAATGATGATGCAGCAGCAACTGAGCAGAAAAGAGAAATTGGTTGCACAAGGAGGAACTGAATGTAGATGGAAATGTAAAAACTTACTACTTCCTTGTTAACAACCACTGAATAGGGCGATATGGTGGTTGTTCAGCCCCTGACTAATTCAAGCCTGGATGTCTCATCTCAGGGAGGTTCCCCCTGGGTTTGTAATTAGCAAACACATTTGAGCTGTGTGAGGAGCTCTGGGGGGCTCTCAATGGCATGTGAAATACTGCACTTAAGGTAAGTGTGTATGCACTCACTGTTGTCTCTCACCACCATAAATTCAGATTTACAGGTAACTGTGTGAAATGGGGGCAGCAAAGGTTTTAAGGTTTAACACTTTGAGAGCCCATACTGCATTTGACACCTGGACAATGCCTTGGCAGGAAATACAGTAATTTACACTGTAAATTTCTTTACCTTGCACTTCAGAAGGCTGACTCCCTTGATTGCCTGGAGCCTTATGAAAAATGGCAATAAAAAAACTTTGTATCTAGGGATGACTCTGATTTTCATGTGAAGCTTGTGTTTTGCAAGACCAAAGCTCTTCAGCCTGACCAATGACTTTGTATGGCATTTTTGTGCTCAACAAGAGACTGATATGGAAAACCAACCTATGCAACACTATTAGCCTCTCGTTGTGGTCACAGGTTTTCTTGCCATGTTCTGTGGAGGCTGATTTCTGTTCATGCTGCAAAGCATAGACCTCTGCTTGCTCTGTATTATTCTGTTCTTTGTGACCAGACTACTACTCTACCTCCAGCAAAAGGAAAATGGAAAACTACTGATCTTTTCTTTTTTTGTGAGATCTCTACCTCTTGCTTACTCCTTTTGCCTCTTTCATCTCACTGCATATAACTGAAAGAGTTAATAAAATATTGGTTACACAAAAATATTGTTCTCTCTTATTTCGCTAGGGAGCTGAGGCTTTTCAGGCAGCTTAATAAATAGTACTATGAACCTAGGGCTGTTTTTGCAATAGGTGGCTTTAATTAGTGTTTAACGTAGGCTGGAAAGAGAAAAGGGGATTTCAGAATCAATGCTAGGAAACAAGTAACATCATTGCCAGGTCAAGAGAGTTTCTTCTCTCAAATGCAACCATGAAATTTGCCTTGCATAGTTCTGGATTTGTTGTTTCTGGCTTTCTGTGGTTAGACTTTTCCAGTTTACAGGAAGAATATGTCCATCAATCCTTCCTTTCTCAGTACCACTCCTTTAAATGCTGCCTGGGCTGTTGGCATCCAGCTGTGAGCTTTCAGGCTCTGTCAACATCACCAGGAGTGTGTACTGCAGAAGCACTGTGCCTTCATTTAATTATATGTCCCCAACTTTTATTTTGAGTGAGCTCAGGCCCATTTCAGGCCCTGTTTCTCTGCTGGAGGTTTTGTGGATGAGCAGAGGCTCTGGGACAGACAGCCCCACCAGGAAGCTGCAGGTGAGTTAAGGAGAGCAGCTGCAGCACTTCTGGTGGGCAAAGAGGAGTTGAACTTGGATTACTGCACCTTGTTATCAGTAGTGAGAAGAGTGGATTATGAACAAAGCTTTGACACCATGAACTTTTTTAACAGCTACTTTAATGGCTGTATTTTGAAGAAAGAGAGAGAGTAAAGCAACCAAACACTGAAGACCTGGGGAGAAATGCAATGCAAGAAGGAATCAGAGCAATGGAGTGGGAAGGGGTGCAGAGAGATCAATCCATCCTTTGCAGAGGAAGAGTTAAAATAAGAGTTAAAATATGCCTTAAAAGTGGAAATTAATGCTTAATGCTGCCTTTATGTACTTTCACAGATGTCAAAACCCTTCATGCTCAGCTGGTTTAGCAGTGCAGTGCTCATGGACCACATTGCCTCAGGTTACCTGTGGGCAGCAGAGTTGTTGGCTTCCTTTGTCTACACAGGCAGCAATGGCAAAGCCATAGAAAGTACCTAATCCAAAATTCACTGTACAGTAAAACATTATTCACCTCCTTGCTCCTCTCCCAGCAAGCTCTGGCAGAGAGCAGAGGGAAGATTTGTGGGACACAAAACTTTCAGAGATTGAATTTCTCCACTTGTTTCTGTGGTTCTGAGTGAACAGGTGGAAAGGAAAGGACAACAGGAGATGCTGAGAGCATATAAGGGGTAAAGTCATACTGGGGTGTGCATGGAGATGCCTGCAGAACAGCACAGGACTGGGAACATGCCAGACTAGACATGGTGTGTACTGAAGGGGCTGAATTTTTTTTTTCCAGTTGACAAGGATGTTTTGAGGGGGGTGTTTTTTTTTTTTTTGTTTTTTTTTTTTTTTTTTTTTTTTTTTTTTTTTTTTTTTTTTTTTTTTTTTTTTTTTTTGCTAGAAGCACTCAAATTTTCCTTTCTATGTGTCAATGACTGCAGGATACTGCTGCTTACAGTCAAAATGGCCACCACCAAAAGTAATAATATGTTGAGAGAACAGGTGTATTTAATCCCCTTCCCAGTAGTTACTCATTAAAAGAAGGCAAAATAACCCAAACCAGCAGGTGTTGCAAGGGAGGGAAAAAAATAGTTAAACATGCAGGTGATAAACATCTGAGTTACTGATTAACTCATGGCTTTTGTAACCCCAGAGCTCTTCAGCTGGCTTACTGGGAGACCAAAGCACAGAGTTGTGCCAGTGCAATAATTTATAATGCACTTTATCTCTCCTTGGCACAGAAGTGCCTGGGCTGTGACAGTGAGGACAGCACTGCCCTCTCTTGATGGGAAGGGTTCAGATCCTTTTCAACACCTGCAGTGCCTTTCAAAGTGTGTCAAAACAGCCAAAAAATCCATGTAGGACAGGGTGGATTGAAGTGTTACCTCCTCTTTGGGGTGCCAACTGCCAGAAGCTGGGAGAGAAGAGAAGGAATAATTGACTTGCTGTGTGTGTACATCCTCAGGCATCTGCTTCAGGATGTCCACTGCAGGTGGGATGCTGGGGCAGCTGAGCTTTGGTCTGTGACTCTGTGGCCAGGCTTATGCTCTCAGGGGAAAGTCTGGCCTGGAAGGGAAAGCGGAGTCTGAGCCCTTTCAGGAGCAATCACAGTGAAAGCAGTGCAACACGCCTGGCAGGACGGAGAACCGGCTGATGCTCATCTGTGAGGAAAAATGGTGATTTCAGATGCCTTCTTCCACCTGAAGCATCTTGTTTTCCCTCCTGCACCCAACCAGCTGCATTCAGTCTGGAGTGCTGCCTCAGGCAATATCTCTCCCTCGCTCTCAGTCTCGATGTTGTCACTTGTTTCTGCAGCCTGTCACCCGGGTTTCACTGAGCACATCCTGTTTGCCATCTGGAGGTAGCTCTGAGAAGGGAGGTGGCAGCACTCACTGCCATCAAGGGTTCAGCTCAGCCTCCACAGCTGCTGGCTCTTCCTTATGCCGCCTGACTAGAGCATCCTGAGGTCCTGCAAGGATGTAAGGAAACTCTTTGCCATGTGGTGCAGAGGAAGTCCTTCCAAAATTTAACAGCTGCATTTTTAACTAACACAGCTTGTGTTTAAGTTGCTCTGGCAAAGAACTGATCCTGTGGCACCCCAATCTCTGCTTCACTCTGAGGTTGTAAATGTGAAGAAAAAAACAGAAGCACTCAGCACCATCAGTAGAGATGGACACAGGCTTGCTGAGTGGGCAGGATGTCAGGGTCCACCAGGCTGAAGGTGAATGCTGGAGCATGGTGAGCTGAGCCAAGGAGGGCCTAGCTGTGTCTCTGGGATAAAGGATGCCCTGTGAATGGAGACTGAAAAGATCCAAGTCTGGTTTGTGTTCTCTCTTACTTCTGCTCTGTCTCTTTTAAAGCTCCTCATCTATAAGCCAAAAGCAATTGCCATTAAAAATCCAAACTCTTGTTTCTCACCATTAGCTGTCACAGAAGGCAAAAATGCCCATTTGCTGGACCAGCTCATTCTGCTGCTTGACCTGCCTTTGCAATGCTCAGCTTTAATATTTTTCACTTTAAATTTCACAGTAAGACTCTATTTTCCAGGTCCCAAACAAACAGCAGGGTGCACAGTGAACAATAGCAAAGGGTTTGGCAGCATGCAGGTTTCTTCTCTGTGCCAGAAAAGCTTTTCTGATGGCCCTGAGTTCCTCTTTACCCCCCTCTGCCAGGGCCTGACATCAGGGAAAGAGAAAATACAATTGAATGCCATCAAGAGTAATGTTCTGTTTATTTTCCTGCTAACAGAATTATTTTCAGAACATCTCAGAAATCAGAAATGGGAGCAATGGGAGGGGTGGGAAAAATCTGAACAAGTCCACTTTGGGATTTCATTAGCTGCCAGCACAGAAGAGACTGGAATCAGGACTGAAATGCAGACCAGAGACACAGTAAATGAAGCTGTACATGTCACATGTCCTTGTTTACCCTTCTAGTAAAAGATCATGAAGAACTGGGGAGGTTTCTCTGCCAGAAGCAGGATGATGTAATCTGTTAATTGTGTTAATTGTGTTTATTGATTATTGCTGGTTCCTATAGCTGTGTGGGTCAGTCAGTCCAGAGCATCTCATACATCAGTATGGATTTACCAGGAGAGAAAATAAAAGGAGATATGGGCTCCTCCCCATGAGCAGGGGCTGCTGCTGTTTGCCCTGGTGCCCAGGTTGTGCATCTGCACAGCCCCTGCCCTGTGACACAAAATGGGAGAGCCAGTCTGGCATCTCTTGACTGCTGGAAGGGACAGGTCTTGCTCCCTCTTTTTACCTCTCTCCTTTCTTCCCCACAGTTGCACCAGTGCAGTCTTGCTCTCTTGCACAAGCTGTAACTTGGATGGGAAGGGGAAAAAATAAATTTCCATGGGGCTGGGGCTCTGCCGCCTTCTGTAAAACAATTTTTTTTTTTTTTTGTTTAGTAAGACTACTGTGTTAAATCCTGCTTTGTTAGCTCTAAACAGTTGAGATCCTAGTTTGTTCTTGTTCCATGAAATAGTTCTGGCTCAAAATCTGCTTAATTATTCCTTAAAAGGGAGGCTCTTAGGATGCTGAGCTCTCTTATCCAGCACAGAGCAGCAGGACACATGGGCTATGCAGATCGAGGTCAGTGGGATGTGCTGTGTGTCTTCTTGCACGAGTGGGGTCCCCTTGTCCAAATGTTATGTGCCCATCAGAGATGTTCAGTTCTGCCTTCCAGGATTTTGAATAACCCTCAAGAGTTCAAGTGATCTGCTTGTCCTCAGACCAGGAGAAATGAGGTGGATGCACAAGTGATCAGGTGTGGGTAGAGGAAAATGGGCTGGCTTCCATCCAGGTTTGCAAAGTGGGAATCAGAGACCAAGTGTGCTGCTCCTGACCATGCAGCCTCTGGACCACCTCTGCCCACTCCTGCAGGGAAGATGTTCCTCCTCTGGAAATCCCCACAGCTAGCACTGTTTCCACTGCTTTAATTGTTATTGCCATCCCTGCAATTACAACTGCTGTGACATGGATCAATAACAAACTGATGAGCCAGAGCCTTTCCTGAGGCTACTGCATGGAGCAGGGGTGAGGAATGGAGCAGGAGGCTTTCCAGCTTTCAGTTCACTGCCTCCTGTGTCACCAAAGTCAGTAATAACCTAAAATCAGGCAGCACAGAGGGCTGACTCAGCAGGACCCCCTGGTGGGCTTGCTGCCTGCTCCTCTTTGAACTGATTCCATTGCTGATGATGGGGAAGAAAATACATGAGAAGGGATGATGGACCTGTCACCTCCTGACAGCAGGCTGGTGTCAGCCATGGACTTCACTGGGGCTGGGTAGAACAGGGACACTTGACCTCTCTCTCCTGGACCAGTCCAGGGATGTCTTTTCACAGACAACTGTGCTATGAAATGAACTTACAATTTTCCGAGAGAAGTAGTTCTTTCCATAGGAAAGAGTGAATGAGCCATGAAATGACATTTCTGTCCTTTACACAGTATCAGGACCCACAACTCAATTGAGCTTTTAACCAGAACAAGCTATTTTACTGATCTGTGTGCTGTGAACTGCCTTTCCTTGCCCATTCCCATTTTGGTAGGGACTGCATTCGTGGCATCACTTTCTTTGTGCAACTCTTTTTCAGCATAAATCACTTTCCATTGTTCCAGTCCAACCACCGACTGGAAAAGAAAACATGCATGGGCTTTGATTGCCATCTCTCTTGCTGGCAAAGGAGAAGTGCCAAACAGTCTCTGAGTCAAAGCTAACAGTGGGTGGCCAACACCTGCTTGGCTGTTGGGAGGAACAGTGAGGAGATGGCAAAGAACATGGGGATGGCTCAACCTGCCCTTGGCAGAGAGGCATTTCCTCCTGCTTCGGGGTGCGCTGGTGGGACCTGGCTTTGAGCTGACTCAGGCTGAGTCCACAGTGATAAATAAAACACAGATTAAAACCCTGTCCCACAGCTGTCCTTTCTGCTTGGCTGTTTGCACACTTGCTGTCCTGGTTCTGGGGGCCATTCCCACGAGGCAACACCTGGAACATGGATCTAATTGCAGGCAGGTGGATGTGGGCTGTGCTAAAGGTTTGGGACTTCTGACATGGGCATCACCTGCAGTTCTCATCCAAACCCACTAAAAACAAGGGAAAGATCTCCTGGTGTCTTCAGCAGCCCCTGTGTCATGTCCTAAACTGGATTCAGGCCAACATGAGATGAGACCAACCTCACTGCCCAAGCGGCCTTAGGCTGATGCCAGTGGAGTGGTTGGAGTGAATTCTCAGCAGCAGGGCTGGTGCTGAGGGGTGAGAGCTTCCTCAGAGATGGATGTGGTCATCAGGTCCAGGAGCTTGTAACTGTGAGCATGACAAGTCCAGTCAGGGTAAATTTTGGAATAGTGGCCTGGATAATGGTTAATGACTGACCTATGGAATAAGTTATTGTAGATTAAATCTGTTAACCTCATGCTTAAAGCAGCCATGCTGTACTCTCCCTCCACAGATGAGGATTCCTTCAAAACAGAATGGGATTTAATAACTTAAGTTATTAATTAACAAAGGAAAATTTTCACTTTGTTCCAGAACCTATTGCAACGTTGTAAATACGGATGATTTTTTTTACTCTTTTCTCTGACTTTCAAAATTACTCCACAACTCCTAAAAATTTGGAGGCGGGAAAAAAAGATTTGGACAACGTGTTAAAAAAATTAAAACTTAGGCTCCAAGGATAGCTAGATTTTTGTTGTGTAAATATATGCATATTTCTGTACAACCCACTTTGTAAAAATAAGGTTTAAGATAATTTTTAAAATTATATAGTCATTAATTCCATTTCTTGATTATTCTTTGTAGGAGAGTAGCTACATTAAGTATTTACATTGTCTGTGTATCTTGGGGATAGGAATAATTTTTTTTTCTACATTTGTACATCTGGTAGTGAGGACAGACACCATTATGAAGACACTGAACACTTTTGCTGCAGCAACAAGGACTGACCATGTCACTGTCATTTTGGTGACAACATGTGGCCTTGCTGCATGCCATTAAGTGATAGGATTTTTAGGAACCTGTTGAGGTACAGAAAAACATTTGACTGACAGACAAGTTTTGCCAGGTTCCTTTTCTTTCTTTTTCTTTTTCTTTTTCTTTTTCTTTTTCTTTTTCTTTTTCTTTTTCTTTTTCTTTTTCTTTTTCTTTTTCTTTTTCTTTTTCTTTTTCTTTTTCTTTTTCTTTTTCTTTTTCTTTTTCTTTTTCTTTTTCTTTTTCTTTTTCTTTTTCTTTTTCTTTTTCTTTTTCTTTCTTTTCTTTCTTTTTCTTTTTCTCTTTTTCTGCTGCTGAGCAGATCAAAACAATCTGGTCAAGGCCCAGATCTTCCTGTGCTAAGCTCCAGGCAGAGGTTTGACAAAAGACAAGCTGAAATAATTTAATGGAATGGATACCAAGTATGACATATCTATAAATGCCATGTGGCATTTCCATGAATCCAGATCCAGAAAGTTAAATTCAAGGAGAGGGTACAGGTGAATACAAAGATGGAATTTTAAAAATTCTTTTTTATTTCTCCTGGGACTAATGGAAAATCATGCCACCTGGTGTAAATTGATGTAGCTTTGACCTCTGGGAGGAGATGATCTACATCCATGAGAACATGGCCAAGTATTACTGTGCTGTAGGACTGCACAGGAGTGGAGGGTCTGAAGGGCACCGTTATCAAAGGAAATGAATACTTGAAACACAAAGAATTAAAGTTGCTCTGTAACCAGAGGCCAACATTTGTTGCTGTAAGCACAGTAATCTCTCTATCCTTCCTGCAAAATAGAGCCTCTCCCAAAATAACCTGGATGACAGAGCCTCTTCCCTGATGAGTTTAAAGGAATTTTTCTGTCTTTTGTTCCAAACCCTGCAACGTCAGCTGGTTCACCAGAGCCATTCCCCTCCTGGAGCAGCCCATTGCCATAACCCCAAAACCCCAGCCTTGCACAACAGAAAAACACTGTTCACCAGTGATTTTTCTTCCTAGAAACCTCATCTGAAAGGACTCTTGGTAGGTGTCTGGCCCAAGAGGGAATCCACAGTACTGTGTGAGACCAGCCATGGCTTTAGCTAGCCATGCCCTGATGTCCTCAGGGACAGAGGTCCCATTTCCTCTCCTGGCTGACCTGTTTCCTTCTCACCCTCCTGGTCAGAAAGGGCTCTTGCCTAATGTCCAGCCTGAACCTCCCAAGCTGCAATGCATGGCCGTTGTTTCTTCTACTTCATTTGATACTACAGAAATGAATGTGTCTCAGCCACCTTCACCTCCCCTTTATAGAAGGCCAAAGCATCAAAACCACACAGTATTTCTTGGCCTTTTTATACACTGTTTGCTTATATGGTAGAAGAGAAGGCTCAGGGTACACATTCAGGCTAGGGACTAACTAGGACCTGATATCATCAATGTTATTTAGTCCATAGTGTGTTTCTTGACACTGTTTTAGCTCATGGCCATTCATCCCCAGGCTTAGCCTGGGACACAGCATCAGCCAAAAACTGTTCCCAAAGACAGCAGATTTGAAGCCATCCAGTATTTTTAGAACAGTGAGGTTTAGCTGTACAGTCATACTCCATGCCCTTGGTCACAAGAATGGGATATGACCTATCTTACTATATCCTACTTTTATATTTATATATCTGCATATATAAACATGTCCCAGAACAGGCCTCTTAAATGCCAGCTGCCAGTTCAGCCTTTGCAATGTCCAGCATTCCCTTCCTGCCACCTCTTGGGACACAGTGTAAACATTCACTTTCGTGTCACAGGAATCCCACTCTGATTATTCCGCTGCAGTACCCTTACATTATCTCATATACTTTCCTTAAAATACATGAGTTTAAGGAATAGCATCATTTTGGGTAACAGGGACAGTACTTGGGGCTACGAGAGATGCAGGGTTAGGTGCTAACCAGAACAGTTCTCTTGTCCTCAGCACTGCTGGGTGAGACCCGCTCCAGAAAATTAAGTCTGAGCAGTGCTGATGTAGCCACAGGAATGAACAGCTGGCTGTTGCTGGAAGGATGTCTAGAACTGGTAGATGAGCCTTACTCTGCTTTCCATTATCATGAAGAAAGCATTGGGCAAACAGCTCACACACTGCTGGCAGCCAGCAGCCAGATAGACCTTCTGTTTTCATTGAAACCAGATAATTAATTTACAGCATTGATTGTTTTTTACAATATATCTGTGCCTCATTTAACATTTGGTACTACAGCTGAGAACAAATAAACCCAAAACTATACAAGCTGATCATATTGGTAGCATAACATGAAAGTCCTTCTAGAAATAACTGAGTTGCCTTTATGGTGCACAAAGGACATTTTGTCTGCTATAACTAAAGCCTTTTACATCCCCAAATAAAAGATTTGTACCACTACAACATAGCCAGGACTCCCAAACATGTGTTCTTTTTCAGGAAATTAGGTTACAAGAGAAGAATTTTTTATTTATTTTTTTTTCAATGATGAGCATTTCTATAGAGTCAGTAAAAAAAAAAAAAATCCACAATATATCTGGGAGTGCTGTCATTCTTTTTCAGGAAATTAGGTTACAAGAGAAGAATTTTTTATTTCTTTTTTTTCAATGATGAGCATTTCTGTAGGGTCGGTAAAAAAAAAAAAAAAAATCCACAACATATCTGGAAGTGCTGTCGCCTTTCAAACAGAAAGGAAAACTGCACAGAAAGCAGCACTGATAGAAACCCTTAGGGTGTGAAGCCTTGCAGAACTTCCCCAGTCTTGTTCTCCCTCATGGCCTGTGGGCGCTTGCATTTAGTTATTACCCAGAGGCCAAAATAGATAGATTCAGCAAATAAATCCCAAGCCTTACAGCTGTGAAGATAGAAGGGTGAGGAGGGAACACACTCTGAGCCTGTGATGTGACACACTGCTCTGAGAGTGCTCCAGAAGCCGCGGGATAACTCATGGGAACGGGAAAAGAGCACGCTCTAGTGGGGAAATTATTAAAGTCTATTAGAAAAATCTATTAGAAAACAGATCATTGCACTGAATACTGCATGTGAGAGCAGCTGCTGCTTCCTATCTCTGTCCAGTGTTTCTTGTCCCATCACTGTGCATCTCCTGTCACTTGTTGCCCCTGGTACCCCTTAGCCCGCCCTTCCAAGGGGCACAGTCCCTCCAAGGCTGTCCCAGCTGCTGACACGCAGCCTGGGCTGACTGAAGGAGCCAGAACTGGGGCTTCTCCCTTTGCCTGGCTGAGTGCACTTGGCACAGGGCACGTTTGCCTGTGCCAGTGTGGCAGGGCCAGTAAGGGGGGCGTGGGAGGACAGTGGGGTCAGACCTTGATGGCAAAGTGCCCCGTCAGCACAGCGATTAGCGAGCTCCTTCCCTCTTCCTTTCACTGTCACACAGTGGAAAACTCTGTCTCCATCAGGAAGAACTCATTACTGGCAAAACAGACACTAATCAGACATTAGTTGTAACCATTAATGAAAAAGCTAATGAGGTGCTGAGATCCCCAGCGCTGACTAAAATGAGTTAATCACATCTCACTGCTCAAAGGCCCATTAATCTGTGTGCATGCTGATGTTTCCCATTCCTTTGCTTATTATAGGAAATAAAAAACACTGTTCTGGCTTCATTTGTGTGCATCTGCTGGATCTCTCTGCTAAGCTGTAACGCCATCTTGCAAAACCTGCAACTGGTGACAAGCAGTGACATTCCCTTGGCCCACAGGAAGCCACCACAGAGAGGTGGAATGGCACCCACCTTCAAGGAAGGAATCAACACCGTGCCCACAGCCATATAACAGTGATTTCTCACTGCCCCTGGCTTTTGGTCTAAAATGTTTTTCCAGCCCTTAGAAGTAACAAGAAGTAAAGAGCCACCAATGCCCCAGGTGCATTCCTACTGAAGCAGCTTGTAGTTTTTTTCAGCTAGTTTCCTGTCTTTACTGCTAGTGGTGAGTATTAATCTCACCTGATTCCAGTGGGATATCTCTGGGATGGATGGGTAATGAGAACCATCCAGCAATTGAGGTAGTTAGGTGTAAATTTGACCTAGACTGATTTCAGATGTTATTGGCAATACATATTCACAGACTTCCAGAGATCCCCTGGAATTCACGGGATTCCTTCAGTATCTAGTTTATTTTAATCTGCCTGGAATGGAGTTAGTTTTATTCCTAGCACCCATTCAGTGCTGTGCTTTGGATTGGTGGCTGTGGGAAGTGAGTGAGTGGCTGTGTGGGTGCTTAACTACTGGCCAGGGTCAAATCACATGTGCATCACCAGCCAAAGGTAAAACTCTATTTTTCTTCAAAAGGTTCTCCAAAAGATCAATTTGCTTTATTTTTATGTACCCTGTCTTCACCTTTGAATCTGTTTATTTCTGTTTCCTTACTTACCTATTCAAATCAAACCCTCAGATGACAGAGCCTGTCAGCTTGCAGAATTTCTCCCTGCAGTCAACTCTTTGGTGTCCCCAGTGAAGAAAGATCAGTCATCAGTTTCTCCCACGCCTCTTTCCTGTGACTCTACCTCTGCAGGCAGGAGCTCTGTGCCTCTTCAGCATCTTGGGGAAACTGCTCACACTTACCCACCCTCTGATACCTGAATCCTTCAACATTTAAAGGAAGAAGAGGAGTTGAAATAGTGGTGGGACATGGGGGAACAGTTTTAAATTAACAGACCAGAGATTCAGATTAGATGTTATTAAGAAATTATTTACAGTGAGGGTGGTAAGGCACTGGCACAGGCTGCCTAGAGAAGCAGGATGCCACATCACTGGAAGCATTCAAGGCCAGGTTGGATGGATCTCAGAACACCCTGGCCTAGGGAAGGTGTCCCTGCCCATGGCAGCAGGGTTGGAACTGGATGATCTTGAAGGTCCCTTCCAACCCAACCATTCTATCGAACCATCTCCACGTTTTTGAATACAGCAGCAAAAAAATTTCACCCCCCTCCCTCCCTCAGGACACAATGATTCTATGATTGGTTCTATGATTGATGCTATGAAATCACTCTGCTATTTTGTACCATATGAAACCCACTCTGGTCTTTGCCCAGGCTTAACATGGGATGTGGCTGCAAACCCAAAAAAACACTGGAAAAAACACTTCAAAGCACAGCTCAAGTATGGCCAGTCCATTCACACCCCCAGCCCCAGACTGTGGGTTTGGGGTGGGGCTGGGGGAGCAATGTGCAGCTTCCCTGGGTGGTGGCAGCTCTTTGGGGCCAGCCCCAGAAAAGCAAGGAGAGGAACACAAAAAGGCACATGGGGAGAAATGGCCATAAGGGGCTCCTTGATGTGACACTTGGTTTGGGGCATCCTTGGGGGAACCCATGGTGCTGCAGTGTTTGTGGCACAGGCTAGAGGCTTTCCTCACTGATCTGGTGTCTGGGGGGACAGGGAGGCCAGCTGGTAGCTGCTGTGCAACTCTGGAGTCTCTGATTATGTGGAAACAGCAACAATTGTGGAAAATGTCCTGTCTTAGTAGGAGTGTTAATGTCATGGGGACAGACAAACTCCCACAAGGATATATTTATAGTCTGCCAGCCAAAGGTTACCTTAGAAACTACAAACTAAGGAGTAGAGCAACATAGTAAATTTCCTACAGGAGAAAATTTAACTGAAAATACAGATTTACCTCTGCATACAAGTACCTGACCATGAGGAACTTTTCACTGCGTAAACCCTATTTTATTTCATATTGCCTGCAGACAATAAACGTAATGAGATCAACTCCCTCAAATTCTATAGAAAAGACAAGGGAAATCAGATTTTTAAGGGTGGCAAGGGACTCCTTTGCCTTTTCATTCATTGGGTTTAATTGCTGTTCTGACTGTGAGCCATCAAAGGAACCCATGCCATGGACTGAAGCCATACAGTTCCCCTGTGGGTCCTTTTGTCCTTCATTTGATGGTACAAGCGAAGTCCTCTGTCCAAGTCCTGTGGTTGGTCCATCTGTCTGCATGCTGCCACTGTTGTTGCTTCATGTCTTACTAGTCTCAAGTGGTTTCCAGATTGTAATTTTATGTAAATTACTTTCCTGACAAAATAATTTCAGACCTGGAAGCTGCATTGCATTGCACCTCTTGTGAGTGGACGTGAAGCAAAATACAAAATGAGTTCTAAGAAAGCTGTTCCTTGGTGTTATTTTGTTTTGCTGAGGATAACAGAGGAGCAAATGCTTTGTACCTCCTCTGCACCTGAAGTGACTGGAATAGCTCCTCAGGCCTGTGTGTCTCTACTTCCCACTTATTTTCCATAAGTGTGATTCTGGCTGGGCTGTATCCATTAATAGCTCACTGATGCAGCATGTCTAGAGCCTGGATTGCAAAGCAAAGTGTCAAGCAGTTTCTGAGAACCTGATCCTCTGAAGGTCATCCTCAAAGGGCAACTTGCATCACTGCCAGACCATCTACCCTACTCAGTCCCTTAAACAATGAAAAGGAAAGGACAGATAAGGAAAGTGAGCAGCTGATGAGGTCCATGAGAAACAGCCAAGGTGGTGTTTCCACATGTAGAGCCATGGTCATGCAGAGGTGGGTGTGACCTGCTGAAGTGATACCTGACCACAGGATCCATCTCCTGGAGGGGTTCTTCTAATGGCCAGCTCAGCCAGCCATGACTGCAGTGTCAGTGTGACCTCAGCAGGCCTGAAAACAGGGACCTGGGGTGGATCCTCCAATCTCAGCCAGGTCAGGCAAGTAGAATTTTTCCTCAAGTCACTGATTTCTGGGTCTGCATTATTTTTCCTTGTTTATCTCTTAAATAGAGCATAGATCCATCAGGAGACCACATGCATATTAAGTTCAATTTTTTTTCTCCAAAGAGGCCTAGAGCTGCCAAGTGAGCAGTGTGATGACCACAAGCAGCCTGAAACATACCCATGTCACCCAAGGGATCACAGAATTATAAAGGCTGGAAAAGACCTCTAAGATCATTGAGTTATGACTAGATGGGTGTGAGGAAGTGGAATAAGCTTCATTACACTGTTATGTGACAGAGGAGGTCCTAGGAAGTAATGAAAATACTGTGGAAAAAGAAGGGTGCACAGAAACACTCTGATTTGATTGTAATAAAAAATTTATTTTGATTCATATCATACTGAAAAATTAAATAAATAAAATGTCAACAAATGATTGTATGATACTCCCACCATTAGAGAAAAAAAATCATAATTGATCATGTAGTCAGAGAAAAGTACAAAGAAAACCTGGACATGGGAGGAAAAAAGTGCTCAAGAGATTTGGCTTTGGTAAAAAACATAACACACACTCAAGGAGTGCTTCAGAGATTTTGCAGTGGTGGCAAATACAGTCCAAGAGTTTGAAGCCTAGACATGTTGTTAAATGTTTTCCTTGGTTCTTTTAAACTAAATAAACCCAAAAAGTTTCTAACAGGAAAATAGTCTTCAACAATGCCAGTGGGAATTAATTCTTCCCTCAGCATCGTCTGTTGGTGTCTCCTGATTCTGAAGGCAATTGAAAGAGCAGCAAAATTGTGGAGAAACTGAGACAAGAATCTAACACAAGTCAGCTGCCTAAACGACTCTAGAAAAAGTTCCCCTGGAATAGAAACGTGATGGCACAGACTATTCCTCACCCTACACCTGGACAGATCCACTCTCTGCTCTCCTTACACTCTGAAAAGTGGACATCAGTGGTACACAGTTACTGCTTGCTGTTGGCAACAAAATTAAATGGGAATTGCAGCTTGTTCCATGATGAAGACACTAAATCTGTCTGCATGTATGAGCCATGAGTTTTATATGTGCTGTCAGAGGCAGAATGTTCAGGGGAAAATGGAAATTTTATTAGAACAGCAAAAGGAAACTTTCAGAACAACACAGGCTAGAATATAGCTGGCTTCTTTTTCCACTGTTTTTGATTCCAAATTGACCCCTGTGATAAAAAATACCAAACCAACAAAACATCAAGGGGATTTAACCACCATGAGTTTTCTTCCAAGTCTTTCTAAAAATGACTGAAAGAGCAGTCAACGTTTCTGAATTAATTTGTCCATGAGGGAAAAAAGAAAAGTACTTGAAGCTCCAAAATCCAGCCACACCGTGAAGCTATGACTGGTGTCTTACACTTAGTCTTTTACCTCTTAAACTTGCTTTGTAGTTCTGCAGCATCTCACAAGAGCCGTATTGATTAACAGCAATTTAAACAAGCTGGAATCTTTAAAGCCAACAAACATGGTTCAGGCAGTAATGCTTCATTCTTTCACAAAGGACTTGTAGAAGACAGTGAGCCCATCAAATCTGCTGTGCCTGTGACATGCAGGTCAGCTCTTGCTGGGAAATGGCTTCTTGACATGAGGATTGTGAACAGGTCTCATCACGAGGATTTAAGGATTTGAAAATCCTGCCCTTTCCATATTGCTGCAATGAAGGGTCACACAGCTGAGGGAGCTTGATTCCCACACAGATATTTGGCATTCTTGGCTCCTTATGAGCCACGAGTCCAGTAATACTCACGTGGGTAAAGCAATTCATGTTGGTGAGCGGTGCTGTGGCCCAAAATTCCAGCTGCCCATGACACTGTGCCATGTGTTGCTGGCTTGGAGGGCACCTCACTGGTACCAACTGGTGCAAAAAGACAAGGGAATAAATCTTGGATGAAGCACATCACTATTGAAGGGCTTTCACTGGCTCAGATACTCATCTGCTTGGACATTCTGCCACAACTGGTGCATAGAAGACAGGACATTATGATTATGATTTCTTTTGTCATAAACTCCAACCAATGTGATGCATTAAAAATTAAATATGCCATTTTTTCCCAAGCCTGATCAAAAGTCCCTTGAAGTCTGTGGCAAGAATTCCTCTGGTTTCACCAAGGCTGAAAGTGGATCCATAATCCACAAGTCCTGTTTTCATCATATTGAGAAGAAAAGACCACGTTTTCTATTCTTCACTGACTGAACTTGGATTTACACTTTATCTGTCCTTGAAGCTTTAATGCATTGATTCCAGCAAAAATCTGTGAGTATAAAACCTCCACTGTAACTTCCCTCCTCTCACTGCCTGGAGGTACTGACATCAATATACTCATTTCTCCAGAGATGTACATGATTTTGAAGTCTGTCTCATACTCTAAGATCAGCTGGTACAGATTGTGTCTTTGTAGTGCTGCTACAGAGCAGAAGATTCTTAGTGTATAACTAGTTAATATCCCAAACCATGATTTTTTTTTTTCCATTTTGGATAAAGACCTTGTAAAGAGATACCACATTTTTAAACTTGTAAAAAAATTAAGAAGAAATTTTTTTCTTGGGACTTTTGAATATTTTCCCATAAAAAAAAGGTAAAAGCTACCTTCAAAAATTGTCTTCTTTGTGTTTGTTCAAATACAATATAGGAATTGTTATTATTGGTTTTGACTACAAAAGCATATCAGACAGAAGCTAAACTTTGGTTAATTTTCCCCCCTTTTATAAAAATGTTTAATTTAGGGTTTTTCATCTTAAAAAAAAAATCACATTTGTTGCACAAGTATAAAAGGCACATATAAATGACTTGAAGAAAGTCCACTTTCCAATTTTAAACTCATTAAATAAAAAACCCCCAAACATTCCAAAGTATTTTTCACCAAAACACCCCAAAAAACCCCCAAAAATTACATATGACCAAGGGAGACAAACAAGTGGCTAAAAAGGCCATTTTTTTCTCTGGAGTTTTTAGTATTATTTTCTCCATCATTATGGCTGTGTAGGAAGCAATATTAAATAATATATGAGATGATTTGATTCATATTTTCTAGACACTATCAATGCAAAATGAGGCAATGGTTGAAATATTTCCTCCTCCAGGCAACTTCATCATGTTTTTCCTTAATACAGCTTGAAAACAGAAGTAATAAGAGAACAAAGAAGAGGTGGTTCAAAAAGAAGATCAACAGCAGAAGTGAATTCATTTCTTTGAGGTAATCCTTACTATGATGCTCACAGCTGCCTTAGTGGATCCCAAGTCCCAGAAGTCATTTTCACTCTTCTTCAAGGATCTGCTGCCTTGCTCGAGGAGAGAACAGACACACAGACACTGTTCCTGTGCCCAGGCTTCCTCTAATTGCAACAGGCAGATCTTTCATCAGTAATTCAAGAATTGAGCCATAGAGCCTAAGCAGAGATTAATTTATTCCAGGTGATTGGCAGCTCCCAGCTATCCCAAGAAGGGAAATCATGTGCAGCTTGGAAGCCTCGGCCTCATCCCTGCGGTGTGAGATGCTCCAAACCCACCGCAGATCCACGCATTCAAACCTGGCTGGTGCCCAGATCATCTTCACTGAGCTTTGTTCTGCTGCATGCTGGAAATTGCAGCCCCTACTTGTCCCCGTGGCCAGTGTCATCTGCCCTTGAAAAATTTTATTTTTTCAATGGAGGCAAGAGTCAAAGTTATATTAAACTCAAAATCCCCGTCATGGACGCCGGTCTTCCGGAAAGCCCCGCCTGAAGTGTTGTTTTCCCAGTAATGATGCCAGTGTCCTTTGCTGTCTGCTCCAAAGCCATACACATTCACCTAGGAGGGAAGGGAGAACTAGTGTTATGGACTGGAAAGCAATTCTCTTCATCTGAAGTGCTGAAGAAACTCTTTCTTCCCAGTGTATTTACAGGCAGCAGCACCTGAGGTGCTCAGTGTCGTCCCAAGCCCTTCTGCTGCATGGCATGAGCACAGAGAAACAGCCCAAGGCCTACCCAAGGTGACATCCTAAGCTATGCTGAGACACCCCAGACCTGAACTCAGAGGGAAAAGGAGATTTCTATCCATTAATTCTTGTTTAGCAACACAAAAATGCATTCCTATCCCTTAAGCATGATTGACCTCAGGAGATCCGTGGCTTGGGATGGGAATGCCTCTTTCACACAAAGTGGAAAAGAATTTGGTTTGGTCCTGATCTTCCAAATAATGACCCATGGTGACCACACTTATATGCTTATTGTATGATATCTGCAGCTACTTCAGAGAAAGATGGATTTTATGTTCTTTGCATGTGTACACAGCTACAGCCTCTCCCCTCCCAAAGGCTCGTTTGCTGATGGCTATGCCTGTCTCCTCTGATGGTAACAGTTCAAACATCACCACTGATTTATTTAAACTGAAAGTGGTGATATGTCTGGCTGGATTAAAATGGGTCATAGCCCCAAAGCAGCTCCCTAAACCAACCACACCCAGGTCCATTCAAATATGAGCTGTTTTTAAGTTGGTTTTGGTAACGTCAGAGCCCTGTTATTGCCTGCTTACCAGGAAACAGGCTCCAGCCAATCTGCTCTGACTATGATAGAGTTTCTTCCAGTATCTTTAGGAGTATTTCCATCACCTCTCCAAGCAAAACAGGCCTGGGGGACCAAAACTCACCAGCAGATGTGTGTCCAGGACAGGGGTTTTGCCAGCAAAGTGATTTTGATGCCCTATGCTGACAAGCCCATACTTGCAGGATTTTATAGAGCTGACCTGGCCTTACCCTAAATAGCTGAGTCTCCAGTCACCTTGGAGCACCTCACATCACTCAAACCAGGGAATTTCCCCAAGTGACTGCTGGAGCAAAGGCACTTGCTATAACCTACAGCATAAACCCACAAGCCTGAGTTTGAAAATAGGAGACAAAACATAATTCAAACTTTCACTAGCAAGATGAGCACAGATACCATTCATGTTTAGATGTCTCTTGATACCAGCTGGAATCTCTGTTTATGTTTAATTATATTCTCCTGGAGTGCATCATAAACCCTGCAACTTGCTAACATTAAAAAAATCCATCACTGGCACTTGAGCGTGTCTGCATGTTTCTGAGGAGTCTGCACATGTCTGAAGAGGTAAATAGCAGAGAAGGTGCAGAGGGGGAAACAAAGGCTGAGTGAGTGGCCAAGGGTTGTTCCTGGCTCTTCAGAGTGAAATGTCCTGATTTTTATCCATTCATCCACACACAGACAGACTTTACCTCATCGCATACGTGGAGAGCAAACATCAAAGACAGAAGGCCTGTGGAGGGGTATCTCCCATGATGCTCCAGCCAGTTTTCATAGATGTATTTCATAAAAGCAGGATTATAAACCAGGATCTAGACAAAATTTGAGACAAAGACTCATTAGTAAAACACCCTGGAGAAAAAACAATGGTAGCACATAATTCCTAAAGGACACCAGGGTAGGGAACCAGGTAAGAAAAGAATAATAGTAATTCCTTAAAGGCAAATGAGAGGCAAGAATAAGTCCCATATTCAGTATATTCAGAAATATTTCCCATGTGCAATTACATATCAAAAGCCCTTCCTTGGTCTTGATATCCCTCCTGCTTACAGTAATGTAAATCCTGGAGATTCCTACTGAAACCAATAGGTATGAAACAGCACAAGTGAGATGAAAATTAGGCATTAACCATTCAACTCTCCCTGCAGCACCCTGCAGGTGAGCTCTGGGGATTTGGAGTCCTGAACAAGGCAAACATGAGATGCCACGACACGTTTCACAGAACCATAGATGAATTTAGGTTGGAAAAGACCCCTAAGATCATCAGTTCTCATCAATTTGAGTGGGAACATAAGAGCAGCTGCCTCTTCTGCACCATGTGCCAGCCATGTCTTGGTATCTCTACAGGTGCAGACCTAAGGAAACCAAGGACCAAATGCAAACTATCAGGAAGCCTATCAGGTCATGTATGATTCTTTTATCCTGTTTTTCAAATGTGCCATTTTTCTATGTTGCATGTTTTTTTCTTACAAGACATAAAATGCATTTGTTTATCTCACAAAGGTCATCTCCCAGAGACAGAGCACTTACGAAAAGACCTGAGAGTACAGTAAATCCAAGGACTGGTAGGAGCCCTTGGTTTAGAACCCCCTCCCCTGAGTGAGGCAAACAGAGCCTTTTCCCTCCACACTGCATTTGTCATTAGAGTGACAGCATTTCAGTGGTATCTGGTTAGCTGCAAGGTTTTTCCTTTCACAAAGTCAGAGGTTAATTGCTGATATTGCATCTGTGTGTAATCTCTTCTCACAGGGTGTTTTGCATTGCACAGTGTGGGAAGAAACACAGGGTTCTCTTCTCATGCTCGGAAAGCTGCTGCATCTTGCCATACCCTGGGCTGCTGCCACTCAGCTGTGATGTGAGTTTAACAACCTGCCCTGCTGCTTCTCACAGGGGTTTTGCAGAGGTTATCATGCACCTCACAACAGGTAAGGATGAGCTAAGGGATTATTTATTGCACCCTAGAGGTCCATGGTTTGAAGCAAAGGAAAAGAAACTGATACTAGCTCTTACCTGAAGGCTTTGGCAAAACCCGGCCTCTGGAATGAAAGGTGTGTGCTTTAATTTGTAATTTTAATGTTCTGGAACTAATGTCATACTTTAACAGGCCTTGATAGACTAGACACTTGTACTTCTTTGGAAAAACAGTCTCTCCAAAGGCTGAGAGAATGAGACCTTTGTTTTTCTGGAAGCTAGAGGTTCTTCCTGGTTATAGGAAGAGCCTGTCTCATTATAGCCTCAAACCATGCAGCTACAACAACAGAAGTCTTTGCACAGTGGCTAAAGTTCCTCCATGGGAATTAACATCCTGCCCCATGGCAAAATCCTGCCTCCAGCCTGTCCCTGTCTGTGCTCTCATGCTTGAACATTGTGCTTAAACTGTGCTTGAACACTGCCTGTGAGACCCGTAATACACCTGGAGCAAAACCTTCCTGAACTTGGCCTGAGCTCAGCCTCCCAGCTCGTTTAATTGGGTACAGATAATTACTGCAACTGTGAGCCTACCATCAGGAATTCTCCACTGACTTGGAAACACACAGCTTTATTTGTTCAGAATTCACTTAGCTCCTTATTACAAGGAACTGACCTGGGAGTCAGAATCATCCTTGGTGTTCAAATATTACAATTATTTCAGAAAACCTCCGAGATCTCTCCTTAGTATCATTACATACAAATGGCTGCAATGGGTAGGAACAGAGCAGTTACTCTGGAGGACAATGCTGCACTTTTAATGTTTCTGAGCAGCACTAGAGGAAGTGATGCAACCTTCAGAACAGAGCTCGTGCAATGGCATAGCCACAAAAGCAATTTCTTTCCAACCACAGTTATTTAGTGGTTGATCTATGGCCTAAATGGCACACAGGAGCCAAATCTTTAGCTTAGCTGGGCCTTTTAAAGTGTCTATATTTTGGCTGTAACTTTCTATGAATGTCAAGGGCTTGCTTGGATTCTTGCAGTCTCCCAAACAGGCAAAAGACATACAAATAAATTAGCAGAACAAATCCACAAACCAACACTGCTCACCTTTTCTTTTTTGACTTTGATTTTCCTTGGAACTGGAACATATGTGCTGTTAAAAAAAAAAGAAAGCACCATGATAAATAAAAGCCCAACTTATTAGTATTTTCATGTAATTCCAAAGAAAGAATATTCTTCACATACAGTGATAAATTCAAATTATTCTAAAGTAATAATATCAAGAAGTTGTTGTAAAATGAGGCTGCAATTAAGTAACACAGCAGGAAAAAACCTGAGCTGTCACTGAAGCAATTTTATAGGAAACTATTACATTCTTAAATATTTAAGTTAATTATTGACAATAGGACACCGAAGATTTAGTTGACAGTATACTGTAGAGTCAATACTATGTGGAGCTCGGGACTTCTAATTCTTGGATCATTATTGTTGCAGTCTTTGCTCTGTGATGATGGGAAAGGCTTTCCATCTAATTTATGGCAGAAAAACCTTCTCCCAGCAGGGGGAGACTTTTCCTCTCCTAATACTCGGAGCTACCACATGATTTTCAGAGTCGGTGGCAGCAGAGTTCACCAGCTCTGTGGTTATATGGAACTCGGGCATTCCCAGTACACAGCCCCTCTCAGAGAGCTATTCCTCTCCTCCCCAGGGTAATGATGCTGAAGGCTTCCTGCAGTTTCCAGCATAAAACTTCCAAGTTACACCTTATGACTGGGTTGAAATCATGAGTCATGAAAATGAAAAAATGAAAATGAAAAAAACTTTTATTCCCCATATCTCATGCACTGTGTGTGTGCCAGCATTGCACAGCTCATCATGAGTGCTGTAAGAAAAAAATCATCCTGAGTTTGTTACAAGTGAAAAAATTCGGGTAAACTGGCCTTGTAATTGGAGTATATCCCAAAATATATCCTGCACACTTTTTAGATGGGTTGTGGTAAATCACCAAAGCCTTCCATTAGTTCAGTCTAAATGTTTTCTTTCACTTGGGTTTTGGTGACAAGGTTCCTGTCATTAAGGTTTTATTTTCTTTGAACCACAGAACATCATCACTTTTAAAACTTAGTCTAAATCTTCCCAAACCAGTGGTGACCTGGCAATGTTCTCCTGACCTGCCATCCGTGCTCTGGGCTGGAGGCAGTGACAGAGGTGATGGGTGGTTCCAGTGCTCCTAGGAGGTGATGCTGCTGGGGAAAGGGACACTCATGCAGACTTCTCACTCTGCTCTCAGCAAATATGCCCTTGCAGCTGCAGCCCATGCCTGACCTTGATCAGCAAATCAATAAACGTAGGCTTGGTGATCCCATGCCCTTTTTGTGCTCATGGAGACAAAAAGGGCTTCTTTGCTGACAGCATCTCCTTAATATCATATAAATAAACAGTTAATCTTTTCTAAAAAGGTGATGTGGAAGAAACAAGAGGGCTGAGTTTCATGGATAGATACAGTAGAAGACCAGAGATGAGTATGAAGTGTCATGACAGTACTTGTGGACATCTCTGATCCAACCAGGAGACTGCTGGTGCTCTTGCCAGGTGACATATTAGTCATTTTAACCGATATCTACTTCATTGTTTCAGAATGCCCAAGTCCAAGAAAATATTGGCACACTGATTAAGACCTCTGCTCTTATGCTCATGTAAAACCTGGGCTGCAGGGCAGCCAGGGAATGAGGGACCCAGGAGGAACCAACAGGGGTGGGACAGTGACACCTGTGATGAAGGTGGCAGTGTAACATCACCTGGGAAACATCTTCCATGAGCCACTTTGCAGGGCTCCAGCGGAATCTGTCATTGTCCCTGTACAAAACATTCATTTCATTGTACAAAACATTTACTGAGCCCTTGGCCCAAGATGTGTAACATTTTAAGGAATACAGTAACCGTCTTTGCCAAACAAAGTGCAGTTTTTTCACCATACAGATTCCTAAAAGATTTGCAAGTGAAGGCAACCAGGGTAAATATATGGCTCCTGAGGGCCTGAAAGTTTCCTATCCCAAAAAAGGCATTTCTTAGTCTCTTCTGGAACAATGCTTAGTCTTAGAGAGACGATTTTAGATGGAAATACATCAGTCAAATGGGACTGAGAATGTCTCTGTCAATTGAAGCTAATATTAAGGCAATCTGAAGTTCGGCTTTTGTTTTGAATCATAAAAAAATGGCAAGAATTATGATAATACTAAGAGAAGAATATGTTTAACTCACAGGTTTTGATTTTTAGGAAGTTCTTTCATTTGGCTGAAATACAGAAAATTAAACACTGTGTAAAAGTCTAACCAACACAGGATGCTTATCTTTTTTAGCTATGAGTACACTTGGGTTCCTGTTAGCCTAAACTCAGCTGACACTATGCAGGCTGTGCATGTGGAACAATGCCCAAGCAGACCAGGGTAAGGAGATAAGTACTTTTTCCTTTCTAAAATACCGACTTTCAAATGTGTTTTATTTTTATTTCATGCTTTCTCCCCTTTAAAAATGTGCACTCAACAATTTCTTTATACCATTATCTGACACTGTGTTTTTAATGCATGCTTGTAGGTTAATTCTACAAGGGAAAAATTATGCTATGTACATTGCTATGATTTGTATGCTTATTATTTTCTTCTTTTATTATTCCATCTTATTAATTATGCAATTTCCCTGTTTTGAGTATGGCAAATATCTTAAAATAGTGGTATTTCTTTCATGTGGTTAAATACTCACACAGTAATTTATAGCAGATGCTTACCAAGCCCATGTATACAATCCAATTATAAATATATAATATAGCCTGCAATTTATTAAGCAAAGGTGTTTTCCCTTTCATGAGCTGTGACTGCATTGTGGTCAGCTATATCTTCCTAATAGGCTACGGGTTCACTTGAAATCAGTGCAGGGCTCAGAGTTCAAGAAGCACCAAGAGCTTTCTCCTGGGCAGGGACAGGCAGTGGGCCTGCCTGAAAAACATGTGTCCATGTAAATTACAGAACAATAGCATCATTTAGGGTGGAAAGACCTCTAAGAGCATTGAGTCCAACGGTCAATTCACCACTGCCAAGTCATCACTAAACCATGTCCCTAAGTGCCACACCTGTATGTTTTTTAATTCTTTCAGGGATGGTGACAGTACCACTCCCAAGGGCAGTCTGTTCCAGTGCTGGATAACTCTTCTGGTGAAGAAATTGTTTTTGATATTCAGTTTAAACCTCCCCTGGTGAAACTTGAGGCATTTCCTCTTTTCCTGTCTCTTGCTACTTGAGAGAAGAGACCAAGCCCCACCTGGCTACAGCCTCCTGTCAGGCACTTGGAGAGACTGTAAGGACCCCCTGAGCCTCCTTTTGTCCAAGCTGGGCACCCCCAGCTCCCTCAGCTGCTCCTCATCAGACTTGTGCTGCAGACCCTTCCCCACTTCCAAGACCCTTTTCTGGACAGGTTTCAGCACCTCAATGACTTGTTGTGAGTGGTACACTTTTCTAATTTACTGATTTTTCCAAGATATGACTGTGTCTTGAAGGTGGGTTTTTTCAAGCCAGTTTATGACTGTATGTATTAAATGCTGGTGATAAAAAAGGTAACACAGATTTTTTATAAGTTAAGGGAATCTTAATAAGAAATGAAAAGAATCTAAAATGTGTCTACAAAGAGAGAAAAGGAAATTTAGAGAAGAAATAAACTTCATTTGCTTTTTCATCAGAGAGTCATAAAATTGCAAAGTAGGTCTTATACTCAGTCAGCATGCCCAAGACACACTTTTCCAAGTTTAAATCTCCTGAGACACTGAAATTGGGAAAAAAGTTTAAGTGTCTTGAAATACTTCTCTCTGGAGTAAAGCAATTTGATCAGCTCTTGCTGTCTGTGTGTAGCAGAGTGTCATCAAGCAACCCCACAGGGCTGTGGTTTCACATCCAGCACATAACCTCACACACAGTACAAATGTCACGTATTTCATTCTCTGGATTAGGAAAAGCCAGCTTAGAGGAAGGAAAAGAATCTGCTAGCAGGCTTCCAGAAGAAACATGCATTTTGATCACATTTCTAATTCTGGTGCTGCCATAAATCTAGCAGGAGACAACCTTTACTTCTGACAGCACTCAAAAAAGAGCTGGAGAATAAATTCCAGTGTGCCACATTATTGCCAAGTAGAACTCTTGAATTTAAGGCTAAGACATGCAGGTGACACATAAAACATTGTTTCCTCTGCACAGTTCTCAGTCATGTTCCACCAGGAAAGACAGACAAATTCCTGACCAGCCCGTCCAGGGGAGCTCATCCTCTGGATGAGGCACTAAGTGCTGTGGACTGCATCTGCTCTCCCTGCCTCAGGTGAGCAGCCTGCACAGCCCTCTCTGCCCCTTGACCTCTTCTGCAAGTGTACTCACTCCTAAGGAGCCAGAGAGGAGGAAAGATGAGCAGAAAAGCCCAGCATGAGGCACTGAACCCCAAAGTTCACAAGCCTTCTCACCAAAGTGGTCACCTTCACCAGCAAAAACTTCCCTTTTCATTTTTCTCAGACCACTGGGGATGTAAAGGACTGGATCTCCATCTCTGCCTCAACAGCTGCACCATAACATTAAGCTTTTCCTAGAAATCAAGTGTTTAGGGCTGAACTCTGAATTGAGAGGTCTGTAAAGCAGCCCTAGGCCTTACCAGAAGCAGGAATTTGCCCCCCACAGGCTACCATCTCTACAGCAACATGAAGTATGGAGCTCCCACTCCTTGTGCATGCCCTTACTCACAAGTTGATGGTGCCTGTGGTGAGAGCGGTGACGACCCAGCGCAGATCCAGGGTTTTGAAGGGGATCAGGATCATGCTCACATTTGCTGCCAGCTCTCTGTAGCTCTCAGGATAAACAAAGTGGTGAGTGGTCTTGCTCCCAACATCTGATTCGTAGCCAGCAGTGGGGGCACGGTTCATTCTGCAGCCCAAAAATAAGAATTGAGACAGAAGAGGAATTATGTAAGTACAAGTACATGTGATTTTTCACCAAGTCATTTGCTTGAGGTGCAGGAATATGCTCCCATGACTAAGAGGAGTGCTATATGCAGGGTCTTCAGACAGCTCTGAGAGGTGTAGGGGTCCTCAGGCAAGCTGGAATGATCATAACCCATGTGACTGAACAGTAAATGAAAGCTCAGCTTTAATGTGGAATTCCTTGGACTGAACAGGAGTGTACCAAGCAGGTGTATCTCTGAGCACATCCCTGTGTTCACTTCACAGTCATCAAAAGAGTGGTGAGTCCATGAGAACACATCTCACTTCATCCTAAAGCTTCATCCTCCAGCTGGTGAGAAAAACATTGCCCTGAAATACATCAGCTTGACTTCTTGCAGTTCCACTTCCCCCTTATCCATACAGGTCTATTTCTATGTGTAGGGTCAAGGCAATAAACTATACTATGTGTGGCAAGAAGCAGCAAATATTCCTCATGGTTCTCCCACAAAAAGGCACAGAAGTCAGTGCCAAATAGACACAAAGACAGTGACAAGTACAGGACCTGCAGCTGACCCTTCATTTAGTCAAACCTTACTTTTACTTTGCAGTATGTACTCCAAATCCAACAGGTACTCAGGGTCACTCTGCACATACATGGGGTGCTTTAGGTAACCCTGGAGTCAGTGCAGTGAGATCTGGCCAGGGCCTCCAGGGCTCAGTTAAGATGTGTTGGCCAAGCCGGGCTACCCTACCTTATGTTGGATGTATCACAGATTCACAGAATCAGAGGGCATTCCAGTTGGAGGGGATCCACAAGGATCATTGAGTCCAACCCTTAAATGAGTGGCCCATACAGGAACAGAGAGGGGATTTCTGAACTCAGGACTGCAGAAATGCCTCTATGCCTGTGTTCACTTCTGAAAGCCAATCTGGGAACACATCAGCAATTCTCTCCCTGATGCTTCAGCTCCTCAGTGGCGGAGATTTGCATATTTCTGTGGTGCAGCACAGTGCACATTAGAGATCCCTGAAGCAACTTGTATGAATCCATGGTGCTGTGCAAAACCATGGAGAAACCCCTCAGTTGCCTCTGAGCAAAATGTGTTTTTTTTTCCTGCAATAACATTATCTCAGCTCCTGGCAGAAGCACAGGGAGGACAAGGAAGGATATAGCTGACAAGGTAATGAGGAGCATCATACATTGCCAGACAACATGCTGCCCTGGTTAATGATAACAGGAGAGGCAAAATCTGTTTATCAAGTCTATGCCAGGCTGTGTTATTGCAGTTATCCCCCAGGTGAATTACTTAAGTTTCTTCTAACTCCCTTCAAGGGAGTTATTAGTGTAGTCAGAATATCCTGCCAGCTTGTGGATTTGTTACTGAGTTCCCTGTTATTGCCTTCCCTGCCAGAGACCCACACCATACTGTGTAGAAACACTGGAAAAGCACAGGACCTTCTGTGTTTTGCCTTGAGATTAGTCAGTCAAAGGTATAAAATATGGGTCTTTCTTTCCATCGAGACAAAACAAGGGTGACATGTTGGTCATCTTACAGTCTGCCCTTGGCTTCATGTTCCTTCCCTACCACCCGTGGTGGGGCTGTTGGTGCCATACAGCAGAAGGCAGCGCTCACACCCAGTCTCAGCAGGAAGGGCCAAGCAGGAACTTCCTTCTGCCGGAAAGTAGATAATTATACAAATAAAAGTGGGCTGTTTGGAAGGAAAGGAGCCTCCTCAGACTCCTTGGCTCTCCCCTGCATTTGGCTGTATTGCCAGAGGATGTGGAAGTGAATTTCAAGTCACCAGAGATTTTGTGTTTGACGCATAGAGGGGTTGCCTTCTCTGCACAAATTCCCATGGTGAGTCCTAAAACCTTGTGCAATCCTTTCAGATCTGGTTTAAGATTGTTGAAATATAAATCTGAGACTGAAAGAGTCATTAAGTCACCCAGAGTTTTGCCCTTACCAGGGAGAGCTGGCTATGGGATGGGCAAGGCCTTGGAGCAGAAGCATGCACCTGGGTGTGTTACTCTTTAGTTATTACTACCAGCTTTTGAGTCCAGCAAGGTCTTTTCTGCAGGAGACTGGAAATGTAAGACAGGCAATACATGAAAGTCCACACAGAACAGGGCTGTCTCCATATGAAAGGACACAGAATTAAGCACCATAGCTTCCCACATTTGCAGCTGTCCCACATTTACAACCTGTAGGAATAATTGAGGGCTCTCCCTTTCCCTTCATGGATCTGAAAGCCAGGTTGGTGCCTGTGCCTTTGGGGAAGTACTGTTGGCAGAAGCAGCTCCTGAAATGATTTGTGAAGATGTGTCACCTGAAGACTCTATGCCATGCTCAAGCCACATCAGAAGCCAAGGTGGCTTAACAGTTCAAACAGTGTTGATCTTTTGTTGATTTGTTCTTGACTTCAGCGCACAACTTTCTACTAAGTCTTTTGTTGCTTTTGAGAGAATAATCCCACATGTGGCATTTCAAGAGCAATCCCTCCCTTCCTGACCTTTACTGCTCTCCAAATTGTACTGTGCTGGCAGCTGTGGTGTGAAAGGCAGATGACACAGTGGAGATGAACTTAGTCCAGATATTTTGGCTGCCTTCTGGGTGATAAGCTCTTCTTACCTAGCTCCTGTTTGCCTTTCAGTGGAAAAAAGTAGCCAACTTTGCTGCCTCAAAAGGGACATGCCATCCTTCACAAATTACCTGCAGCCAAACAAGTGACTCCTGCCCACTGAAAAGTGTCTTTGGCTTCCCCACCCTACCACTGCTTAAGAATGAACTAGTGCAAGAAAGTCAAATCTAATACAGTCAGCTAAATGTCTAAAGATCACTCATGAGCACTGGCTGCAGAAATAACTTTTACTCATAAGTGCAAATCTTTTTTCTCCTGTATTTTTTAACACGGGCAATGATGGATTGTGCAGAACAAGCTCCAGCATCAATACCTATTAATGTTTTTTCACCCAAGCTAAAACATGAGCTCATATCTCCAACACACATAGTTTATACCCCTGAAACTCAGACTTAAGTACCAGGTTTCACTAGACAGACCCTGAAACCTTGTTTACTCACTTGTCCCCCCCAAACACCAGTGAATTTTAGACAGCAAAGGCAGCTGTAGCTGGGTGCTTTCCACCCACCTGAGCACGAAGTCGTGGGAGTCGATGTCCTGGCCGTACTGGGACTGCCGCAGGTTGCCCGAGTTGCCCACGACGGCGCAGCGCCGGCAGGAGGAGGAGCCGCGCTCCTGCAGAGGATCCCCGTCCCCAGGGATGACCCCAAACAGCTCTGCCAGAGTGGCATTCAAACTCTTGGGAGCTTTCTCTCCTTGCAGCTTCTGTTAGGGAGAAAAAAGCATTCCAGGTTACCAACACAGGCAGCTTTTCTGTGAGCTAGAGATGGCTTGAAATGTCTCCTCAAAGAGCATCTACCCACAGACACTGCCTTCTGCAGTACAAGGCTTCGTGTTGGGAGCCAAAGTGTGAAAAAAATCAAGTGGAAAACTCCTTAACTTTTTAAACTTGGCTTCCCTTTTCTCCTCCTCCTCCTCATCAGATTCCCACACTTCCTCTATCTAGCCATGGTAGAACAGATGAAGTATTTTCCCCGAGGCTGGCCTGAGCAGAATAAATGTTCCTCTGGTGTTCTATAAGCCTAAACCCACTCTGGGTCAGGTATTTTCTGTTAGGTTATGTGTAAGATTTCTTTTATTTATTTACGTGTAAGATTTCTTTTAACTCTCCTATAAACGATGGAAAAGTCTCAGGGGAGCTTATGGAAGACAGAAGTGGCTGATATTCCTGCCACAAATTTTGCATATGCTAGGAGTGGGAGAGGGAAATGGGAAGTGAACTGCAGAGGAACCAGCTGCTCATGCAATAAGAAACTACTAGAGCTAGCCCTGAGGGCTGGAGATGTATGATCATCTAAAAAAACCCTCCAGGATGAAGAAAACCACCCGGACCTTGGTCATTGTGCCTGTTGCCATGGAGGGGAACTGTTCTGTAGCAGCTCTGTGGTGCATGGTGGAAACAATGGCTGGATGGGAAGGTGCAGGGCAGGTGATGGTCAGACACTCCCCTTCTGGAGCTCAGCTCTCTGAGATTTACCGAAGAGGCTGGCAGTGCTGGCATGCTCACAAACAGCATTGCTCACCCTCGTGGTGCCACTTGCTTCCAAGCTCACAAAAGGAGAACGGCTCCAGCACAAGGCCAAAAAGGCTCTGTCTTGCTCTGCCAGCCCAGGGCATGGAAAGACAGGGAGGGAGAGAAGAGAAACACCTTTTCCCACGACTCCCAGGAATGACTTGGACTAATTTGGCTTTAGTTTCCAGTGTGTTTCCCTTGACTGCACCAGGAGCTGTTAATTTGTCCTGCTATCTCCCTCTCTCACACAAACACCAACAGGTGCAGCGCTGTAATTTTTGTTTAAATTCTGTGCTTTTTGCAGGACCTTATTTGCACTGAAACAAACAACAGGTCTCTGGAGCTCAGAGCTAGAAGATGACATTGAGAACTTGGAACAAAGAAGACAAAGAAATGCATACACAGACTTAATCTTCCCACTAATCCTTCCTAATCTATACACTTGTATATGGACTGCACAAGGTGATTTGGATGCAAAGTAATTAGGATGACCAGACAAGCACTGTAATTATAACTATGTATGTCACTATTCAGTGCAAGGCTCAATTATATAAATAAAAAAGGTCATCTTCTAAATTTGTGTGTGATCCAACAAACACATGGCCACATACCTAAACTCTTGTGTGTTCTTTTTGAATAGAATCTAACCATGTCTTACTCTGAATATGAGAAAAACAATGTTAGAAAACCTGCAGCTTTCAAAATAATTTGAGACTTCATAGATGTTACGGAGTCTAGTACAGGTGTATAATGTAGTAAAATACAATATTTTTTGAAAAAGGAACTTATTTTGAGTAATTTGAACATACATTTGCATATACCATATATACTCTCTTCCTCTGTAAAGATGAGCTGACTCTTAAGTGTCTGTAAGAAATTAAAAGGAAACCCCACCAAAATCTTATTCTTGAACTGATTTTCCCTGAGAAAATTCAAGAACAGGAATGCAATTTTCAGAAAATTCCAAGTACCTGAGTGGCCTTTTTAAGTTACATTTTCTTTTTGTCCAGATTGACAGCATCAGAAAAGGGAAAGGCCTGGAGTAGTGATGCATTTTTGCTGCATTAAGATAGTAAGAAACATCCTGGATAGGCACCTTCATTTACAGAGCTCAGACATCTACCATTCTTTTATGCTTCTGTCTAGAGTAACTCTACTGCAACCAAGCTGAAACATGGGAACCAACACCAACCTGAAAGCAGGTCACCATTGTCCTACAATCCCTCTGTGGTACACAACTTCCATGGGAAAGACCATTACTAGTGCTAGAAATTCCCTCAGTGACCTCAAATACAGCGATGACCTTATTGCACTGTGTGCTGAACATCCATACAATGAGACATCTGTCCTTAACTCATTTTAAGTGCTCTGTTTTGATTTCCAAATGATTATCTGATTGAAATATACGTTTCAGGCCTAATCTTTTATCAACACTGGTTACTCTTTGACGTCTCAGCAAAACAGAGAAGAGGAAGCAACAAAGCTGATTAACTCCAAGGCATATTCAGCTTAGAAATGTTCAAACTTAACATGCAGCCAGTTCCTTATTGCACAATGTTTGCTTGGCTTATTGAAAAAAGACTATTTTAATAGCATTACAATTACAAGCCGATTATAGTTCACTTTCCCACACCAAATTTTTTTCCCTTTTTTTTTTTTGAGTATTGTTGTCTTTTTTTTTTTTTTCTTTTCTCCTCTTCATCAAGCTTCCACCAGTCTGGCCTTTCCCAGAAGGAAATCAATGAAAGCACAGAGTGAAAGTCTGCCATGCTGTGCAAGGCAGAGCCACAGCAGTGCCACGTGGCTCTGCTAGGACAGCATCCTCCCTCCAGGTGCTGTAGATGTGTGACAGGGACATGTGTATGGATATAGCTGCTACAAGTGGCCTTAACTACACTGAAATCCTTGACCCCTGTTGTTGGGGTTCGCTGTTATTTGTCTCTGCCCTGACACGGGAAAAGTGGTTCTGGGTGGCCGCGCTTTGAAAGACGAGTCTGGACTCTCAGGTTTTCGGTCTTCAATCTTGTTTATTAATTCTTATCTACAATATTTTCTCTCTGCCCAGCCGAGGTCTGTTCAGCAGGACAGTCAAGTGCACTCTCTCCCGCCCACGTGACGGTTGTGTCCTTTATAGGGAAAATTACGTCTATCATATTTACCTTTAATTCCCAATACTTTTCACCCTTATAGACAAGTGTACCTTCACCATGAACCAATCCAAATCTGCCAACATCATCACACAAAATGGAAGACATGAAGAAGGAAGAAGAACCCAGGACTACGTCCTGAATCCTCCATCTTGTCTTCATGACCCCCCCTGTACCTAATTTTCTAAAATCTACACTTCATCCTGTAAATACACTATTCACACCCTAGAACTTCTCATTTCCTCATACACAGATATTTCATCTCTAGATGGATCAAAGTCAAGCCACCAGACACTTTTGGCAACATTCCAAGGTCTCCGAGCCCCCCAAGGGTTCTCTTGGTGACTCTGGACCTTCAGAGTGATGTGTTGAGTTCCCACACCCTGTGTCCTGAGTGAAGTGGCTGTTTTCCTCAGAAGTCTGTGCAAGTAATATGTGTGTCTAAAGAAGCAGTTAACTTTTTGCCCAAGATCATAAAGCATCTTAACTCGTCTTGTGACCACATATAAAATATTGCTCAACAGACCAGCTTCCCTCCATAAAATATCTGCGTGTCACTTGAGAGTCAACTCTCACCTTAGGTTGTTAAAAACTTTATTTGGGAGTTCAGATTGAGAAATTTCCTAAATCATTTCCCAGCCTTAGAAACTCCCCATTTCACATACAGAAGTGAACTAGCTGGTTTTGCATCTTCTTATTTTAAAAAAGCAAGCAAGGAAAAAAAAAGGCAAGAAAAAAGAACCCTCAAAGTTCGTGCACTCCCTTTCTTCACCCAGGAATAGCTCTCCATGAAGAGCCTGTTGTTCCCTCCTCATCACTGTGCATGCTCCCACTAAGGATGACAAGGGATTTGCTGCTTTTTTAAACTTCTCAGAAGGTTTCACTGGGCTCTCCAATGCCAGCACACTGACAGCACTGCCAAGCAGCAATACCCAAAACCTGGCTAAGGGGTTGCAAAGGGAGAGTGTGAATACAGCCAAGGCTGCTCAGAGCTAATGGCTTGGAGTGGTGAGGACACAGCCACAGTCATGGAATCACAGAATGGTTTGGATGGAAGAGGTCTTAAAGATCAACTCATTCCAATACCCATACCATGGGCAGGGAGAGGTCCCACTAGACCAGGTTGCTCCGAGCCCCATCCAACCTGGCCTTGAAAACTACCAAGGATGGGGCATCCACTTCTTTGGGCAACCATCCTCAAAGGAAAGAATTTCTTCCTAATAACTAATCTTAAACCTGTCCTCTTCCAGGTTAAAGCCTTTCCCCCCTGTCCTATCAGTATATGCCCTTGTGAAAAGTCCCTGTCCAGCTCTCTTGGAGCTGTATCTAAAGAGATATTGAAAGCTGGCAACAAAATCTCCCCAGAGCCTTCTCTTCTTCAGGTTCAACAATCCAAATTCTATCAGTCTGTCTTTACAAGAAAGGTGTTCCAGGTATCTTCCTGACCTCCTCTGCACTTGCTCCATCCATGTCCTTCTTATCATGGGGCCTCAAAGGAGTCGGAGAACCTCAAAGGAAAGCTCTCCTGCTGTGCATCCAAGTTTGGCAGCGTATTAAGCACAGCTTCAAAACCCCAAATTATTAGCAGGTAGAAGAGATGAGCCTGCAGCCATGGGTGTGATGTAGATGCAGACAGAACATGGACCAAGGCAGAACCTTGTGGTGGACAGACAGGTACAGCTGTGGGTGTGACAGCAGCTGGCACTGGTGAGGCAGCCCTGAGAAAACACAGCCAGGCAGCCTGGGGCAAGCTGGGGTAGAAATACTGGGGTTTGTGGCTTTTCTAATTTTTTTAAACTGTTTTTGAGAGATAAAGAGCAAATAAAGCCCCATGAGAAACTCTTTTGTCCAGCTACTAATTGCCTCACTGCTGCAGTTTGGAGACATTAACACTCATGCAACACTTTCCAGCTACAACATTAATCCTAGCAAGAGTCTGGTGTGGTAAATCCAGGTAATCTCTGTTCTACAGACTCAAGGAGAGCCTAAAAGGAAATCATCAATTTTAAAAATGCCTCTTTGGTCTAGAAAATATGGCTTTATTCTTGTTATATTTAATGTCCTTCAATTACTATGCATCTAAGAGTTGAAGGGGAGGAATAGAGGAACTGTCAAGAGTTTAGGCTTTGTTTAATGTTCTGTGTAGTCAAAAAATTTACATTCGCAAATATAAATATATACATGCATATGTTCTGTAAATATCACACAATAATATGCTGAGTTGTACAATTTCTGACTTCCATGGCTGGTATGGGTCACCTCTACACTACTCTGACCCTCATGCTGAGAGAGACCTGTGAGCCTGGACCACCTCCAGGTCCATCTGTCTTCACTATAGGAGGAGCAGCTCCAGCCCAGCTGGACTTATGTGGGGGCTGCCACTGAGGGTGAGAGGTGGCTCAGTGTCAGGTTCTTCCCATACATCCAAATTTGTCTAAATGTCACACTTACAACGAAGCAGCTCAACTGCAGGTGGGACTGGGTGGGACTGGGCCAGGCACTGGGATTTGGTACCCCCTTCTGCAGTGATCTGGTAGCTACATGCTGCCTTCAAAGTGCTGAGCCCTCAGTATTGCTTTCCAAGTATCATAGACAGAATCCCAGGTTCAAAGAAAACTTCTGGTGATCAAAGTATTTGGACACATTTTCCTCAGAGAGCATTCAAAATGCATGACTCAGGTGCCAAGCAGCTCTGCTGCTGCCTTAAAAATCAGTGCAGCTGCCCCAACTTCCCCAGCACGTGTGTTGGGTGGGGATGTCCCTTTGTTCACTGGCTGAAAGCAAATTTTTAAGCCATCTATTACATTTTTCCAACAAACATAATGAGTTTAATATTTTCTTTGTGATACGCTAATAACATGGCCTCAAGATCTGAGCTTTCTTCCAAAGAAAATGCAAAACCCTCAAACATTGTAAGACTAGAGATAAAAGTTCTTATAACATGATAGTTTATGAACAATGTGCTACAGAGAAGATTGCCAGGAAACTCTGAGCCTAAATTTACTTATCACAACTTCAATCCATCAACCTCAACATTTGGGCTTAGAACAACAGGTTCTGATCTCCTATTTTTTGTACTTTCTGACCACCAAGAACAATGTATCCAGCCCTTAGAACAAAACAAGAAAGCTATAAATAAATGCTGTGTTTTGCAATTCTTGCCATGTTTCCTTATATATGGGTTACAAAATTTAGTGAGAACATCCACAGCATTTGTGTCATGTTAAAACAATGGAAAGCTTGCAGGTGAACCAGCTCAGGGAGGTGGGAAAGAAAATATAAACAGAAAGGAATGTATCACGTAACACCAGGTGCTACCTTGCAAAAAACACTCTCAGTCCCTGAGCACATGAGGGAAGGCAGAGGAGAAAGAGAGAGAGAGGAGGTGGGAGACAGGAAGGGAGGGAGGGAGGGTGGAAGGAATTTCTAATAAACTGTTCACAGCCTGAAGTGTTATTAATGCCCAGATCCCCCCTGAGAGTAGGGGATTCCAATTCAACTTTAAGTCACAAGAAGTACAGAGCAGCTGCAGGGCTGTACGTGGGAGAATCTGGGCCATTATTTGCTGCCTGATAATGAAGGGACAGTTTTTCACCTGTGTATATTTAAGCAAATGAGAAGCAGGAAGCAATCCTGACAACATCCCCCTTGTTTCCATGAACAAAGAAACAGCCAGGTACATTTTCAGGGCCTTTTCTGGAGCAGCCCTGCCCCATGCAGCAAGATGAGCCACTGCAGGCATGGTGGCACTGACCTTCTCCCCCCTGCTCCTTCCCACCTGGACAGGTGGTAGCACTAAATCCAGTATATACAGTTTTATTCAGAGCAAGCAGGAATATTTCCTCCTAAAGGTCACATCTTACCAGGCTGAAAGTGTTCAAACTATATAGTCTCCAAATAAAACATTAAGCAGCCTGGCAGCCATGGGAAGGGCTGTAAGCGAGGGAAACCACCCCGTTCTTTGGTCCCAAATGCGCCTTTGTCTCCAGTACTGGTCATTAACCTCTGAAATCAGTCCTCATTGATCTAGTACTGGAGGGATACTAATGCTGCAGGACTACTGGGATGAATAGCACTTATCCACATCTACAGCAAAAGGGTTAAGGGGGAGGGAGGGCAGGTTTGAGTTTGGTGGGCAGGCAAAGGCTGTGCCTGCTCTTAGGGCAGTACATCACATGGGTCTCCCCATGGGAGGGAAGTCACAACCATGTAATAAAGAGTCTGTCTCTCACCACACTGTCTGAAATCAACTCCTGAGAGTGAACACACAGTCATTCCTCCCCTGGAAAAGAAGTTCAAGAAATCTCAGGTTTCCTCATACCTCCTTTTTATGTACAAATATAGCAAAAAGTCACAAATTACTGAGTTGGCAAAGCACACAAGAGTGAAACATGGCCATGAGCAATGTTTTCTTAAAGACTGGCCGAAATCTCAGAATTGCTTTGAAGATGAGCCTAAAAATGAACAGCAAAAAGGGAGTTGCCCTCAGGATGCACCTGGGAAGTATTTACTGAAGAAATTACACTCTCTTGGAAAAGCTTACCCAAAGCAACACGTGCATAAGGAATCAGATGCAATGAGGAGGTGAGGCCACATCATGCCTGGGGTTTACCCAAAACCATCCTTCAGAGGAGTCAGGGCACTTTCTTCATCTACCACACATTAGGGCAAAGACTTTCAGTGAGTAAAAACTTCCAATACACAATGCAGTTATGGGGGACATCAAAATATATCCTGGTTGAATATTGAAAAAGTCTAGGAATCTTAGAAGATTTATTTTTACCATCTGAAAAAAAAATTGCTTTGATTTTGTATTCTGAAGTGGTGTAGTCCCTTTGAACATGATCTGAATAATAAAAGAATGAAAACACTAAAACATGGTTAGACAGCCCTGAAAATTAATGAACAGCTTTTGTTCAGGATAGGGAGGGGAGACTTTCAGCTGTTCTGAAAGTCTGCTTTTTTCGTTTTGCTGAAGAAGAAACAAACCTCCTCTGAAAGAATCTGTTGAGTTGAACTTTTAACACACTGGTGAGGCCACACCTCGAGTGCTGTGTCCAGTTCTGGGCCCCTCAAGAAGGACACTGAGGTGCTGGAGCAAGTCCAGAAAAGGCAACAAAGCTGGTGAAGGGTCTGGAGCACAAGTCCTATGAGGTGACTGAGGCTGAGGGAGCTGGGGTTGTTTAGCCTGGAGAAAAGGAGGCTCAGGAGTGACCTTGTCACTCTCTACAAGCACCTGAAAGGAGGTTGTGCCCAGGTGGGGGTCAGTCTCTTCTCCCAGGGAACTGGCAACAGGACGAGAGGACGCAGTCTAAAACTATGGTTGGAAGGTTTAAGATGGACATTAGAAGGAATTTCTTCACAGAAAGGGTGATTAGACATTGGATGGGCTGCCCAGGGTGGTGGTGGAGTTTCCATCCCTGGAGGTGTTAAAGGAAAGAGTGGATGTGGCACTTGGCACCCTGGTCTGGTTGACAAGGTGGTGTTTGGTCACAGGTTGGACTCGATGATCTCAGAGGTCTTTTCCAACCTAACTGATTCTGTAAATTGAGGAAGCACTGCTTCTTTTTTTTTCTGTTTCACTACAAGAAGGAGCATTACATATTCAGACTTCTGTACTGAATCCCAAGCTTTTTCTTCTTTTTATTTTTTTTTTCCTAAGAGAGAATGCATTCAAACCTCATGCTTAAATTAGTGAGTTCTGAGTGCAGAATGCAGAGTGGCTTTGCTCATGGTGTCCATGAGTAACCTCATCCTCTCATTACTGAGCTCAGTCTGGGCTATGTCTACTCCTTTGAAAACATCCAGTTAGATCAGCCCAGCTGCCTGGTGAAACCTCAAGCCAGGGCAAGGACAAGGACCTGAACTTGCCATCTTCCCTGCTCAATGCTCCAGCAAAGCCCAGACAAGAAACACGGGGACCAGAGGGAAAAGTGTCTGGAAGCTGCAAGAAAAACCACAATCAATGGGAAACCAAAGTCATGGCCAAGGGCAGGTGAAAAGATACAGCACCTGGAGTACTTGAAACTCATTGCAAAAAGGAGGGCCTCATCATAAAGCAATGATATCATTTACACAACAATTAAAGATGGCAGAGTTCAGTGGCATTTATTTTTCAACACTAAATGCAACAGCCAGTGGAGTGAGAAGTGATAAATCCGATACAGCCTCATTCCCACAGCACCTGACATCCCCTCCAAAACCCAAATGTCCCCATTGCAATAGTGGGTGCCTATTGGAGAGGCCCCCTCAGGATGCCAGAGAAGGCCTGAAAGCCCAGAATTACACAACAAGGGCTGTGCTTGCTGCAAGACACCAAGGTGCAGTCTGTTGTGCGTTCAAAGAAAGACACAGAGGACTATTTTTCTGGAAGAGGGGAAAACAAGTGCAATGAAACTGTGATTTCACTGGGGTTGTTGCAGCAGAACCTGCACTTCAGCACCTCAGGAGCACAGCCAGGAGTAAATCAAACAACTGATGTCTTATTTCAAGAGAACAGAAAAGGGGCTTTTGTTAAGCAAAAGGACAGGATGCATCTTATTCCCTTCTGTGCTTTATGACAAAGGCATCTACTCGCTTTCGTGATGCTTGGATCAGGCTTCAAGGGATAGCTAAAACACCCTGCTCAAGGATACACTTGGGGCTGTTCCTTCCCAGTGACCCACAGCCATCCATGACCTTTCTGGATCTGTTTTACACCAACAGCCACAACAGAGAATGTTCTCATAAGCATGGAATTAATAATTTCCCATTTAATCCTGCTAATTATTTACATATCTTATGGTAGGGAGAGCCCCTGGGGGAATCACATACTTCACAATTAGTTTGATTATCCACCTTGATGAATGGCAAAAAACCCATTTGAAGCAGAAACAGAGGGGTTACGAAGCCTGGTCTTTGGAAGAGAAGGGAGAAAATGACAGTGTTGACATTTGCAAATTCTGGATCTACCACCTAACTCTGTCAGGAACTATTCTAGCTGGGAGCAAGTGAATGTGCAGTCCAAGCCCCTCTGAGCTAAACAGCAGCACAAACACCCACTCCTTCCACCTCCTCCTCGTCGGCTGAGAGAGCAAATGCTTTGGGCAGAAAACATCTCTTTCTATGTGCTTGGCACCCTGGAAGCCTGACACCAACACTGTCACCTAAATCCTGGGCTGTATCCACACCCCCACTTACCAGCCACCACCTGTAGCTGTCTTCTGGGATCAAGGCATTCTGTGAGGTCAGGAAAGGTTGCATAGTTGAGTTAAATCTCTGATCGAACCAGAGGGAACGGCCCAGCTCCGAAATGCACGTGTGACAGCTGCAGGGTCTCCTGGGGTACTTGAAGAGTTTCTGGACGTGCTCTGAAAACTGCACGACGAGGTGTCGGGGGTCCCAGGTGGTGGTGGTCACCTGGTGTGTGTAGTTCAGCAGGAAGGACGTCACGGTGATGAGCAAAAAGGCGAAAGTGAACATTTTCACATTCCTCCTCCTTACCACAACCATCTTTGCCCCTCGGGCTCTGCCCCCAGCACTGGCTGAGAGCAGTGCAGGGTCCAATGTAAGGCAGAAAGGAAAGGCTGCAGCAGGTGCCTGCCTGTTACCACCCCAGGCTTAGGCTGAACTGATTGACTCCACTACTTCCAGCCATGAGGGAGAAGCTTCATCTTCCCAAATGGGCTTAAAAAAGGACAAGCTGGGTACTTCCTTTCACCTTCTCACAGTGCTTCCAAGTTCCTTCCACCTCTGTGTGTCCTGTTGCTCACCTCTCCTGGTGAGGGTTTACTGAAGACAGACCCTTGTCTTTCTGCATACAGAAATTAAAACTCGGGTTTTGTGTGTGAGAGAAAGCCATACATTAAAACAAGCAAATTGTAGAAAGAATTGTATTCTTTTTCTTGGAATTTTGTTCTTGAAGGATTGGACATCTGGGGTTGTACATTCCATCAGAGAGCCGTGCTCCAATGTCCATATAAGTCATGGAGAGAAGTTTGCAACCTAGAGACACACAGACAAAAAGAGAAAGAAAAATGGTCAGATTTTTTTTTTTTCTTCATTTTTCCCAACCTAATTTCTCTGCTTTTCCCTCCCCATCCCAGAACTTCTGATCAGGTCAGAGCTCTCGAAACGGCAGCCCTGGCTTCAAGCTCTGCTCTGGTATTTGCACACTGAAGAGTGTGAGGGTGAAATTTTGGAAAGGGCAGAGCATTGACCTGTGGACAGAGTCTCTTTGTATTGAATCAGCCTCCCTGCTCTGCTCTGGCCTTATTAGTATTACAGTTTGTAGCTATTTGAATGACAATGAGTCACCTCCCTCCTTCAGGCTGACCTTGATAGCCACAAGATATGCAGCAAAGTATTCAAAACTCACAGCAGCTGAACAGCAAGCACCCGTAGAGGAGGGAGGAGCAGGATGGGGAGGAAGATGGATCAGTTCTTTCCTCTTTCTTTCCCCAGCCAGCTTAATTTAAGGATTGGGATTGGATTTGAGATTAGAGAAAGCCAAGCAAAAACAGTTTGTACGTCCTGGGACAAATAGGGGAAATCAAAGTACAAATGGCCTTTGTTTCACATGGAAAATTGCTCTTTTTTCTGCTAAGGAAAGGTAGGTGACAGCAGCTTGACCCCAACCTAGGCAGAGAGGCACAGAGCTGCTTTGGAGGTACAGAGGGACCCAGAGCTGCTCTCCCTTCCCCTCCTGGCGTTCCCTGCCTGGCAGCAGGGATTTAAACAAGTTTTTAAAAGTCATAAAATGAATCCCTTCATCCCCCAGTGTTGTGTGGGAATGCCATTGTGGGACAGGCATTGTTTTGTGGGAAGAAAAACATGTTGTTTATAGAACTTCAGATGTTTACAAAAAGTCCCAAAAGTGCCATTGCTCAAATAATACTCTTTGTTTCGTTGGGCTAAAAAAAAAAAAAAAAAAAAAAAAAAAGGTAGGAAGAAAAAATCAGAGAAGCAACCATGTCAGAATACGTGCAATTTATGAACAAATGAAAGAAAGCCCAGTGAGAGAAGTCTCATTCACTGCTCAGCCGCAGGCTCCAAGCCCAGCAAAGAGCCAGCAAAAGTGCAACTGCTACCATGAAACCTCACCATTTTAACCCATTTCTGTGCATGGCATTGAGGCAGGACGCCCCTCGCTGCCTCACCCAAATGTTTCTGTTTATCCAGACAGGAGGAAGTGCAGCTGCAGCATCCCCAGCTTTCCTGCTGGCTCCTCTCCTGGGGATCTGCGGGGAGCTGCCCCAGGCCAAACCGCTTTTCCACAGGGTTTGACACAGCACCTTGGAAACAGCTTGGATTTTAGAGGTGCTGTGTAAATATTGACAGAGTCCCACGCAGCTAGTTCGGAAAACAGGAACCTCAGACCTCATTTTTTTAAGCCTTTGCCCCAGGTTTCTCCTCCTCAGCACATGATGGGCAGCATGTGCCCTTCAATTAGCTGCTGTTTGCCAAATGCCTCGAGATTTATTTTAAGTCTGGCCCCTCCACATGCATTTATAGGAGCTCAAGGGCTGACAAGTGGGTCAGGCAGGATAACAAAGGGCTGTATTAACCCCATCTGCCTGGGCTCCTTGCGCCAGTAAATCAGGGAGCCATCCTGCATTCACTTTAATGGTGCAGAGGGAAGTTTTTACACTGACCAGAAATCTTCTGAAGTATTCCCGGGTAAAATTCAGGACTCCCAACCTTGGAGACGCTTTGGGGATGCTGCCACTGTGCCTTGGAGAGCCAGAAAGGGATCTCAGAGAGCAGCCCCAGCGCACAGCCCATCCACGCCAGCTGCTCTCTGCGCTGCACAACAGCCCTGAAACATTTGCTTTCCAGCCTGGATGTAGTTGTGAGTCTAAACAAAAACACAGCCTCTAACAAGCCCGAAAACATGCCGAATCCCAGAAGCAAATTGATTTTCCATTTATGGAGTGGATAATTCAAGAGCTGCAATGCTGGCGGGTCAACCCCCTACTGCTGTCAGCGCTGGGCCAAGTCAGTATTTGTAAACACAGCTCCTGCTCTTCTCTCGTGTTTTTGAGAGGAAAAGGGAGAGGGATTATCCAGCCTTTCTTTGAAAAGCCTAGAAAATGGAGTATAGCCGATAAAACAGTTCTGGCCTCCAAAACAAGCACCCACTTTGCCAGATCTATTTATTTATTTATTGTAACTCAGCTAAGGTTAAATTTATATTTATAAATCCAGGAGGAAGAAACGCAAACCCAAACCAATGTTTACACAGTGGGCTACAATGTCTTCAAATTCCTAACCAGCCTGTCTTTTTAGACTTCCTAAGGCACTTTTTCCTTGTGGATATGAAAGCTAAGGTTAAATTTATATTTATAAATCCAGGAGGAAGAAACGCAAACCCAAACCAATGTTTACACAGTGGGCTACAATGTCTTCAAATTCCTAACCAGCCTGTCTTTTTTAGCATTTGATGGGAAGGTAAGAAACTAGACTTCCTAAGGCAGTTTTTCCTTGTGGATATGAGCACTGGATACTCTCTTTTAATTCTTATTATTTACAGTTTCCTCTGAATGTTCATGATTCCTATAGATAATTATGATAGATATATAAAAACGTATATACACATGCACACACACACAGACACATAGATAAATATATATGCTGACAGAAAGGCTACAGGGACTATGTATTTGATTTAGGGCCTGAGGAAAAGGATGACTGAAATGAATGTAAAACTTAAAACCTTTTTTTTAGTTCAGTGTGACTTGGAGTTTTTTCTTTTTCTTTTTCTTTTTTTTTTTATGTTTACACAGTGGGCTACAATGTCTTCAAATTCCTAACCAGCCTGTCTTTTTTAGCATTTGATGGGAAGGTAAGAAACTAGACTTCCTAAGGCAGTTTTTCCTTGTGGATATGAGCACTGGATACTCTCTTTTAATTCTTATTATTTACAGTTTCCTCTGAATGTTCATGATTCCTATAGATAATTATGATAGATATATAAAAACATATATACACATGCACACATGCACACACACACAGACACATAGATAAATATATATGCTGACAGAAAGGCTACAGGGACTATATATTTGATTTAGGGCCTGAGGAAAAGGACGACTGAAATGAATGTAACATCTTTTTTTTTTAGTTCAGTGTGACTTAGAGCCTTTTTTTTTTTTTTTTTTTTTTTTTTTTTTTTTTCAAAACCTTTTTTTTAGTTCAGTGTGACTTGGAGTTTTTTCTTTTTCTTTTTCTTTTTTTTTTTTGCTTGCTTAAAACACCTGGAAGATCCAACCCAGACAGAATTACTTTCATTCTTCACAACATCTTGTACCACATCTCAGATTATACCTGTGTCTGTCTCTCTCCCTCTGCTCACACAAGATGCATAAATCTTTGCAAAATATTTCCACAGGATTCACCAAGGTAGTGGGAAGAGGAAGGTGAGGGACTGGTGTGGGAAGCCATGCAGGGATGCCGACCCAGCTGTTGGGAATGTTTCACTACGGAATACTACTTGTGATAGTTAAATTAAGCCATTACAAGTAGCAGCACAGCAGCCACATCCTTATCACCATCCCCGGCATGACCTCGGCATTAGCACATCTGTGAACAGGCTATTTTGGCCTCAGACCCAGAAACAATTTCTGAGGACTTAAGGTAGGGATATTTAGCGTTCAGCCCTCTCCCAGCTCCATTCCCCTGAGAGACAAACAGAGCTGAGCGCTGCGTGCCTGCAGCTGTGCCTGCGTGCAGAGATCCCAGCTCAGCCCCAGGTTAAGCTACCTTAAGTGATTGGGTGCTTAAGGTCTTATTTCTGGTCTGGATTTTGCCTGCTACCTTCCCACTCCCTCCTCTTTTAACCATGTCATTGTCCCCATGTCAGGCACTTTGTGCACGCCGGGGCAGTTTATTTATGCTGATGGTACCCAGTGATGTGCAGTGCAGGGAAAATGCGAAGGGTCACGTCCCGGGAAGAGCAGAGAGGCAGGTCCAGAAGAGACAGGCTCCTCCAGACTCTGTCCTGAGTGTAGAAGTGGGTCCAGGGTGATTAAATAGTCCTGAGAGTCGAGCTTAATCTTCTGTCTACATTTAACGTTGTAAAAGATACCAGGATCAATCAATTGTGATTGTCCTCATTATCTTCTCACGTTTTAGGAAGAAGGAAACAAGAGCTTTTTTGTTTGCTTTTTTTTTTTTTTTTTTTTTTTTTTTTTTTTTTTTGGGTTTTTTTCTCCTCCAAGATAGATTTTATTTGCATTGTAAACTCACAATTTGAAGAATGTCCCTGGTTCCCTGCCAGTCTGGTAATTAACAAAGATAAAAACACATCGGTTCAATGGACTAATATAAAGCAATTCTTAACACCTTAAGGAAGTTTGTTTGTTTTTTTTAATGCAATGTATTCTCACTGCACTTGTCAGGTTCTTTCACAAAAGCTCATCTGCACACCCACAAAGGAGCACAGAAAGAAAAGGGGAACCCAAATAATGCCCTGGTGAGCTGCTCCCAGGCCCATCCCAGGAGCCATCAACTGCACCAGCCCAAAGGAGCCTGGGGGCACAAGGGCAGGTGGCAACCTGAAACAAGAACTCAAAGAAGGGACACCCTGCCTGCATCCCTCCCAGGGCTGGCCCTGCACAGCCTCAGCCTCAAGCATGAAACTCAGCCAGGTGAGTCAGCTCTGCCTTTGGGACTGAGATATGTTGCTGCCTTGGGCATGGAACAGCTTATGGGGCGCAGGGGAAGGGCATTTGGGCATTACACAACCTCTGTGTGGTCAGCCACACAGAGGTTGTGTAATGTTAATAGTAACCATCGTGTAATGGTTTCTTTTTTTTTTTATTTTTAATTTATTTTAATGGGTGGGCCTTAGACAAAATGCATGAAGAAAATAATAATGAAAAAAATTGAGAAAAAAAGATCACCATACTGCTACGATCCCCCCGCCCCACCCCGTAAATGTCCCAGTATGTGTTTGGCCCTTTTTTGATGCCTACTCTCCTAGCAAAGAAGTGCTTTGTACCAGCACCACGTTGAGGAGATCTTTGTTAGCCCGTGTTAGATGCTGGTGGCTCAGGATCCAGCTTTTCTGGTCTGTAACTCACATTAAAACTCTGGTGTGAAATGCACTCTCTAGTTTGAAGTTGCCAGCATTTTCCAGACACAGCAGGTCAGGCAGAAGAGCACAAAGGCAGCAGGGAACAGCAGCATCCCAGCACAGAGACACTGCCAGTGTTCCATGCAGGGCTTGAAACAGCTCAAAGGTCCCAAAATCCTTTAGATTCAAAACTCACCTGCCCTGCCAGGGAAAGGACAGTGTGACCTGCTGCAGCTCTCTCATGACTGATGGTGGCCATCACACAACCTTTGGACATCCCACAGTATTTTACAGCTGGAAACTCTACACTTGAAGGAGTAAGTTCAAGATTTGCTGCAATTTTGGCTTCAAGAGGATGTGCTGTGCTAGAAAGGCCTCAGCAGCAGAACAGCCAGTGCCCATTTTCAGAAACACAGCTCAGACTCCTGCCCTGTAAAACCTATAGAGATTAAGTAGTTTCTCAGCTAAGCCACTGACAGCTATAATGTTATAAATTTGACACCAGCAGTATGTCCCTAAGCATCCTTTGTGCCATTTGAGGACTTTTTTCCTGTTCACACTTCTTGTGAGCAACTACCTGAGCAACCCTTGGTCTCAAAGCCCTGGCCTGGGAGGTTAAATCTTGCCTTATTGAACCCACAAGGGCCCAGAGCAGCCATGAAAGATCTCGTTCTAGGACAACAGAAAACACATCCCTGGAAAAACACACATAAATTCACACCCCAGGTCTGTGCTGGGCCTGGAGAGAAACAATGGAGAGAACTGTTTCACTCCAAACCACAGGCTTGTCTGCCCTACCCAGGCTCGTCACTGCCTGCCTCCCCCTGACCAGAGCTGGCTGACATTTAGAAAGGAACATTTCATTGGTCTGACACCTCACCAGAGACCTCTGAGCTTTTGCTCCATGAGACAGAATGTGAATTACAGGACAGCCTGGCAGACAGCCAGAGCTGAGCACAGTGTGAATCTTAGCCAGATGATGTTGGGACCCCCTGTCAGACCTCTGCTCCATGTCCTTCAGCTCCAGCAGGTCAGTCCCACCAACCACTGAAGGCCTCATGAGACATGAGGGGGTGCTGCCTGTGCCCCAGCACAGCCTCTGCCACTTCAGCCTGTTCCATGCTCTGGCAGGCAAAGGTGAGCCCTGCCCTTATAGGGCACCAAAAGCCACCACATGAAACAATTTTGGAAAAGCACAAGCATCCACATTCCTTTCCTTTCTGCCATCCATCCATCCATCCATCCATCCATCCATCCATCCATCCCTTAATTACATTATGGATTCCATATAATTCCTCATCCCTGGAAGTGTTCAAGGCCAGTCTGACTGGGGTCCTGAGCAGCCTGGTCTAGTGGAAGGTGTCCCTCCCCCCAGCAGAGGGGGGTTGAAAACAGATGATCTCTAAAGTCCCCCCCCAACACAAACCAATCTATGATTAATTTAAATCAGATGGTGTTTTGTCTCCCAGAGCTCACTGTCTCTTTTCTCCTGTCCATCACTACATCTTCACAGAGATGGCATGTGTGCTGCTGTCCTGTGTGCTCACAGACAGAAAGGCAAACCCCAGTCTCACCTGCCATTTAATCAGGGAGAAAATGGTCTGCCCCATCACTGACCATGCTGAGAGGCATAAATCTGTTTGATTTATGACAGTTTTTGATTTATGACAATATTTTTGACATTTTTTGACATTTGCCACTACCAAATGGCATCACAGCATTGAAATCAGGCAAGGTAGTAGGTATATTGCTCTCAGATTTATTAAAATGTCCACTCCAAGCAACTCAAACTAATCATATCAACACTGCCTGGAAAACAAAAGCATTCAGGAGCATTTAAGCCATGAGAAAAAGTAGCTTCAGAAAAATTTGAATGCAGCAGCTCCTCCATGCTTCTTGAATGTGAAGCCAGCTATTGGGCAGTGTTTCATCCATCACAGTGAATAGAAGAAAAACTGGAGATGGTTTATGGAGCGTAACCTGCACAGCATTTTAGGTGCCAGTGATCTGAAAAAAAATCATTACCCACTTGTGCCTCATCAGTGAGCAGTTTGGCAGCAGGCTGGGGCTGGCCAGGTCAAAAGGGAATCTCCCTGGTACTGTGACAGAGCCTGCCCTGCCTGCATGCATAACAGGTCTGAGAGGTCAGGGTAAGCAAGCACTTTTTTGTGCTAGATGTGAATGGGATCAAAAGAAACTTGGGTGGGGAATTTTCATTCTGCTGCCTCAGAATAAGTATTTATCTTGGCAGACTTTATCAGGCTTGTTGCTGAGTGGTCTGGGAATGAAAACTCCCTCGCAGTGTTTGAAGAAAGAGCAGGAGGATCTGGCTTGGAAAAGGTCATGAGTCTGCTCTTATCCTTGGGTGTGGAGAACTGCCATTCCTGCCACCTCCCACCATGGTGAAGACATTTCCTCCTCCACCACATCCTCCTCCCTTGCATTCCAAGAGTTCACTCCTGCAAAGGCTGGAGAAATCAGACTGTTAATACCCAGGATTAATTGTGCTGTCCTCCATGGGCTACACTGTGTATTCATGACTTCAGGCCAGCCAAGTAGGAAATTTTGTTTTGAATGGGACTGCAAATGCCATGAAAGATTATCTGTCTCCAAAATGTCCTTCATGAGGTTCAACAAGGGCAACTCCAGGTATCAATATAGGATGAAAAGATTGAGAGCAGATCTGAGGAGAAAGACCTCTCCTATGAAGAACAGGCTGAGACATCTGGGTTTGTTCTGCCTGGAAAAGAGAAGCCTCTGGGAAAACCTCAGAGCAGTTTCCAAGTGCTTAAAGGGGGCTTAAGAAAGGTAGGGAGAGACTCTTTAGTACAGCCTGTGGTGACAAGCTAAGGCAAAATGATTTTAAACTAAAAGATGCAAGATTTATACTAGATATAAGGTAGAATTTTTTACAGTAGAGAGTGATGGAACACTGGAACATGTTTCCCAGAAGGGTGCTAGATGCCCATCCCTGAAAGTGTTGGAGACCAGGTTGGAGGGGACTCTGAACAAAATGATCTAGTTGAAGATGTCCCTGCCCATGGCAGAGGGGCCCTGTTGGACTAGATGATCTTTAAGGGTCCTTTCCAACCCAAACTTCAATTCTATGATTCTGTGATTCTGTGACTCTAAGAATAAAAAATGCTGATGATGCTATTATCCCAATAAATTCCTCCTATTTGATAAATATCATGTCCCTACCACCATCTCTTCACACAGCACCTGACTTCCAGTCTTGAGAGAGAGGGTGAAAGGAGGGTTTGTGGTGGAGGGAAAGGGTGGGGAGAGCCCAGCTCCCTCCCCTGGTGGCACCAGCTCTGCAAGGATGGCATTCACCAGGGTATCACTTATCATTCAGAAACACACGAATGTCTGGGACCATGGAGATAAACTCATGATCAATTTATTGCCACTGGGAACCATAATGTGAGTAAGTCACTGTTTATATAATGGCCTTTTGTTACTGCAGCCAGGCTTGGTGTCATGCCAGGTTCAGTGAAGGAAAGCACACTGGTAATGCACCACAGCTTGCCAGTGGGAGCTTGGTCTGAAGTTTTCCAGGTCATTACCGTGCCAAAGGAGCACTCAGCCTCATCCTCATACCAGGAAACAACCATGAGATAAACTGGGAGAGGCCAGGGAAAAGGCCTGAATTTGTTGATGAATTCAAACCTAACACGCAGCTCCACTGCTGACCTGTTTATGGTCCATTCCTCGGGCTCAATCCTCTGTTCAAGTATTTTCAGGACAAAATAGGAGCATTGGAATGACAGAACTGTCCAGCCAAGTTGTGAACAGTGGCATTTATGGCCAAGAGGTTGGAGTCTGCCAGGTCAACCAGGGATGTGTTGAAAAACAACAGTGGAAAAACAAGCTGCTGGTCAGAATGTCTTCCACAGCCCCTGTCTTGCTAGAAAGTGATTTTGGAGGAGCCCTACCTCTTTGCACACACTCCATTAATCAGAAAATGGCACCTCTGCTTCCCTGGGGCTACTCCATTTTCTTTCATATATTCCAAATCCCCTTTCCCACAGACACATTGATGTTTTAAATAGCAAATATATTGTTACAAGATCTTAAAAAATACTCTTTTCCTTCCTTATCCTGTAGTTTTGCAATGTTGGACAGACAGATAGGTTTAACCTGCTGGATGAGAACTCTTCTCTGGTGGGCCAATATTGACCATGGGTTGGGATTTTTTGGGCTGCATGCCAAGAGTCCAAAGCTGGGACAATGAAAAGAATAACTCTGTGGTGAAAATCCTAAACTAAAATTCACTCACTCACTAAAATTTATTCACACTATGTCTGTGAATTGCTCTACTTCAAAGAGTTCTTTAAAAACATCCAAGCAGACAAATGGACACATAAAAATTGCTGTTTGATTCCTGTTGACAAACTTTGATAGCAAAGTCCATGGTGGAAAGACTGCCCTGGTGCTTCCACATTCTTCCCATGCCATTACGTGAATTGTAGGCTGTGATCAAAGCTCTGCTACTCTTTGCTTGGAAAAGAAGAGTTATCAAAGGGATTTCCAGGACACCTATGTGCGTTTGCACCTAGAATAAATTTTAAGTGGTTCATGATATGACAAATCTAGAACTGGAGCTGGTAAGGAGTTTCTCAAGCACAGTTTATTTTTATTTTTGTCTTGTCTCAAATCAGTTTGTCAAAATTACATCTATTTTTCATCTTGATTTGCTGTATTAAGAAATTTTCAAAAAGAAGGATCTTTGACATTTTAAATGAAGAAAACTACTTTTCATTTTGCAAAAGTTTGGTTTTTTTTTTCTGGAAAATGTGTAACTTTTGGTACTTAAACAAAAGCAAAACATTTTGAAATTCAAAATAAAACATAAACACCACCACCACCACCATCACTGTCCAAATACAAAGCACTTCTTTTACTCCTTGTCTGAGAAAGGAAAATAAAATCACCTTTTTACTTTTAGCTTAATGTTGGGATGACTATGGATTGTTTTTAAAGTCTTGCTAATTCACCAAAGACAGTAAGAAAACTACTTTCATGTAATTCAAGTACACAGTGACTAATTAAAGATAGCAGCATTTGTAGAAACAGATGCAAACTAAAACTACTGAAAAGTGAATCCTGTAGCTGCATTTATTTTTATAGTATTACAGGTGAGGATATAGGATTATTTCAGACTGTAGAATACTCTGAACTAAAGGTGTGTGGTGGGTTGACCCTGTCTGGGTGCCAGGTGCCCATGCTGGACACAGGGGCAGCTTCTGGCAGCTTCTCACAGAAGCCAACCCTGTAGCCCCAATCCCAATCCCACTACCAAAACCTGGCCATGCATTCCCAATAAAAAATGGAGCCCAACCACAGGTGTTTTGCTACACCATCTGTGAGTATCCAGCTCAAAAATATTCACTAACCTGTTCCTTGGTTAAAGCTGCAGGGAAATGTATGTGGCTATAAATACAGCTGTTCGTGACTTCAAAGAATGTGTTGTGAGAAACATTAATTCCTGATATTAAGAAAGTGATTAATGCACTGCAGGGGATGTCATGGCATTACAATTCTGCATGCCAAGAAAGATTAGATGGTAATGATCATATTGATGATATTGTCAATAATCCCAAAACTCTAGGAAAATCTAGGAGAAATGTTTCTGTGCCCATGTGAGCACCTCTGCCTCTCCTTGCTGGGACTCCTGCCCTGAAGCAATACCAAGCAGTTGCTGGCACTGTGGGGCTGTTAAATAGAGCTCAGCTGATGGGATCCTGTTAAACCAAGAGTGTTTCTCTCACAATCGATGGCTCCATCTGACACAGCACTGCATTAAACATTTATTCATTGCACAGACTGAGCTCACTCTGGGGAAGATTTAATGACACCACAGGGATTTTCTCATTCATTAACCTGGGATTTACATTTAGTCTTTATGGTGTCAAACAAAGGTGTCAAACTACCCACAATTAAATTCAGAGGTGTTTTAGCATCTGTGCATAGTCTGGACCTGGCACCCACTGCAAACCTTGCAAGAACAAAATAATACTTCCAAGTTTTCATCTGCTGTGCGCACTATGATAAGTCTGGCAGCCACAGAAAGTTTACCTGAAGTCCATAAATAATACAATAAAATATATTAGAGATATAAGCAACACATTTGATAATTCATATCCTGTGTTACAAAGCAGAATTGCAAATCCACTAGGCAGCCACTTTAATCGATTGATCATTTATGTCCCTAATAGGTGCACTTGACCTATTTGGATCCAGCTGCACTGTGCGCTCTTGCCACCAGCCCAGGCATCACCCAGCCTCTCTGTGTGAGGTTCCCATTCCAGCTTTTGCCCTGCATCTACAACAGAGGTGACAGTCAAGAAAGAAATGAATGATTGAGGCTGCCTTTCATCCAAAGGACTGCTGGATCTCAGGTTGTCTCTGATACCTGATGGACACAAGCAGCTGCCCAGAGCAGGGCACATGAATATGGCCCTTCAGCACACCACTGGTGGAAGCTTTGCTCTGAACTATGTGGGAGCCTGGTTACAGAAAAAAACCAGAGGGTTTCAGTGAAGAAGAAATGTTGTCTACTTGTCTGGACTTTTTAAAAGTGTTTTTAGAGAAACAAAGATTAGCATACATCAAAGTGGCACACAAAAAGCTTCCCATAATCCTGAATATGAAAATATGTCAAGAGCTGCATGCAAAATGGATTTGCATACATCAGAGCAGCACATACAGCACTCAGCTGGGCATCCTGAACTGCATTAAAAATGGTAATGCTGAGGTTTTGGATGCTGATAATTGAATGCTGGAGAAACACACACAGACATGAACACAACTATGGCATCTTTTCCACTTGTCTTACTTGGATGGCTAAAACATAAACAGGGAGTCTGCTAAGGTAACCAGCAACATTGAACATTTAAGGGCTTCCTCATTCAAAGAGAAATTCAAAGTTATCATTTAGCCATGCAGAAATAATTAGCAGAGGAAGCTTCAGTTAATTTAGAACTTCATTTTTCAATTCTAAAATGGTATCATTGATTTTGTAAAAGGAGAAATTTTAACACAAGAAAGTGGTGACCAACTCAATATTGTTTTGGTCTTGCTCTCTGCAGTGCTGCCAGCATTCTACCTAGAAATCAATCTGTAGCAAGCCAGATGCTGTGGAAACATCACCCTGATTTCACCCTTTTACTCATGACAAAGAGTGGCAGAGGGGAGATCTCTGTCACCCTGATTTTACCCTTTTACTCATGACAAAGAGTGGCAGAGGGGAGATCTCTGTCACCCTGATTTTACCCTTTTACTCATGACAAAGAGTGGCAGAGGGGAGATCCCTGTCCTGATTATTGAATCAGGACAGGGAAGCCCTGGCTGCTGACTTTTCCCCAATAATACTTTATAGTTAGTGACACATTAGAAAACCAAGAACTTCAATAAAACAAAACACCAGTCCGACATGTGCTGGTTTGGTGCTTGTCAGAAACCTCAGCTTTAGCCTCAGTGTCACTGTCCCGAAGTGACCATAAATGTCAAAGCCCTTTGTCAGCACAAAACCCACAGCAGGGCAACATCAAAAGCTAAAATCTGTCCTTGGGTTCAAGATCACACCTCCCATTCAAACACTGAGAACAGGATCCCAAACTCACTGCAACAGTCTTTCCCCACCTAAATCATCCCTCCATTTTCAGTGGGACAGGGAAGATTTTCTTTGGGAGTGCAAGGTTTTGTGCATATGACTATTGCAATGAATGTGGGATCCTGCTCTCACTCCAATGAAAAATTTAATGGTAACTTTAAAATTGGAGTTTATGAAAATGTCACCACTTGCTCTAGAAATAAAGCTCCTGGCAAGTTTTAATGGGCACACTGTTAAAAACTAACTCCCCAGTGACCATAGGCAGCAGAGCCTTGGGGTTTTGGGTTTTCTCTTAAATGAGCCACCAATTTGTGTCCAAAAGCTTGCTTTAAAAGTGGCAGCTACAAGATTTTTATTTGTGTTTTGCCTTTATTAAGGAAAGGAAAAAGAAACTTTTAATTAAAGTCTCTCTAAGATTTGCAAGGAAATGTATATCCAGAAACTCTGGGAAATGTGCTGTTCTGCTTGGCTTGGTTTTAAACAGGGTAATATATGTTTTTAGTCTTTTTATACTACGCCTCTCTTGCTCAAAAATAAAAAGTGAATGCTGAAAAATAATGACAGCATCCAAAGGGAAGTCATTCCAAACAGAACTTACACATTCCCAGAGGAGAACTGACCTATGACTTCTTATGGAGGAGATGCATCAGCTGAAGGGCACCATTGTTTGTAATTTCCTCTAAAACGAGATGTGACTTCCCAGCCCCAGAAGTGTTGTCACACTCAGCTACAGGGGGATGTCCAGTACTTGGTAATTGCTGTTGCCGGGGAGTTTCCATCCTCAGGAGAAGAGAATGGATACCAGGGGTTGCTGTCCCGCAGTGAATTGCTAGATCTTTAGATGAAGCCATGAAAGATGAAGTTTCCAAGTTTCCAGTTCCCAGCATTACTGCTGCCAGTAATGTTTCCAAACTAGCAGCTGATGGAAATTGTTTTTATTTTGCAGCTTCCTGTATTTCTGATTCTGAATTTCATTGTTCCTGCCCTGGTTTATGTACATGGCAGATTTGGTGCATCTCTCATCTCCTCAGTGAGGAAAGTGCAGAGACACACAGCAGTGAGGCTCACTGACAGCACATGGAGAAAAAGTCATCTTTCCTGAGTTTTACAAATACCTGCAGTCATTTCTGCTCATGGAACCACCAGCCAGAACTGCAGCCAAGGACAAGACTGCTCACCCCTCAGAGCCCCTCGGAGAGGTGCAGCTCCCGGCTGACACCTGAAACTGAGACGGTTTGGCTCTAATCCTGGACATTTGTTCAGAGACTCGTGGGAGGCTCAGCTGGGTGAGGTGCTCAGAGGTTTCCTCCCATGCAAAGGCAGTGCCAACCAGTCACACATAGCTAATAGAGGACTTTTTAACTCCTTCTCCACAAACAACCAGTACAGGAAGTTCTCTTGCCTCTCTTAAGTGATTTGTTATCACTACCAGATCACCAAACAACCAGTACAGGAAGTTCTCTTGCCTCTCAAGCGATTTGTTATCACTACCAGATAATAAGACAGCAGCAAAAAATGTGTTTCCCCAAACTGTTATTTAACAGTCTTAAACGACTGAAAGAAGAAACTGAAAGAAGCCCAGCCTGCAGATGAAATACTGTGCTACCATCATAAAAACCAAACTCTTTAGGATCACCTCAGAGCACCATTCCCCTGCAGAGTTTATGAGTTGAAGCTGCACCCTGCCTTGCACAGCAGTGCAGGGGGCAAGAATCACAGAATCACTCAGGCTGGAAAGGACCTCTGAGATCACAGAGTCCAACAGTGAAGCCAGCACTGTCAAGTCATCACTAAACCATGCCCCCAGGTGTCACATCCATATGTTGTTTGAATATTTTCAGGGATGGAGAAGCTTGTTCCAATGCTTGACAGCCTTTGTGGTGAAGAATTTTTTCTTAATATCCAATCTAAACACACCTGTAAACACGCCCTGGCACAGTGTGAGGCTGCTCCTTTTCATTCTGTCTGTTGTTACCTGGGTGAAGAGACTGACCCCACCAGGTTACCACCTCCTTTCAGGGAGCTGTAGAGAAAGTGTCCCCTCAGCCTCCTTTTCTCCAGACTAAATGAACCCAGAAACAAATGTCCCCCTGATTTTAGACACAGGCAGCCTGGGAAATAAGCTCAGCCTATTTACAGGACATGACTGTGTGCTGGGAAAGCTAGGGAAAGTCCTGGGATGCCATGGTCCAGGCAGTCATGGGGGAGGAGCAGGCTGAGTGGGCAGACTGCACACAGACATCTGTCCAGAGCCCACAGAGACAGCAGGGGCCAGGCTGCACTCCAGCTCATGCAGCTACCAAAACGGCTAAAGTGTGTTTCCACAACTTCCTTCCTTTCCTTCATCCTCACCTTTCTACTTCAAGGTAATGGAAGAAACAGGAGAAGGTACAGGAAAGAGGATTTGCCTGGATTAGCAGGGAGCAGGAAGGGTGTGGGAGCAGGTTTACTGACCTGCTGACAGGGCTTACTGCTGGAATTAACCCCTATATGGGTCATGCTGCTGCGTGCAGAGGGACAGGAGGCACACAGGGATGTCCAAACTTCTGCTGGTCTGAACCAAACCAACCTCCCACTGAGATAAAACCCCTCTTCTATAGCAAAGGATAAAAAAGGTGAGAGACATTGCCCCTCTTCCTCCCCACAGCTTTTATTAGAATCATGGAATGGTTTGGGTTAGAGAAGACCTTTGAAGTTCATCTAGTCCAACTCCACTGCAATGAACAGGGAGATCTTCAACAAGATCAGCTTCCTCAGAGCCCCATCCAACCCAGCCTTGAATGTTTCCAGGGATGGTGCATCTACAACCTCTCTCAACAACCTGTGCCAGTGTCTCACCACCCTCCTCATAAAAATTTCTTCCTTATATCTAGTCTGATTCAAAACACTTTTAGGTTAGAACCATTACCTCTTGTCCCATTCCTACAGGCCCTTGGATGTGTTTGGTGCCTTCTCCAACTCAAAAAAAGTAGGGCTGGGTCTGCAATAGCAACTATGGGGTGAAACATGATTTACAGCTCAACTTGTTCAACACAAGCAGAGTAAAAATAGGATTTGCTTTCAGAAACAACTTTACAAAACCCATGGAGGTGAGCTGCACATCTGGTGGCCAGGCTCCCCAGCACTGTCATAGCAGACAGAGCAAATCAAGAAGTTTTTGCAGCCCCACCAGTGCTACTGGGCAAGAAAAAAGCTCCTTCATGCCCAGATGCCTGTCAGCAACATCCCCCCTGTGCAGGTGAGGTTCCTGTGGGTGATACCTGCCCCATACAATACAGCTCTGAGAGAGCACATCTTCTCCTGTCCTGGTGTGCAAAGCCTTTGGCTTGACAAGTGTTGCACATTACTTCAAATTGGCCATCTTTGGATGAGTGAAGAAATACCAAGCTAATTAAGAAATGAAAATAGAGCTATCTTCCTGATGAGCAAGCAAAGAATGAAAAATCCTAATAGTGCTAGACAAAGAAAAAAAAATTCAGAATGGAAGTGACAGAATTCAGGTGGCGTTTGTGGCTGTGCAAGGACAAACAAGTAACAGCCAAAGCGCTGACTGCTTCCATTTGTGGTACTCCACATGAGATGTTTGGGGTATGAGTTTGCAGAGACACTGAGAATCCACACCTCACTCTTTTCCACAACTTCTGCCACTCAGTGCCCCAGGCAGGCAGAGCAGAATCCTTCAGGACTGGTTTGCTGTTCCTCAGACTGAATCACACAGTTCAGCAACATCCAGCTTTGCTCTGGCCACATCCATGCCCAGACATCACGCCCCTCCCAGCTGACACAGGCCTGGCTCCCTTACTGTTTATGGAGCTCTTTGGATAGGTGTCACAGAGATGGACTGATCAGATCACCTCTGATTTTATTTCCTGACGCACTGAGGTTCACTTGCTGTGGGAGGAGAACCCCTAGGAGGGGAAGGTGGCACAAAACAAGCAGGTTATTCAACTTCCAGGACAACTTGTTCATGACAAGCCCTTGGTAATTCCTCCAAATACTACCATACACAAGACTGGTGCCAGCTCTGCTTTGCAGATGTGGAAGGGGTGAGTGAGCCTGCAGGCATCCATCTTATTCTCACCATTACAGAGCTTGAGGCAGAAATGTAACATCCATCCCTGGCTCCCAACTCTGCTCCTAACTCCACTTCTTCCCTCTCCCAGAGCTGCTCAGCATTTTGACAGTAAATCATCAGAATGGGAAGCTGGTGCAGTAGCAGAATCCTTACTTTGCCCTCTGCAGCCCCTTCACACCTCCAACCTGCAGCTTTTTCAGGGCTGTGTTTCAGCTTCTGAACACTTGTTAGGCAGCCATCCTGCCAGGGGTAAAAATTAGTTTAAGATGGAGCTGGCTGCTGTTCCCATCACTCTTTGCCAAGTCTGATGCCTCCCTCAGCAGATTTCCTGGCATAGCTGGACTGAAGGAGAAGCACCAGCTGTGCAAAGGCTACTAATAAGAGCCACTTAGTTTACAAATGCATGGGTAGATATCTTAGCACTAAGCAGGTAATGGGAGATTCAAGGCATAAAACTATGTTTCAAGGCTTCTTTGGTCCAATTCACATCCGTGTGCATGTGACTGTGGCAAGTGGAGCTGAGTTCCATGGACAAGCATTGGATGGGAAGTGCTGCACCCCAGGGCACTGCTGGCAGTGCAAACCTGCAGGCACAGCAGTCACTCCTCAGTCACAGCAGTGGAGTCTGGGGCTCCACCAGAGACCCTGGGTGCCCCCATCCCCAGCTGCACTGGGACACTGAGTCCCCCTGCCTCTTGCAAAAGCTCTCATTTTGCAGCGGTTCCAATGGCTCCTGCTGGAGATCTTTCCTATTCCCACACTGACACCAGCAGAGCTGCTAATTTGAATTACTGTCCCCTGCCCCCACACAATAATTTCCATATATACAAACTCCAGAGTTAAGGGGCTGCATGATGCTTTTTATAACTTTACCACCAACTCAGTTTTTAAAAGCCTTTTCTTCCACTGTTGTGGACAAGATTAACCTCTGCAATTTGATTGTGCTGCTATGGCAGTAATAAGAAAAAGTAATTTCTTTTTCTTAAAAAAAGAAAAAATCAATAATTGGCATTCCTGTGTAAGGTCTCTGACATTAATTATAAATAAATGTTAGACCTACTAAAATAAGAAAGTGAATTTATGGCAGCAGGTTGCATGCTGCTGCTGAAGCCTGTGTGGCTCCTGCGATACAGATGCAAAATATAAAGTCTTGAGGACTGCAGTTTGTATTTTATTGCCTCAGAAAATAAATGTGTAAATAGCAATAAAATGCACAATTATTTAGCACAAAGCCAAAAGACTCTGCAGCATTTATAGGCTGATGGATGGCTTGCCTGCCTGCTCTAATTTTCCATAAAACAAGGAAGACAAGGATGGAGGAAAATAAACAATGGCTGCTGTCACTGTGATTAGCTGCGAGGCGCCAGGTGAGAGCAGCAGCTCTCTGGAGAGGGTAACACTGAGCTGCTTCAGCTGCTTTTTGCTTCAGGAATGGAGCCCAGATTGCAGCCCTGCTTGGCAAGGGCAGCTGAGCAGGGAGGCAGGGTGGCAGTTCCCAGGGTCAGGATGTGCTCCATCCCTGGTGCCTCAGGCAGAAGAATGGAGCAGCCTTGGGGTGGGGTGAGGAATTAGTGCCTGCAGTGGGAGGAGGGGGTTGTAGGCAGCCCAGCCACAGATTGGTTTCTGGACAAGAAAAAAGACATCTGGCCCTGATAATCTTGGAGGTCTTTTCCAACCTTAATGCCTCTATGATTCCATGGAAATCTTGCTGGTGCAGAAGTCAATGGTCACGTATCAGGGGCGTCACCCATGACATGATGAAGCAGGAAGAACCGTAAAAAAAATGGGGGGAAAAAGGTGAAAGCCCTTCAATGTCATCTGTTAAAAAGCAAGGAGGGGGGGCAGCATTTGAAACTCTTTATGGGATAAAGAAAGCTGCAGGCAGAGAGCTACCAGCTGGTTCCCTGGCTGTGATTCTGTGACCCATGGCAATGCCTACAAAGGAGCCACAGGGCTCCGTGCTGCGCCCTGGCAGCAGGAGCTGGTTTGCTTGGCACCAGCCACCAGTTATCTGCTGCCTCCACCTGCATCTAGAAGATTCCATGCTACAGTCAGCCACCCTATTCAAGAGCACTTCTGAGAGTGACACAGGCATATATTTATTAACAACTTGTTTCTTATTTGTTTTCTTCTAGCTATGGATGTCCACGTAGGCATAGAAGCCCAAATTTCACATACTGCCTTTCTCTGGGTCAGAGAAGCCACATGCAGCTATTCACACCTGCACAACCCCTTTCAGGCCACTGAGGTTGCAAAGACATGAGTCTGGGTGCTTAGAGTGACATGAACAGCAGGTTGCTTATGCAGGAGCAGTACTCCTGCAGAGGGTGATGTAAGTGTCCTTGTGGTGATGGGGCAGGTGAATGGAGGTGTTCAAGCTCTTGAGTCACTCCCCACGAGCACCCAGGACAAGAGCCAGGACGTGCAGTTCCAGCCCATCTCTGAGACAGAAGCCTCAGTCTCATGCTTTCAATGCACACTTGTAATTTTGGAGTTAAATTCTTCCTCTAAGTGATCGAAGGGCAGACTCATTCCTGCCACTGGAGATGGGGGAAGCCTCACTGTGCTGGGTTGATCCTGGCTGGATGCCAGGTGCCCACCAAAGCCCTTCTGTCACTCCCTTCCTAAGCTGGACAGGGGAGAAAAATGTAGTGAAAAACTTGTGGGCTGAGATAAGGACAGGGAAAGATCACTCACCAGTTACCACCACAGGCAAACAGACTGAACTTGGGAATCAGAACAGGACAATGAGAAATAAAACCAAATCTTAAAACATCTTCCCCCCATGCCTTCCTTATTCTGAGGCTCAACTTCACTCCTGATTTCTCTTGCTACTACGCCACCAGCAGGGCAGGGAGACAGGGAATGTCGGCTGTGGTCAGTTCACACTGTCTCTGCTGCTCCTTCCTCCAGGGAGCCCCTCCAACGTGAGTCCTTCCCACGGGCTGCAGAACTGCCCCAGCGTGGGACCCCTCCACAGGAGCAATCCTCCAGGACCCAGCGACCCGAGGGTGTGCCGAGCTGTTGCTCTCATATACTCCCTCCTCTCTCCTCTGGCTGCTGCTGGGAAGCAACTTTTTCCCCTTCTTATGCACATTATCCCAGAGGCACTACCAGCATTGCAGATGGACTTGGTCCATTTCGGAGCCAGGTGGCATTGGCTCAGCTGGACATGGGGGAGAAGCTTCCAGAAGCTTCTAACAGAAGCCACCCCTGTAGTCCCCTCACTGCCAAAACCCTGCCATGCAAACCCAAAAGACTTGCATTCTCATTTACTGGGCTCCCAATTTAGACACTGAAATTCAGTGCCTAAGGAGAGACAGTGAGTAGAGCCCAGAGTGCAGAGGAAGGAGATACATCAGCTGACAACAGAGATTTTTTTCACTGCTGGACTTGTCAGTGTATTTTGAGCCTGCTCCAACTTCACAGAAAGCCAGCTGAGTCTTTCAAATTATTTCCACCAGCTGTTTTATCCAAAATCCCTTTTTAAAAACAATTAAGGATGAATTTTAGTATTGCTCCTATTTATAACAGTAGACATTACATGAAGAACAGCTCCTATATTCAACAGAACCAAGACAAAACCCCCCAAAATAACAGAATAGAGACACATGCTGTCTATCCACATCAAGTCCATTCACTTCAATGGGAACTCCAGAAGCAGGTCCTGCAAGAAGGATATTACTCTTGCTAGAGGGAGTGTCCTGTGAAGGACTCTTGATGTACATTGTCAGACCTAGTTCAGATCACAAAGCCAACAGAAAAAATTCAAGTAACACATGGAACATCTTTCATCAATTACCAAGCTCCAATGTGGAATCAAAAGAATGTTAAAGACTGAGTTCTGCTTTTCCTCAAACATTTCTCTGTGTAAGAATAAAAAAATAATCAGTAATCATCAGTATGACTGCCTACTTGGATTTGAAAGCAGATAATGAATAGTACATCCGTTTTTCACTTATTAATATAACTAAGCTTGTTGCATAAGATCTGCTTATTTTTGGAAAGCAGCCCTTTCTACCTGTCCCAACAGCACATTACTGTGCTGGCAAGAAGCACAAGCTTTTGACTGAATAAGAGAATTTCTTCAGTTTGAACTCACTTGCCAAAGATTTTGTCTTGAAAGTCTGGGTCACCCATTACAAGAGTTTTTGAAGGAGAAAGTCCCCTTTACCAGCTTTGCCACAGCTTCCATTTCATTTGGCTGTGTGTGATGCCTGCAGTTTATTTATCTCACAAATGATTACAAAGAAAATTTTGGTAAAGACTCTTCTGCCAGATTGCTCTTAAGAGTGCTGAGAAGACACTGTTCCTTCCACCCATCTTTGCTCAGGGCAAAACCTGTTGCTTCAAATCCAGGGTTAGACACAGAAAATGGTCCATGGTGGCTTTCATCCCATGCCTGTGATGTCTGTGCTCCATGGGGCTGAAGGATTGATCCTGAACCCTGCAGAGGATGAACACCCCAGAATACCCTGGCTGGGATTGAGCCCTAGGAGATCTCATCCCTGCCCCACAAGCAGATCTGCAACAGCTGGGGACTTCCTGCAGAGTTCTGATGGCTTCTCTGCACTGCTCTGTGCTGGCTCTTAACAAATGGATAGACTGGAGGTATAGCCTGAACATTCAGTCCTACTGTGGCTGTCACCCAGTGTTTATATTCCTTAGTCCAAGTCTCATAAAAAGCCCAGGTGTTGATCTTGGAAAGATAAATCAGCATTTCAGTATTTACTCTTGCTTCCATGAGGTGCTATCAATCACATCCAATATGTATTTTGTAGTGCTTCTCTTTTCCTTTACCTTATCACTGTACAAAACTCAGAGCTGGGGACAGAACACCAGCCTGTACCTGAGTGCAAGGAGTTACGAGGTTTGAGAGTCCAGGGTGCTGTGGTGGATCTGTATCTCTGAATGGAGTTCTCAGGGGTTTATGAAGACAACAAAGACTTGGGATGCCTTAGCCCTGCTGTGGTCATAAAGCTGATAAAAAGGAGAAGACCAAAGGCATTTACCTTTCCAACTCTGCTTAGTCTGATTTTGTCCTAGCAAGGGATAGTCAACACTGCATGAATACAGTAAAATAACAAACAAGGCATTAGCTGGCACTTTAAATAGCTCCTAATGTCTCTCCACAGCCCTGCAATGTGCTGTCATCACTACAAGCCAGGCAACAGATGCCTTTATTTCCTTTATTTTTAATTGCACTGAAGAGTAGTGGTCTCAGGGAAGGCTTTGCCCAAAGGCAAGACTGATCACAGCCCCTTCCCAGGCAAGGGCTGCTCTGACATATCATTTTCCCTTGCACTGAAAAATGCTCCTAGCTCAAAAATTCATGGCATGGGTTCAAATGTCTCCTAGAAGCTCTTTCAACCACAGCCACAAATATGGTTTCACTCTTCAAATGCTGCATTGGCAGCAAAATCAAAGCTTTGCCACTGCTTGGCCATTCCAGTTTGGAAACAAATTTTTTAGCCAAGATTTCTCCAGTCAACCAAATTCCCACTAGTCATCAATCACAGCAGCCTGCTCAAATGAAGGTGATACTCTGAATTTGTCTACAGCAAAGCAACCCCTTGATTTTGGTGCTCTTGTGGCTTTTCCTCAAAGGTAAATTTCTTCACATGAATCATTACACAGAACCCCTCTGTCTTCCAGCTTGCTATTGAACCATCCAGAAGGCAGCATTTAAATGCAAGAAGGTAAAACAACAGTATTGACTGTCCTTCGTCTGGGTTTATTTAATTCTCCAAAGCAAACAGTTTGTGTGAATTGCAGTCCTGGTAATAAAATCGTCTTGCACATTTGCTTATAGAGGGTCACCAGGGAGAGCAAATGCACCTGTACTCAGCAATAAATGTTTGATTCTGTGTTGCACAGCAATTATTCAAAATGAGAGAGACTATTGGATGCAAGACTGCTGCCCTTTAGGACTCAGCCTGTCAAGTTGCATAGCTCTGTACTTTTTATCCAAGTGGATTTCATTTCCACAAACTTATTACTGGGTGATATTCCAGTCTTTCAGCCCAAGCGGCATCAAGCTTGCAAAACATTTGACTACCAGACTGCTTTTTCTTTGCTATAAGGGGCATTGCTTTTTTATTATTATCATTCTTTATCAATATCCCATGGCATATGAAAGGAGCAAAATTTAAAATGCATGGGTGGTTTATTCCGAGAGGGCAGAGAAAGGCAGAGATTTCAACTGAATCACGCCTAAAATTGCTTCATCCCTGGCTTTAAAAATGCCATAGCTTTAGTCATCAAGAGGAAGTTATGATGCTGGCATATATTTATTTTCTCATGTTTTTTTGTACTTGCTTCAGAAATTTATCAGGAATGTGGTATTTTTCTGTCTTCTTAAATTAAACAAGGAGCCATTAATATATTTTACAAATACATCCTTCTGTAGATACTTTCTTGACCTTTATTACTTTTCTAGACTTGCACTTGATGTACTTTTACACATTGCTCAGCAAAAGAGAAATGAAGCAAAATTCCACAGAGCTTTAAGTGCTTGCAGAGATGTGAACCAACTTCTCCTTAAAGTAAGATTTAATCAACGCAGTGCCACCCCAACCCTGACCAGATGATCAGTCACCACGGCTTTGAGCAATGTCTTGGGATGTCTGAGCTTACACACAATTACAGATCACTTAATCACCAAATTTAATCAAGATAACAATTAGGCACTGCATCCTGCTAAATGCACAAGGATGTGAGCCTTCCAGGTCCTGCTGCCAGATTGGACCCGAACACAGGAATGGAGGTAAAGAATCAGCAAAGTCAACAAACCATATCCATAATTACAGAAGAAAAGCTAAACTCAGCTTGCCAAATCCTTAAGAAATCCAGTTTTTTGTGCCAGTTGAAAACCCAAGCCTACATGATTCTTTCAACAACCTATTTCTTCAGAAGACCAACTTATTATTTTGCACTTGACCAGGCTTGAGAGATAAAGTTCAGGGTCCTGGCAAAGTAGGTGTTCAATTGGTGCTTAGTAAGCACTTTCTGCTCAGATAAACCCTGCTCTGCAGAAGGGATGAGGGGGGAAAGGAAAAGCTCGATTAAGTGACTTTTTGAAGGTCAAAAAGCAGAATATAAATCTGTCAGTCATCTCAGCCACTGTACTACACTGTCTCTTGCGTCAGCTTTGTAGGTCCAAGAAAACAGTTACAAGACTCTACAGTTAATACATTTTTTGAAGCACCCCATATTAACTGTAAGCTAAGCAAAGTCACTTTCTGGGATAGATACTATTAAGAAGATTTTTCCCTATTTTCCTCCAACTTCAAAGTGCCATGAGAGTCTCCTTGTTAGAGCTCAGTGACATCCACACATCACTGAGCTGGAGAACAGCTGTAGCAGCAATGCATCTATAAACATTAAAAAGCCCAGAAACACGAAGGCTTGCAAGAAATAATAGAGGGCTGTGGAAAATTGACTAGATGACCCAGTAGGCCACATCTATTTCTAAATTCTACAAACCCTCTGTGTTAAAAATAGGATGAAAAGTTTGGGTTTTTTTCTTTTAAACCGGTGGGGATATTGGCTAACACTTTATATTCAAAAAGTGAGTAACTTTTAATAAGGCCAGCAGGAAACCAACTCCAGAGAGTGAAGGGGAAGTACAATCCTTTCTTTCCATACGTGAGATTTAAAAAAAAAAAAATAAAATAAAAGTAGAACTGAATGATGGTTACATTTTAATCTTCAGAGCTGCTGTTGGCTGCAATAAATCCCTTTTGTAAAATTGGTGTCTTGAGCAGCAAATTCTTATCAAGAGTGTTATTATCAGCCACTGTGGGACTGTGAACAAGAATTCTCACTGTATTTTAATGGCTGCTGGCCATATCCATCAAAAAGGGAACTCTAACACACATACAGTTATCATTGTTCAAATTTTAATGGATATATGGTATTCCCATTCATTATTCAAGTGACATTCAGATGCAGTTTCAGTCAAAGCTGCCTCTTCATAAATGTTATTAGCTACAAATGTGCCTTTAATAAAATATTACACTGTGCAAAAATAAAGCATTGTACTGATAATCAAAGGAAAATGAATGGCAGAAACTAAAATCCACAGCAATACAGTCTGAACTCCTTAGTCAGTCAAAAACCTCTTTGATTTTAATGACCAGTTTCTCAGAACCAGCACAGGAATGCAGGATCAGGCCCACTGGCACACACAGGACACAAAAAAACACCTTCTCCAAACTCTTGTGGCTTCCATGCGGAGTGCTACCTGATTATTTGAGTCAGAAGGGGTCTATCTGTGGTCAGCCTGACCACAGCTCAACAATACTTTCTGCAAATCCAATATACATGGTCCTCTGGACAACTTTACACTCATTATCCAACTGCTTGGACAGCACACCTTGGAAAACCCTCTGTAAATGAGTTCAGTGCCATTAAAGGCTCTGCTCTTTTCTTTTTATTAACTTGTGTGTTGAGGTATCTTAAGTTAGGCACTCAGAACTGAAACATCCTAAATCTAGACAGGTGGCACATGCTGGCCCCAGACTCAAGCCAGGACACACCTGTTTATTTTCTCGAAATTAATACCAGCTCAGCAAGACACTTAAGCACACATCTAACTTTGTAACCACAGGGTTGTTCCCCGCTCCCTTAAATAGTGCAGATGCAAATGCTCTGCTGAATCAGTTTTATAAAAATCCAGCAGCAGTGAGTAATAAACACTGTGACTGAGCTCTGCAGCCAGGAGGCTGGAGCACATTGCTGGGATCTCAAACACAGTGTCCCCACTAATGCCACAGGGGTGTCCCCACTTCCTGCATCCCACTCAGTTCCAGGGCTCACAGCCACACACTCCTCCTCTCTCTGTCTGGGAATGAGATGTATTTCTACATAGCAGGTAAGTATTTTGCAAGATATATCTTGGGTTTCCCTGCCCTGCTCTTCTAACTGTGCATTTGAGATGGAAATACTGTCAGCAGCAAGGCTGGGTGTCTGAAGCAGGAGGGACTGGAGCAGAGGTGGTTTATTTGCCAGAGCAGACGGCTTTTCTTCTGCAACTCTGCATGAAACTGGATTTATTTCTACCAGGATGAAAGAACAAAACACTTCAGTGGAGCTGGGAGCCAGCCCCCACTAGGTATAGACAGAACATGCAGAAGATGAAGGTAAAAACCAGTTCCTGCTAAACCTGGTCAGCTCAGATGGAACTCTGGACTCTGCTCAGGGAAAGACTCAGAGACAACAAGAGGATGCCTGACTGCAAACTTGTGCATCTAACCCCTCCTGATCAGTAGCCCTTTTCCCACACTGGCACCTAAACTCTACAGAGACTTTGTCAGAAAATCAAAAAAAAACCAAAAAACAAAGTAGTAGTAGTGGTAATGTTCCCAGAGTACCTGGTGTGATGTCCCTGCACCTTTACAGAGTGAGCATTTGCCCTATACCTCATGGCTGCATACAACAGGATCCCAAAAATCACTCATTTCCCTCCCTCTGCCTGTGCTTCCTTCGAGCTCCCACAGTGAACCTGTTGTGCCCAACACACATGGATGAGATGGGCTTCTGCAGAAAGTCAGTTTTGTTGAGAGAAAGACTGAAGGTCATCCTCCCTTCCCACCACTGAGGGCTCTGCTCAGGCTTACACCTGAAGGATTAATAATCTATGACTAAAGAACAGAGCCAGCACTGGTTGTTATTTTTTTGGAGAGGAGGAGGAACTTGGGAGGTACTTTTGGGTGAAGGTTCGAGCTGAAGTATCTGGAGTACAAAACAGGCATTCTCCTTGTAGCCTGAGGAAGGCCTTCAAACAGGTGAGACTTCATGCACATGTGGAGGATCTGGCTTTGACTGATGTACAATACATAAATGACCTTAATGGCTCAAGAAAAAAGACCAGATCAATCTCCTAACATCAGCCAATTCAACAGCTTTAGGGGAAGGACCATCAGCATCAAGAAAGAGGTGCCCAGGGAGAGATGCTCAAGGACAGAGTACAGTTTTATCAGAGTAAATCTGGATTAATCCATCTGGTTTTGATGCACACTCATCGCAAAGAAGCACACCAATTTTTCTGTATATCAACAATGATTTTTTTCCCCTACAATCTGGGTAAGACTTTCAGATATCCACCATTTGATCTTGAAGATTCAATTTCATAAAGAAGTTTCAATGGGAAGTTGTTATCCCTCCAGCCTGGGTGGAATCCATCACTGCTGTTGTTTTAAAAGGTGATCATAAAAACACACCTCACCTAAGTTAAAAAAACAGCATTTTAATCTTGAAACCTTTTCTGTTATGCAGGGTTATTTCCATGGAGCCAGAGGGAAGAAGTACCCTCTTCACTGCTGCTCCTTACTTAGAGTTAAAGCACTTTCCAAATCCTACATCTATAAGCAAGGTGATTTCTCAGTGCCTTTGCTAGCTTTAAAAATAAAAATTAAAGCATTATTAGGAGTTAAGGGTCAGGTATATATGCAGGCAACTATTTGGCAATGACTCCACCTGGAACAAAGAGATTCTAAAATAAATTTTGTAATGAGAAGGATGGAGAAAAGCCAAGCAGAAGTTGCAGAGGACACCTCATTAAAGAAATTGATAAGCCCAAGTCAGGTCAATCTGTTTAAGTAACTGAATGGCTTCAGTCAGATTGGAATAGATCTGTTTAATTTGCCTTCAGAAAAGCAGCAGCACAGTGGGAGCGGGGGAGGAGACCTCGCAGGGAGCCATAAGTGTTGCGTAAAAGTCGGTAATTTTGCAGAAAGTTGCATCTGTGGTTTACTCACTTGGAAGAGAGACATCTCACACGAAATGAGCTGAAGGAGCTGTAGGCAGCGAGAGCAGCCACACTCAGCACAGAGTGACAGGACTGTGGGACCTTCCCTGCTCAGCCACAGCCTGCACGGGGCACAGGGGCCCACCAAAAGAGCCAGTCTGGCAAAAAAATAACAAAACACTAAATGTAAGGCATGAGCCAGAGCCTGGCTTATTTTTACACCTTTGCAGCACTGAGAGAGTTTCAGCAGGAAAGAGGAGCTGATTTTCTGCCGGAACAAAGAACTCAAAATATGGTTCTCATTTTGAAACTCAAGCTCAGGGGCCCTGAAAGGGAAAATGAATTCTTGCAGTTCGCAAGGACTGTGCTGTGAAGCAAGCAGCACAGTCTGGTGTCCGTCAGGATGTCTGCCCTGCTTCTGCTTGTGTGTTGACCACAGAGTTATCACTCACTTCAGGACTTCCATGATGCTGAGAGCAGCACAGCCACCAGCATGCCACGCAGCCTGGCTGGAAGCTGCCACAGCCAAACAGCATCTTGCTCAGGAATGCTGCTTCCAGGGCTCTGCATCAGCTGCACCTGGCAAACTGCTGCTGAGCTCAGGCACCTCATCTGCAGGTACCTGGGTGACCTCCCTGGTGAGATTTTGGGGTTTATTTCATCACTGAGCAGAAGAATAATGTCTTTAAGTAATTGCATGGTTTGATAATTGGTAAATAAGAACCTTGCCTCAAAAAAAAAAATTAAAATGAACCCAGTGCTGCTTTTATTGGGCAGATCTCAGCAGCAATACCATGGGAGGTTTTGTCGTGCTTGGACTTAATCTGCCTTTTAGAGATGATGTAGAAGCAATTATCGTGATGATTAAGAGGCAAACACAGCGCAAATGGAGTCCTTGTCACCCAGTCTGCAGGCAAGCATTAAACTTTATAATGTATGACTGTACACAGTAATGAATAAGTACATCTCTCAGAGGCATTTGTTCCTTACAACTGTATTCTGAGGGGCTTGGTGCAGTCCCAAATATTAAATACCCCTCAGTAAGCCCTCAGGAGCTATGAGATTTTGAATTCTTTGAACAGACCTTCTGGCCTCAGCACTGGGAACCACACTTCAGTGCTTATCCTGCTAATAGGAAAGTTAGAAAAAAAATATTAAAACATGAAGGGAAGATTCCTACATTGCTACCCAACCTGAAAAGGAGGCATTTTAGTGAAACACATTAAGATGACCATGACAACATCATTAATCTTATCAACACAGCAATAATGCACAAGACTAAAACCTGCAGCATCAAAGTGAAACCCATTTATCTGGAACTGAGCAGATTATATTATAGCCTGGAAAAAGGTATTACATCCCAATTGGAGGTTCTCCTGATTTTCCAAAAGGGGACTTGTTAGGCACACACTTCACCAGGGATGTGGGGATCCCAGGGGTCCCAGCCATTTTATGCTGCACCAATGTCACCTGCACTGCTCATGACAAACAATCAGAGTGGTTTGGGGAAGGATACTTAAAGTGGTGGAAGGATACTTAAAGATCACCCAGTTCCAGCCTTCTGCTTTGAGCAGGGACGCTTTCCACTAGACAAGGTTGTTCTAAGCCTCAGCCAACCTAGCCTTGAACGCACACCAAGGCACAACAAGGACCCTCAGGCAACCCACCACACACACTAAGGGTTCCCCTTTGGGAGGAAAGGAGCTACACAGGTTGGAGAGATGAAGATTTTAGCCAGGATTTTGGATGGATGATTACTACAGACCATTAAGCTGCTCTCCTCTGGCTGGATTTATTGTTGACTCAACAAAGAAACACGACGGGGGCTGGGTACCTGCCAGGGCTGTGCAAAGCAGTCGAGCCAAATTTATTTAAAAAAAGGAAAAGCCAGTGTAAAGTCGGAAGGAAGCCACAGATACTTGTTTCCTCTTGCACCTGCAAAACCAAAGCTAACTTCCCTCTCAATGGGAAAACTGCAAGTGCAGAAGCCAGAAGCTTGTGAGAAATACACCCCCTCCTTGCCACCATGAATATTGCCAGCGGATGTTTAAAAATCCCATCTCCATCACACACTTCACTTCCCAAAGTTGTGCACATTTTGCTTCACCTTCTCCTAGCAACTTGCAGTTCCTTTTCTAGGAGGTATGACTGACAAAGCAACGAGAAGGGGGAAAAAGCAAACCTGACAAAAGCCCACGTCCCCACGGCAGCCAGCTCCGAGCAAGTGGACACGGCAGGAATCACGGCGTCTCAGGAGTGGTGAGAGATGGATGATCTGGATCTGCACAGAGCTTAGGTCTGTCAAATGACTTCTGCAGGCTTTGTGCCAGAACGAAGCAGAACGAAACAGAGATAATCTGCTGAAAGAATGCCCCATACAGCAGGGGAACAGCCAGATGCTTCCTGCGCACGATATTTCAGTGTAGCATAAGATACAGATCAGGAAGAGGTTCAGCAAGGTCAGCAGCAGCAGGTCAGAGGGGCAAAAAAAGGTTTAAAGAATTGGAATACAACAAAGCAAAAGCAGAACTACAGGGCAAGTGCTTTGTGCTTTGGGGAAGTTGTGACTCCCCGAGGCCTGGCACTGAGAAAGGGCACTCAGCACCAGAGAGCCACCTCGGAGCAAAGCTGTACGTGGGTGGATGGTAATTTGGGGGTTTCTGCAAAGTCAAATATTCATAAGAGGTTCAGAAAAAACCTTGCAAATAAGGAAAGCATCATTCCGAAACAGACTTAGTATTCCCCAACCTGAAATGCAACTTTTGATTCAAAAGCTTCCAGAGTTAGAAAAAAATAAAATAAAATAAAATAAAATAAAATAAAATAAAATAAAATAAAATAATCAACATGCTAAAATGGCATACAGTAGAGGTTTCTTCACTTGTTTTTTTCTGGAAGCATCTGAAAATCTAAGGATCATCCATAACAGTCATGTTAGACCTCAAACAACTGCCCACAACTTAGTTTTGTTTCTTTTTACACAGTTCCTTAAGTATCTGAAATTAGGTAATTAAGAAAATAGTGCCTCTAGCAGACATCTGGGTTTTCTGTGGTCAGATTTTCCAGCTAAATCATGTGCTATTTAGCAACATCTTTCCTTGCCTTCAAGTATTTTGGTGTCTCAGGGGATTTTAGATCACATTGTAACTAAGGCTATAGCTGCCCAGCTAGTGGCAAATAATCAGAATATGATGAGTTGAACACACAGAGAGACAGACAGCAGAGTGTTGAGAGCCAGAGGTGTGATGCAGAATTACAATACAAAATCTTCTGAAAATGAATCGTGTTTCCACATCCCTCAGCTGCATTTGCTAAGCATTGCTCCTTTTACTTCTCTATGACTGACCAGTATTTTTGGCTTTATTCTTTTACATACTTAGCTGTTAACAGAGAACAGAAATAATGATTCTCTCCTAATCAAATTTTACTTCTGCACCCCCTCATCCTTTCCTGAGAAAAGCCAACAAAAAACACACTTTTGCAATGACAGTGAACGTGTGTAAGAGCAATGGGCTATCAAATTAAAGACAAATGTGCTATAACATCAACACTGACTTGCATGCACAGCAGAGCTGTCCTGCTGAAAAAGGAGCTAATGAATCCTCTGCTACAAATCATCAGAAAAGTGCATTTGAGCAGTCTGAACAAAGGAAAATTGCCCCTGAAATGACAACTGTTCAGATGCTTGTCCAGGAGAAATTTCCATCCTTGGGTTATCACCAGCAGCTGGTGTTCCAAAAGACCACCAGAACGTTATGAAAGGTTCTTTCAGGCAGGAAGAGCCATTTCCTCCTTACCCCTGTGGAGGCAGCAATGCAGCCCAAACATGAGACACAGCACCTGGGGTACCAGAAACCCTGCTCTCCTGGCTTACTCAAAACTACAGCACAGCAGCAAGTTTCAGCATCGACGAGACTGATGAAGCATCACCACTCCACTGGAACTTGAATGTTGCTATTATTTCATTTGAGGAAAAAAAGAACACCCTAACATTTGCCCTGTGCAGAGGGCTCATAGCATCCTTTCAATCAGGGGACGTGGCAAAGTAATAAATCCTTGAGGAAGCTGTTTCTTCATGGGGAAAAAAAAAACACTTTGAAAAGGGTTCACTCACTGCACATGTGGGCACTTGGGATGGGGAAGCTGTTTCTTCATGGGGAAAAAAAAAACACTTTGAAAAGGGTTCACTGCACATGTGGGCACTTGGGATGAGGTCAGTCTGGACCACCTACCCATGGTAGTGTACAGGGGGTGTAGGCAGCAGGAAGGCACCCACCAGCTTTCAGCTGAACCATCTAGGCACAATTGAATATTTGGGTTTTGACTCTGGTTCATGTATTCAGGTTTTATGGAAAAGAGCCTGGGTCCTTGGTTCTGCAGGACACATCTCAGTTGACAGGCCAGTGATTTTTTTTTTTTCCTTCCTACAGAAAGAGGAGCAGATCCTGTTCATTTTGGACCATAAGGAAGCTTCTCCATCTCTTTCCCATTTGTCAAAAAGGAATACCTACATGTTAGATATTTTTTAAAAGATAACATACACACACACACACACATATATATATATATGTTTTTTTGTTGGTTTGGGTTCTTTTAATGACACAAAAGAAGGCAGGCAGCATGGGCCTCACAGACTTTCATTAAGGTGCAGACAACTCAGTGCTGTTTGGGCTCTGAAAGTCTCCCATCAGGTTACTGGATGGGCACTACCTTGGTGCTTCAGTTCTCACAGAAGGTAATCACAGAGCCAGCATCAGCTCCCTCATTTAGACACCCCAGCCTCTGCCCTCTGGCCCTTGCATCCCCAGCTAAGAGGTTAATAGGATCTCACTCCCAGCTGTGCTGGGGCAGGACCCAGCTGATCTCACGTCACACCTCAATGCCTGAGCAAGTCATCAAGGCTTCTTTAACTGTCAGCACAGAGGAAGTCCCATCTCCGGGGCCTAGTTTTCCAATGCCTCCTCTAAATGAGACAAATGACATATTAAAGTATCTATTTCTCATTGTGACCCATAAAAGGAGGACAGATTACCAGGTCTGACAGCAGCACATGCTTTGCAGATGCTTGCACTCTGTCAGATGTGCCCAACATCTGCACTCTGGAGTATCTGCACTCTAAGGAAGCTCTAGCACAGGAAAACTCTCATTCTTCCATAAGGAACATGAACTGTTTTCACCTTGTACCATGCTTGTCCTCCATGCACTCACTGCCTTTCATTTCATAAGGAGAGCAGTCTTCTCCTGATTGAGAGAAACTGGAGTATTCTTAAAAGAAAATGAAGATTCAATTCCCTCAGGGTCTCGTTTCTGCAAGATTGTTTTTACATTATGGGGTTGCAGCAGGGTATTATTCCCAGTACTGAGTCTGCCAGTGGCTGTATCAGCCAGCAGTGAGGAGAAGGGGCAGATGGAGTGGGAGTCTTGTCCATGAGAGCCACATGTGCCCACATAGCCCTGGAGCAAGATGGAGAAACCAAGCCCTACGCTCAGTGCTGAAAGGCAGGGCTTGTCACCAAACATGAGCATGGTTTTCCTTCCTATCTTAAGTCATCCCACAGGTTTTTGCTCTCCACTTTGCTTCTTAAGGAAGTAAGTCCCAGAAGCCAGGTGTTTTTCCTAGTTGTTTGTTTTCTTGGCTCCTCTGATCACTGGCTCCAATTGGCAGCTTTCTCTTGTCCCTTTTTGTCCTCACCATCAGCCCAGGACACCCAGGGCAGTGCTCTGAGCAGCCTTGCCTGAAAAGCCACAAAAATGAAGAATAAAGACACATCTGGGAACAAAATGTACTGGAGCTGGAATGTTCAGGAAGCCCTGAAAACTTAAAACCACCTTCCCTGGCACAGTTACAATTGCCAAATTTCAACCCCCCCTTCCCAGCACTGGGACCAAGAGGAGAGAGAGACAAAACAGTGACAGGCTTCATCCTGCCAGAGAAGAGGAGTTCCGTGGTGGCAGCTCCCTCCACTCTCCATCACTACATGTATGTGTCAAGTACAGTAGGAGAATAACATCTCTGAGTGGTCACCAGGGTCACTGCAGACTGCACAGCACCTCAGCTTATGGACCTGCCTGGGCAGCAGAAATTCCTCAGGCCACCAAGGAATTTTCTGCTTAAAAGGGTGACACCTTTGCAGTTGCTTTGGGCCTGGCAGCTCTCCAAACTCCCATCCCATGGGGCCCTGCTGTGCACCTGGGTTGATTCCTGCACCTAATTCACTCCTGCACCCTCCTCTGCTCAGGGGTCATCGTGGCTGGGTCTCACCTCTGCTTTCATGGCAGGCAGCAGCAGCAGCATCCCACCTGGATAACACCTCCAACAGTGTCCCACATCTTTCCCATGCTGATAGCAAGTTCTGCTGAGGGACATCTACTCTCAGCACACTGTCAATCAAGTCCTGTCATCTGTAACCATGTCTGCTATATACCAAGATTAATCACAGAACGGCTTGGGGTGGAAGGGACCTTTGAGATCTTCTTGTTCCAAAGCCCTGCCATGGTCAGGGACACCTTCCATTAGAGTGAGTTAGTCACAGCCCCATCCAACCTGGCCTTGAACTCTTCCAGGAATGTAACATTCACAGCTTGTCTGGGCAGACTGTTCCAGTGTCTCCCCATCCTCACAGTAAACGAGCCACTCATTCTTCTCATCCAGTACATTAAAGGCTACAGGGTTGTAACTTGCAAAACCTAAACCATCTAAACCTACCTCTGTTTTTCTTTCCTGTACATCAGAAGGCAAGACAAGTGCTCTATTTCTCTTGTTGAAGATAGGGACCTCATAGTGTAAACCTAGCTGGTTTTTATTATTCCCACACGCAGCAAAGCTCCCCTTCCCGTTGTTACCCTCTGACACACTGTCACTGCAGGGGCAAAAAGGGCAAAAAGGATGGAGAAGAAGGTAATGACACAAAACACAAGGTTTTAACCTGAAGTTTATTCCTCTTTGGCTGTCTGAGGCTGCTTGAAGCATGAATCCAGTTCTGCTGTTTAAAACAGGAATTACCCAAGTGACTCACATCTTGCTGAGAGAGAGACTACTGGCTTTTTCATCATGTGCCAGTGCTCAGGGCATGCCACTTGTCCCTGCTTACAGCAAGAACCCAATTCCTACAATTTATTCCTGGGTCTGCTGTGGATTGCACAGCTTTGGGGAAATTGCAGTACAAACTGGAAAACTTGACAATTTTAAACTGATGCTTACATTATCAACAGCCTCTTCCTGTACAGATTGTTTAAGCTCCAGTGCCGAAGCTGAGATTTCAAACTTGTGCTTATATTGTAAGTTTCATTCACATAGTCATTAGCAGCATTAAACTGGGGGAGAATCTGCTATGAAACTTAATCAGCTGGTACCATGAAAAAGTGCTGGCATGGCTGTTTGATGCTGTGATAGAGGCTGGTGCTCCAAACCAGGAGAGAGAAGAGCTTTTCAAGTTCTGCTCATTATTGCTTTGCAATGACACAGGAAACAGCAAGGGTTTTAATCTCTAAATAATTTTTCATTCAGGGATTTGAGAACAATCTAGAGGATATAGAAGTTGTTTTGTTTTGTTTTCTCCATTAAATGCTTCATTAAAGTGCTGCTCATTTAATAACAAGCTTGGGAAGAAAAAAAAAAGGAAATAAGTTATGTGTTTTTATGCAAAACCAAAACTCTGACACCTCTTTGCTCTTGTTGTGCTACAAACAAGCTTGCTTGAGTTGCAGGAGACTTGGCTTTGCATAAGAATGTTTCACAGAGCAAGTGGGAAAAACAATTTTAAAACAGAAGGGAAAAATTAAGAAGGAAAACACAAGATAAGATGGTCAGATGAGCAGTTAAAGACTCCAACACCTTGATCTCGGCACATCAAATAGAATGCATCTACTTACATGCAGCCTGTGCCCTCTTCCTAAAAATACTCTGCCTCCTTGGTGCAGATACTTGATTTCAGATCAAAGCATTCTCAAAGGTTGTTTGCTTTTTTTTTCCTTCCAGCCACTTCCAGTCACTTCCTCAAGCAACCCTCACTGCTCCAAACACCCCTTGATGCACTGAATACAGGGCAGCACTTCAGATTCAAGTTTCAGGGCTGTACATCACCATGACTGATCAGACTTCAGCAAAAAGACTCTGTAACGAAAATTTCAGGAAGAGGGAGGATTAATTTCGGTGTGATAGCACAAATCAGTCTTCATTTTGGAGTAATTAAGTCCACAGCAGCTACAAGCCTGGCAACACACCCAGGGCTGCTACAGGTACCCTGCAGCAATGTAAGCTGCAAGCTTTGTGACTAACAGAGATTTATGGTGGGACTCTGCCCAGTAATCCCCAGTAGTGGGAGCATTACTGCAGCAGGCTGCCCAGAGCAGCTGTGGGTGCTCCACACCTGGAAACCTTCAAGGTCAGCACAGACAGGGCTCTGAGCAACCTGATCTAGTGGCAGGTGTCCCTGCACCTTGCAGGGGGGTGGGACTAGACGATTGCTAAAGGTCGTTTCCAACACAACTGATTCTGTGGTTCTAGGATCCTTCTCCCCTGCCAGCCTATCCCCAAGGTCAGAGGCAGAGCGTGATGCTTGTAGGTCAGAGGAGCAGCAAATACAAGAAGCACCTAATCAAGTCACACTGGCCATCCAGGCAAAGTGTGGTGAAATCCTGGCCATGGTAAATTTGGTAAAAGCTGCAGGCAGAGGAAGGAACTCAACAGCCTGATTTGCTGTGGCTGGTTATTTTAAGCATAGTAAAAAAATGCATTGATGATCCTTGGTTTAATAATTGAGAGCATCAAACTAAAACTTCAGGCCAAATTATGTTCTCATTTTAGTTCATTTAGATCTGTGAAAATGAATTGAATTACTCAAGATCTTCATCGATGTAATAAACCTGGTCATTTTGGCACTGCAGTCCATGGGTACTCATTACAGCAGCTAAACCACAGCCCTGCTCCAGATGGCTTGTCTCTACAATGTAGCATATATCCAAGGCACTCCAAAAACTAATCACCCACTGATCATATCACTTCAATTAAAAATTACTCAATATTTCCAATTGCTGGCATCCATTTTAGAAATAACAGAAAATTACAAAGTGCTTGGCCAGTAATATGCAGCCTTTCCTACACTGCAGAAATGTCAGCTAAGCAACATTAACCAGTTCAGCAAGGCAGTAGATTTTATATGTGGTATGTGGTGTATTTTAAAATTCCTCCACCTTTACATCTGCTGTGGCAACAGGGACCAGCTGAGAGTAGAGACAAACAGGGAAAAATGTCTCTTACCCTATAGCAGATATATAGATGGAGAGAATTTTTAGAGGATTTGATTCAATCAAACAGCAAAATCTTCAAAGGAAGGACCAGTATCACTCTTTTTCACTGAAGAGGACCCAGGTTGACACACACATTGCTGCAGAGGCAAGATTGAAGGAAAGGAGATCTTTGCTGAAGTGTGGGATTAACCAGTTCTCATTCCCCCAGAAAATCCCACACTTGCTTACATGGCACTTACTCTGGTTTATATCAGGTAAATATAGAAAAGTGGAGAGATGTGGACCTGAGATGATGATGACTATTTTATGAAAAACAGAAAAATGCAGAGATCTCACTACAGAGTTTTCTTGGTTACTCAAATGAACAAAATGCAGACACAAAGCCAACTGGGTATTTTATTCTAATGCAAACTCCTCAGAGCTTTGCTCACCAGCTGTTTCAGCTTGACTCAATGAAGTCTCACCTCCAAGAATAGAGTCATTAGTTCCTCCAGTCTCTGCTGATAGGCAGGGTTTACATCAGCCATGGCTAACACTTGGCGTGACTAGAAATAAAACTAAATACATCTTTGAGGAAGCAGCAGACTTTCTTACTTATTGCAAGGAAAATTAAGGGTACTTTCCACACAAATTACTCTGCATGTCAAATTTGGTTCAACATATTTAATGTCATAACCATGCTTTCAGGTTGGAAAGGAAAAAGCAGCTCAGCTCCAGAGCAGGAGCAGATGTCTGCACGGGGTAACTGAACCAGGGTGTGCAAAATCTTCCTGTAGTGAGCCTTTTTGATCCGTGTCTCAGAGGTTCAGTGTTTTTCCCATTGTGCTGGGTGAATCATGGGATGTAGGTATCCTACAGTCCATAAAGACAGGACCCTCCACAGTCATCTAACTACTGTTGGGAGTGTCTCAAACTGACATGGCAAAGAGACAGTTAATAAGAAATGTGAGCTGATAACACAGAATTCAAGAACAAAATCTAAAAGGAAATAGGTGGGCCATTGCATGAGGCTGCCCATCTAGCTCCCACTGAATGGCTGCATTTAGTATGTTCAAACACTGTGCAAATGTGTCACCACACCAAAATTGTGCTTTGCAGAGTGACAAACATGACCTGTTCATTTGAGAATATGCACAGGTGTATAATAATTTACCAGTTTCCTTTAGAGCAGCCCCATGAAAAGGTGTTTTCAACTTTCCCTTAATCTCAATATAAACACAGCCTTAAAAATGAGCAGGTAGACAACCAAAACATGAACAAAAAAAATTAATTTTGGGCCATAAAGAAGTTGGCATGATGACTTAAAGGCAACCTGTGCTTTCCCACCCTGAAACTGTACATTTGCTTTTGGTACCTGTCTCAGTGAACACTAACTGAACCTGTGCTAATAAAAATCAATTTTCTTCTCAGCAGCTAAATATGACATAGCCTTTTTTCCAGAAACCCCAGTATTTTCAGCTAACAGCTTCACACTGTTCTAGGTTGCAGACCTCTTCTTACAGATGCCACTCATGACCAGAGACTCAATGTACTAACTTATTTTTGCTTCACTGCTAGCAACCAGAGTCGTGGCAGGTCATTAAAGAGATTTGTCTGGCTGAACAGCTTCCAGAAGTGCAATGAAGTAGTTATTTAATATCCTCAGATGAAAGATGCTATGCAAATGCAGAGCACTGTGTTGCACCAAAGAGGATCCTCTGATAACCTCCTATTAGTCCAATAGAGGTAAATGGGTTCTAGCCTGAGGTTTTGCTGTGCCATTTCCCTGCTGAACAAGCTGTAGTCAACTTAGCTTGACAAATTTAAACAGTTAACCCACAGGAACTCAGGTCTCCTTTTCATATTTGCAGGTCAGCTGCCTTGAGACAATGTCTGAAGTACAAACAGGCTTTCAGGGCCAGATTCTGGTTTCATTCAGGATGGTGTAAATCAGGAATAATCCCTTCAGAGATTAGTAGGAGTGAGATCAGATTCAGGCTCTTGGAATTAAAAAGTACCAACCATGTGCTTGTGGGCTTATTCTAATTCTGCTAAGCACAACACAATTCTCTTTCATGTCCTTCTCCCATTCTGTCTAAAGCACTCTGAGCTGAAGAGCAAAGGATGTCCTACTCTGATCACACTGCAGACGATTTTTGGCATTGCAAAATATTTTTGTCTACGAAGTTCTTAAATAAGCCTTGTGCTTTAAAAAGAAAAAAACCAAAACCCAACCCAAAAAACCTTCACAAACTGACACTGAAAAAAGGAGAAAAAAGGCCACCTTCAAATTATACAAGCAGAGTGAAGATATGTTTAAAGATCCCCTTTACCCCCAAACTATGAAATGAACTACAGTAACCATTTTTACAAGAAATCAACACATTTAATTACTCCATTTTACAGCATCTGTCTCTGGTTCTGGGCATATATCAAAGGAAAGAACAAGCAGAGCCTTTGCCGGATGCCTGCAACATCCTTAGGAAGCATCTCAATGGAAATTCCAGCATTGCTACAAATTAATGCAATGACATCTAAAAGTTACTTGTGTCCTTTCCCTGCCACTGTCTCCTTTGGTAGGTCAAGCAATGAAAATATAACCATGCTTATTTTTAGGTCAGCTCAGGAACCACCTTTTCACCACCTTAAAGAAAAGTTAATCTCTGTTCAGCTAAACCAAAAAGATGGAACTTTTGCCATTCACAGTGGTATGGTACACTCCTGCTAGCACAGTGGTTTTCAGTGTGCACTTAGAGAATCCTGGTGAAAGAAGCCAAGTGACAAATCTCCATCCTGTTTAGATAAAGATACAAATCCCACAAGTGATGGGGAACTATGCAGTTATCCACTGAGAAGGACAGCATGAGCCTGCACAAACACTGCTCCATTTGGTGTGGAGTGGTGGCTGATTTGGGCCAGTATGGGGCTGTGTTTTGGGTAGTTTTCATGGTGGCGAGAAGATTGGGACTCCATGGGAAGCTGGGAGGAGACACAGCCAGGACAGGTGGCCCCAACTGACCAGAGGGATATTCCAGACATCCTGCTCAGTGTATAAAGTGGGGGGAACAAGGAGAAAGAGGGGACATTTGGAGTGATGTCGATTGTCTTCTTAAGTCACCATTCCCTGTGACGGTGCCCTGCTCTCCAGGCTGAACACTTGCCTGGCTGTGGGAAGCAGGAAAGAATTTCCTTGTTTTGTTTGTGTGCACGGCTTTTGCTTTCCCTATTAAACTGTCTTTATCACAGCCCATGAGTTTTCCTGCTTTCACCCTTCTGATTCTTCCCCAGTCCCGCTGGTGGGGGAGTGAGAGAGTGGTGTTTAGTTGCTGGCTGGGTTTAAAGCACAACAAGTGTTTCAGTCTCTCTGCCATGATGTTTACATCACTTAATGCCTCCTAAAATAGCCAGCTGGGCAGGCTGAAGGACATCCTTCATGATAATGCCAGTGCTATGGCTTTGTTCTGCACCTCCTGAAAAAAATCTAAACCAATTTTAACTCTCAACACCCAAGACACTCTCTGGGTGCCTGCTGCATGCCCTAAAGATCACTCATCAGGTTTGAAATCCTTCACCATGTACTGTTGACAAGGATCCCTTGTCCTGTGGCCTGTCAGGAACTACATCTTGTTAACCATCTCATGTCCCAGCAATTTTGGACAGGAAGTTGAAATTCAATAGGAGCTATAAGTAGACTGGGAAGGGCTGTCACACTAGTGAGAGAATTTCCTTGGGCAAGGGAAGAGCAAGAAAGAAAATGCTGTTTTTACTCACTTTCAGCTACTCTTAGACAGTGATGACTGATGGCTCTAAGGAAAGGGCTCTGCTACACAGATGGGAGAGTCCTGTTGGCTTTGGGTAAGGGAACTACCATTGACAAGCCTGTTCATACAAATGCCATGTGTTTTACAGACTATGAGAAGCCACAAGCTTTGTAAACCTCAGTAAGCAGATGTCAGCTTCAAGAATCAATTCAAATACATGTGCTGAACAACATTCCCATGCTCACTCAGAGGGAAGCATGCTGCCCTCGCTACCTTCTGAAATATTTTGGTCTTGCCTTCAACACTCTCCAGGTAATGAGCAGATCAAGCTCTAATGAGCTCACTAGACACAACAAGTCTACACTCAAGGTCACTGAGCATGACCCTATTCTCTCTTGGAGACAGGGGAAAGTGTTATGCAGCATTTTTTCCTGACAGAAGACAGTATCATAAACAAACCACAGGACTTGATCCGAGATGCAGAAACAACCTCCTTTCCTTGGAAGTCAGTATTGTTGGTGCCAAGCAAAACAATGCCTACATTTACCTGCTCAGGAGTAGCAACCAGCTCACAAGAGAGCACAGCAGCTGGAGGGGGAGATCTGAAAGACTGGTTCTGACAGCTATAAAAGCAAGAGATTTTTAATATTCAGAAAAAAAGTGCGCTAATAACAGAATTTCCAGCTCCAAGAACTAGAGTTGTAAACCGAAGTCTGATCAGATACAAAAGTAACAAAGGCAAATTTGGATGGGTTCCCTTTGTAGAGACGAAGGACTGTGAAAGAGATACTTTTCAAAACAAGCAAATCTCAGTTTTCCCCTTAACCCCTGGGCACAGGTAGCAGTGGGCCACATGCCAGTGTTTAAGAGAGCAGGGTGTCAGCAGGTGCCACAGCAGGTGGCACCAGTCCCAATGGCACCAAGCTTCATCCTTGTAAAGCCAGCTGGTCTCTTCCAGGACTGGGAAGGGTTAGATGCCACCCTGGTGATCCCACCCTCAGGATGTGCCCCTCTGCCAAGCAAGCCTGAAACTCCCACAGCAAGTGCATCAAGTTGCCTTGGGGTCTTGTTCCAGCTCCAGTCTGTTCCATGAGAAGGTCCTCACTGATACCTTCTGCATATCAGTGCCACTAAATTTCCAAGCAAGACAGTAAAGGTGTAAAAATTGTACTGGCAGACAGCAGCCAGACTCATAATACTATTTTCCAAATTCAGAGACATGCCAAATGTGAGGTTAGTGCCTCTGAGAGCAAGGCAGGGGAGAGTTACACCTTAATGAAAAGCTGTTTTCCAAAACGGAGCTGTGCCTGGTGGGTTTATTACATAAAATACAGAGGACTTCTAAGTTTGCATGGGGTAAGATAAGTCAGAAAAAAAGACATTTTGAGCAATGCTTCTTTAAAAATTCACAAGCACACACAAAAAAAGAAAAGTCGGGTGTGTCTCTGACAGCTTGCCTGAGGAGGGTCTAAGGACTGCTTTCTGCGGCACTAAGACATAACTCTTGGTCCAGCTTGTTCCCACAAGACAACTGTCCTTTTCCCGAGATAATAACTTGAAAATGGGGCAAATTTCTTAGGATTGTTTCTCAATTAGTGTGATGACAGTCACCACAGACAGGACTTGGGTATTTTAAGCCAAGGGGATAAAGGGCTACTGTCACTGGAATGCGGGAAGCTTTTTTTCCAAGGAACAGTACAGACAGCAGCCACACTGAGTACTCTTGTCTTAATCTGGTAGAATTTTAGCTTTATATAGCTGGTGAAGTGGCTGGAATACAAGTCCTATGAGGACCAGTTGAGGGAGATGGGGGCGTTTAACCTGGAGAAAAGGAGGCTGGGGGGAGACCTTCCCTCTCTCTACAACCACCCGAACGGAGGTCGTAGGCAGGTGGAGGTCGGTCTCTTCTCCCAAGTAAAAAGTGACAAGATAAGAGGAAATGGCCTTAAGTTGCATCAGGTTAAATTTAACATTGGGACTTTTTTTTTTTTATGAAATGGGTTGTAAAGCATTGGAACTGGCTGCCCAGAGGAGTGGTGGAGTCACCATCCCAGCAACTATTCAAAAAACTTGTGGATGTGGCACTTGAGGACATGGTTTAATGGTGAACATGATGTTGGTGCTAGCTGGATGGCTGGACTTGATGATCTTAAACATATTTTCCAACCTAATTGATTCTATGATAAAAATCTTCATCCAGACAACTTACAGGCAAAGGAAAAGCATGTATCCTCCTAAGACAGCAGAAACAAAGCCCAGCAAATGAGCCACTCTCCTACAGCAGGTCAGGTGGCAACAGAGGAAGAAACAAGCAGCCTCTTCTGGTGCTCTCTGAAACAGAGACATCCACTTCCAAAGGAGTTTGATTGGTAATTCCAACCTATTGATTCTTTTCTATACAGACCTCCATCATTTTCCTTTATTAAAAACATTCCAAAATTAATTGCAATTCCATAGCAACATCCTCTGCCAATACTCAGCTCAGTATCAACAGGAGATCTTGGCCTTGGGGAGAAGCAGCTTACCCTAAATGCCTCTATTTCACTGCTACTTTCAAGTGTTTCAGCCACTTCTGCAATTATTGTTTGTTTTTCAATAACCAGTTGTTGTATTTTTCAACAGCCAGTTTCATCTCCTGCTCCTCTGCTCTTTGGCCTCACAATGTAGTTGTCTGAAGTAATTTCTGGTTGAAGGATTGGGCATTTTACACAGCAGTTACAGAACATTTGGAGAAACACAAGTCAATGTCTTACCTGGGCACTAACACACAACTTTTGTCAGTGTAATTAACTGTCTGAATTGTGAGCATTATGTCAAATTTTTCCTGATAAATCTGGTGGCCTTCTGCAATGGGCATACAAGGGTCTTACAATGCTGTGGCATGAGGGAAGAGCCACTGGCATCATCAACATGAACTTGTACACAGCATTTGAAACACTGTCCCACACAACAGCCTTGTCTTTGAACTGGAGAGATACGGATTTAACAGCAGGATTCAGGACAGCTGTGCTCCAGCATCCGTGTAGTTTTATAACAAAGTTTTGAAGCTGCTGCTATTTCACACATCCTGCCACCACAATACAGGCTTTTTCTCTGTAACTCTGGGTCTGAAACAGTTTTTACTTTTGCATATCTATTTTTACATACTTTTCAACAGAAGATTTGCTGTGACAGCCACAGTGAGTCCATGACACTATGTTCCCCTGTCAAGTCTTAGGATCCAGGCAAGCAAAAGCAGTTCATGAAGAGCCACGCGTATAGAGCACCAAACTGCACAATCCTTGTAGCACTATGGTGATAACCTCATTGTAGTAAACAAAACAGAAATGCAGATGATTTATATTGCATCAGCTGTGTTTTTTGCACATCTTTGATGACAGCACCACTCAATGAGTGGTGCAAAGAGTGAAATCGCTTCTCTAAAGCTCTTTTCTCCATGTGGTAGATTTCCCATTACTTTTGTAGTTCAAAAATCAAGCTGTTGGTCAAAAGCGTAGTGTTTACATCTTTACTGGAATCTCCAACCACTTTACAGGCTGAACTGAACCTCCAGGAAACTGAAATACTGTTCTTTGCAGCCAGAAAGTCTGAAGCAGGGAGCTGAGAGGGGGCAGGTCTTCAGTCCAAGTTCTCAGCCACAAGTGTGTCCTACCACACCACACCACACACTTGTCCTCAGATGCAAAGTTTAAGTGTCCTGGCTCTCCTGCTGTCTTGGTTCACTCCGATCCTGGTACACAGAGAACAAAGCCTGGGGGAGGAAGGGGGTTGGTGGAAGCTGCAGGAACAGTCTGTTTTCTTCAAGAAAGGAGAATTTGTGGAAAAAGAATGGATGAGAGGAATGTGCCAAAGAAGGACTCTGTTGGTTTTGACTGGGATAGTTAATTTTCTTCACAGTAGCTGGTATGGGGCTGTGTTTTAGATTTGTGCTGGGTGCACTGTTGATAACACAGGCACGTTTTCATTATTGCTGAGCAGAGCTTACACAAAGCCAAGGCCTTTTCTTCTCCTCACCTCACCCCACCAGCGAGGAGCCTGGGGGTGCACAAGGAGCTGAAAGAGGACACAGCCAGGACAGCTGACCCCAGGTGACCCAAGGCCATACAGCATCATGATCAGCACTTCATCAGTCAGATGAAGATGGGAGCAGAAGAAGAAAGGGAGGCACGTTCAGAGTGATGGAATTTATCTTCCCATTCATCATTATGTGGACAGGAGCCCTGCTTCCCTGGGGATGGCTGAACAACTGCATGCCCATGGAAGTGATGAATGAACTCCTCAGTTTGCTTTGCTGGCCATGTGCAGCTTAAATTTTACATATTAAATTAGTCTCAGCCTGTGAGACTAAGTTTTTCACTTTTACCCTTCCAGTTCTCTCCCACTGCAGGGAATGTGGGAGAGGGGCTGTGTGGAGTTTAGCTGCTGTCTGGGGGGTTAAAGCATGACAGGGAAAAAATCCTGAAGAGCAGGAGTAAAGAACATTTCAGTACCTACTCAGGAAGGAGAGAAATGAAGATGAAACTAGAAAAAACTCTCCTGAAGCTCTGAAGAAGCTCTCAGTATCTCACACACACTTGGTACTTCCATGGGCACTTCACATCACCACATGGCAGACATCAGAATAACCTTGGTGGAGCTGACATCTTTTTGCCTACAGCTACAATCTTGAAGCAAAGCCATATCCTGACCCCACAGATGTGTGCCCTGCCCAGATTTTCTCCATGAATCCACTGCAGAGTCCCCACTTACACCAGCAAGCCACACCACCATAGGCATTTCCAGCAGCCCAAGAGAAGAGAGCTGCCTTTTACCAAACATATAAAGCATCCTCACACCACACTCCCAAATTGCTTTCTTCCTCTTAGAACCAGAAAAGACAATTTTGGTTTCCATATGATATTTTGTAAGAGCCAGTTTACATTTCAATATTACCTTCCTAAGCAAGAGAAGTTTTTGCAAGGGTCTGTTTAATTCCTGATATTTTACAAAGGGTAAAGCAGTTTTCCCTCATATTTCTGTGTTGCCATTACAGCAGTCTCCAGAGCACAAGAGAGAACTTCATCATAGCATCACACCAGCAACATAACACAAGAAAGATAGAAAAATATTAGGTAGAGTCCAAAGGAGAGCTGTGAAGACAGTGAAGGGCCTTGAGCAGTGGCCATGAGGAGCAGCTGAGGTCCCTTGGTTTGCTCAGCCTTGAGGAGACCTCACTGCAATTACCACGTCCTCAGGAGGGGAAGAGGAGGGGCTGGCACTGATCTCTTCTCTCAGGTGATCAGTGACAGCACTCCAGGGAATGGCCTGAAGCTGCATCAGGGGAGGGTTAGGTTGGATACCAGGAAGATTCTCCCCCCAGAGGGTGGCTGGGCACTCCCCAGGGCAGCAATTGCAACACCAAGCCTGCCAGAGCTCAAGAAGCATTTGGACAACACTCTTAGGCACAGGTGGAATTCTTGGGATGCCCTGCACAGGGCCACTTCAATGATCCCTGTGGGTCCCTTCCAACCAAGGATGTTCTATGATTCCATGATAACTCACACAGTTCCAGTGGCTGTGGCATTCTCAGCTGCTGTGCATGCATCAATGTCCTGCCTGCAAATTTAGTTTCTACTGGCTTTGTGTTCTCACCAGTGCTACTGCTTGATGCCCTGGAGGTATTAGGCAGCCCTCAGTATTAGAGTTTGAAGGATGAAGCTGAACATTTGATAGTGGGCAAGCAGAAGTTCATTTTAACTTCCCAGGTTAAATTTTTAGGCTAGAATCAAGACAGCTGCTTGAGAAGAGCAGCAGATCTGTTTTAGCAGGCAGAGTGAAGCCACAGGAGACCTGATCATAAAGTCAATGCTTCTCAATAAAGGCAGATTTTAACTGAAGGGGGAAAGCAGAGGATACAGGAGCTGAAAAGAGAAGAGAGATCAAGAAGGAAGAGTTCTAATTCTTCTAATAAGCACTAGACTGAGGAACAGGAGAGATCCTTTTCTTACTTGAAATATATAGAATTGTCCCTGAAGAGAAAAACAGGGTAAACCTTCCAAAGAATAATAACTTCACTACAAAAATAGTTTCAAAGAGAAAAGAAACAAAACCCCAGATTCAGCTATAACATCAGTATTGCCATTGGCTGACAAACTGTGACAATGCAGGTCACATCAGATTCAGAGGAATCATTCTGACATCTCTGAAGGCAAACTTGGTTCTTTCAAAATGAGTGATTTTGACTACCTGAGAGATTTGAAATGGATCTGGAATTAAGACAAAGTAAATCTAAAAGCAACAATGTATCACTTTCCAAAACCAAAACCATAATTATTTTGATCTGCCTTTGCATTACTAAAAATTGCTTCAATTCAATGTAAATGAGTATTTGTCTCACTGTTGTCACCAAAAAGATCCAAGTCAGATAATTTGCACAGACTGATTTAAGTGAAGCTCTAGTAAAAGAAAGATTAGATGCACAGAGCAACAGCATCTACAGGCAAAGTCTTGCAGTAATGCAGGCTGCAGGTTCTGTAGAAGGCATCACCATATCCCATCAGGCTAAAGGAGTTAAACATACTGGCATGGGTGTCCTGACAACTTTGGATGCACTCTAGAGTGTCAAAAAGAGACAAAAACTGTCAGATCAGCTCTGATTCAGGTTGCAGGTACACCATGCACTTTACACAGGAGTTTGTAGAAGTCTCAGGATGGAATAACACACATCTCTGCCTCAGGACTAATCCCAAAGGACTGTCTCAAACTGCTATGCTTCCACCCAAATATTCAGATGACATCTTCCAATTTGTTCTGTGGTTTTGCATGCCAGGATGCAAGAAGTACCTTAGAAATTTTTTTTAAAAATCCAAACCTGTCCACATGCACTGTGCTTTGAATTTGAGCTGGCAGTGGGAATCTGATGCCTTCCTAAAAGAACTGGAGGTGATGCCTTATGCTTCCCTGGCAGGGTCATATTAACTGAGCTGGCAGATTTGATAGAATTAGATTTCTTTTTTGAGCTGGTACAGCACTGTGATGTGTCAGCACACAAAGTATTTCAGATAAGTAAGATTAAGTCCTTGATTGAAGATCCAGCCTCTAGAAATAATGCAGTGTCCTTTAAAAGGGAAAACCTTTGTTTTGTATTGGTTTACACAACAATAAAAAAAATCCAGAACTCCAAGGCTCCTGGAAAAATGTCAGTAGTAATTATATAGTCCAGGGACATTTTAAAATTGCACCAGACTTAATAACTCAGTGCCACTGCGCCAGTTTTTACTCTGCAGAACAATCCTCTAAAAGGATGGCTAAGGAGTCCACTGCAGGAGTTTTGGGGATACCAGGAATATGTGTGGTCACCTCCATGCCAGCAGCAGTCCTCTGTCAGGCACCAGCAAGGTGGGAAATGTTGTGCTTGGACCCTGTGGGCTCTAACCTGTTCCTCACTCTTCCTTGTCCTCCCCTCCAATATTTTGGGATGGAAAGCTACAGAGTGCTGAGCCTGCATTGAAAACCTGCTGGGACAAAGGACTTCCAAAGAGATGGAAAAGTTACTACAAAAAACCCAAGAAAGTTCTATTGAGATGATGTCCTCAGAGAAAGGCAGCTGCACTTCAAGCATTTGTCACCAGGTGCGGGTTTCAACCACTTATGTTGTGTCTCTTTTGCATTCCAGGATACCTTGCAATTGCTTGGCAGAAATAGCTGTGGGACTGGCCCAGAGAAACAGATGTGGCTTGATGAGGTTAACAGGTTTCCTGAAATAGCACAACTCCTCTCTGCTCAAAGGTTTGGCCATCTCATACACAGGGCACAAATCTTCCTCTCCCCAAGGAAGGACGTGCACGTCAGTCCAGATGAAGCAACTTAATCACAGGCAGTTCAAAGTGAAACAAAGCCAGGAAAGAATTGCATTCCACCCTCCTTTCCCCCAGAATTGCATTTTAACAATTACTACAGTCTTTACAATTGATGACATTCCTAATCTTAACTCATGCTTCAGAGCAAGCTTCTACCAATACTATGGGGGAATTTCTTTTAAAAAGAGCTTCCTGTCTGTCAAGGCCCCCGATTTTCCACATTCCACAGCTATTTCACAGCTTGAGAGGGCTGTGACTTAAAAGAGCTTTTCAAAGTTTTATAGGACATTTTTCACAAAGCCACTGCTACTCACAAACCCGAACATGGGACACTTGGCACCAGTGGGAAGAGAAGGCTGGGTAAGAGTGGGAAAGGTGACCAGAAGGGTGACAGCAGTTCCTCTGTGGCTGCTGTTCATTAGTGCCAGGTCAGCCCTGAGCAGTTATCAGGACAAGATGGGTCACAAGAAGTGACAACTTTGAACAACTAACGGACATACATCCTGAACAGAGACCACTTACGTTGATAAGGTTATATATTTCATAAGATAGAAGTTTGTGCCCAGACAACACACACAGCTCCCACACGGTCAATTCAGTTGCCAAACACATTTCAGGTGCCACTGAAGATACCTTGGACATCAAACCCACCCTCCTGAAGTCTCAAATACAACACCAGGTGTCAGAAGACAAGGAAAGATATTCCAGGGCAGATCAAACATCACTCAGAGACTGCAGCTGAGAAGCCAAGGTCCCTGAAGCCTGGTAGGAGATTCCCAGCTCCCTGGAGCAGACATGCTGGGTGATACAGACCAGATACCTACTGGACAGTGAATCCCAAGCTAGCCCAGAGAGGGATGCAGACAGGCTCTGGATGGGCTGCAAAGGCAGCTGTCCATCCCACCAGTAGCACCAGGCACACCATTCCTGCCAGGACTGGAGGCAGGTGGGAGCTGTCACATCCCTAGGCTTGCCATGGCCTCCACCGTCTGTTGGCTGCTGCCACAGGCACTGTGGCAAAAAGAGCAATACAAAGATTTACAAGAGCATTTTGCCTGCAAGGCTGCATGTCTTGCACAGGAAATGTCTGTATGGGTCAAGGAGCTTTCTCCCTGTTGTAAGCAATTCCTCAGAATTGTGAGCTGACAGATAACCCCAGAGTTTACTTTCAGCTTGCATACCTGTGATTTGATTTTCATTTATCAGTTAGAAGGCACACCATAAACATAACAGGCAGGCTTTGATGCAGTCAGGCAAGACTGCAGCAGAGGGGTGAAGTATCTCTGCCATACTTCACCTTAACTCCTGGAACTCATTCCCATGTTTTAATAACCTATATCAGGAATCTCAAATCAGTTGAAAATATATCTGCCTCTCTGCTCCTTGCAAGCCTGATTGAACACAGGCTGTTTAGCAAATATTTTATAGTAAATAAAACTATTTTATAGTAATATTTATATAAAAATATAAAAATTATTAGTACAAAGCTAACTGGGCTTGCACGGAAAGGTTCCACCAGAGTATCTTGGCAGAGGGGCTGGTTATTAAAAATAATTCTTTCACTGAAGAAGTACTTGTAGGTGAAAACTTTACCCCCTATTTCACCAGTTCATCTATCTGCTGCTTCAGATGAGACACCAATATTCCTATGCTGCCTTCTGCAAAGAATAAAAGATACAGAACAACAGAAAATTAAGTCTGGTATGAAAAAGAAAAAAGTTGAAGAAATTACATGTGACAGTGTTGAAACAAGACAAAAAATGCATCCTTTTCAGAGTTCCCTCAGCCAGAGCCATGAAAAGCTCCACCAGGTGGTGGGATTAACAGTACTTGAAATATGCTGTGGAGCTGAGTTTGCTCTCTCTCCTTTGCTTTTTAAAAGCAGGTTTCTGCTTCACTACGCTTTTGAAAATAGGTGCAAAAGATGTTCCAAGTAAAAATTTATTTCTACTATCATTTAATGGCAGCATTTGCAACTCACTTGACATAAAAGATATTTTTATAACCAAGAAGAGGGAACTGCCATCTGCATGACCTTAATTTCCTCTCAAGCTGCTCCTAGTTTTACGTAAACAAAAAAAGAAAATTGGTAAGCACATACCAAGACTTACATAAAATGATGTTTAGTTTGAAAAGCGACCTTCCTCAACTGAGAGGCCATTACCATTAGCAGGTTGGAAGAAAAACTGTAAAGAAGGTCTCAAGTTTCTTTCTGGCCGAGATGTGTAACAAATTCAAACAAACAGAGCAACTCACTGTCTCCCCTGCAGAATCAGATTGTGTACCAAGAGAGTGAGCCAAAATAATAAGTAATACAATTTCTCTCTTCTTTTGCACTTTCAGAGATAATGCTTCTACACACTACCAAGCAGAAAGGTAAAACAACTGTGTATTAGCAGAGCTGTAGTTTAAAAACTTCGTGGTAACTTCAAAGCTAGTTTGGCAGAACCATAGACTGGGACTTTGTTGAGGCATGGGACACTTAAACCTCCTGACACAGAAATGTTACTCTATAGCAACACCAAAACAGAGTAAATGAAGTGAGAAATTAGCAGAGGAACAGAGCACCAAGTTCACCACAGACCTGTGCCGGGGCTTTGTTGTTTCCAGGATAATCAAGAAAACACACGCTATTAACTAATAAACACATTCATTCTTTTTATTCACATGCAGTCATTCCCTCCTTCACGCCCCTGGACATGTGCTCGAGCAGATTAGAAACTCAGGTTCCCAGATAAGTCCAGAAAGGACCTTAAGCACAGCCGTGCCCTGCAGATAACATCCTGCCTCTGCTGAAAGCAGGAAAGGGAGCCCAGGGCCACCCCCATCTTCTGACACCAGAGCAGCTCTGTCGAGGCATTGGGCACAGTGGGCAGAGCACTGCCAGCTCTGCTCTGGGACACAAAAATTGAGAAGGGCTGAACACACTGTCTTGTGGAAGGTGCTGGCTGGCATGGGTGGCACAGGATGCTGTGGGTGTAACAAGCCAAGTGTTTCCAAGCAGATGCTTCACACAGAGCCGCCCCTCCAGCCGAAGCTGTGTAAATAATACACGGGAGAAGCGTGCTGCTAATTGAGTACCTCCCGAAATGCCAAGAGGCAGGAAGACTCCAGTTAAAGGCAACTCTTCATTTTAACTCGTGTCACTGAAGAGCACTAAAGTAAATGAACTCCTGAGGACAAGAGCAAAGTAGAATAAGAGACTCTTTTTTTATATCCTTGAATCTCCTGTCCCTTTTGTACACTGAAATTTAATTTCCTTTTCAAAGAGAGCTTTTGGAGCTTATGAAAATTGACCCAAAAGATTACAAGGGCTTTGTCACCCTTCCAATCTCTCTGAAAGATCCATAATTAGGGAGGTTTTTCCTTCAACATATGTGTCCAGCAGACAAACATATAATTCAGACTTAAAATTGCAAGAAAGAGTTATTTCAGTATATTGGATACATACAAGCCTAAATGTTACAAAGAGTTGAAAAATCTTGTGTGCCTCAAATGAGTAAATATACAACCAGGCTTTTTTTTTTTTTTCTTTTTTTTTAACTGGCTTGTTTTCATTTGTGCCAAGGCTACACACAATCACACTAAGGACCTGGGACAGATGTTTGCTACTAGGATAAATATACCAAGTACAATAAAAACAAACGGCCGACCTCGAGGAGTAGTTATTTATGCTCCTCTAGAAATTAATTGTGCAAGGAGGAATGTGCGAGCGGATACCTAAGACAGCTAGTCTGCTTTTTGCCCTCTAACGGAGTAACACGGGCTTTACTCCTTCGGCACACAGCCTACCCAGGGGAGACAGCAATAACACGAACCAGCCAGGGTGAAGGTCTGCGCCGGGCTGCTCCCGCCCGGGGCGGCGCTGGGCAGCACCGGTCCCCGTGGGGCAGCTGGAGGGGGGTTCCCCGGCGCTGTCGCCCCCCGAGCATCGCCCGAAGGTGGCCCCTTCCTCCGGAGCCCACCCCGGCACCCGCCGCCTCCCCTCTGCCTCCCTCCAGTGGGGAAATCCCGGCTGGATGGGGAGAAGCCTCCCCGCTCCGGAGTGCCGGGGGATGCTGCGAGCAGCGCCGCGGCCGCCCCTGCTTCTAAATCACAGAAATAATTTTTCAAAAACCCCAACAACTCAACAGCCGAGTGAGGAGGCTGGGAGGCTCCCACCGCGCCTTCTGCAGCAGCAGGGAGCGGGGGATTTGCAGGTAAGCGGGGAGGAAGGCAGGGAAAGAGGGACGGCGTCCCGCGGTACTCACGGCGGGGTGCGGGGGGCCGGCGGGCGGCCGAGCCCCATGGCCGGGGGGGACGGACGGACGGACGGTCGCTGCTGTGGTTGCCGCCGCGCTGTCTGTGTGTCTGGCTGTCTGTCCGTCTGTGTGCCGGCCCTACCCGCCGAGCTGCTCCGGACGCCCCGTCCCTCCCCTCGCTCCCTCCCCGGCGCTTCCTGCCCGCTCATATAGCGCGCCCTCGGCCACGTGGACGGCGCGGGGCCCCGCCGGCTCCTCCTCGGGGCCGGGCCGGGAGGGGCGGGCCCCCCACCAGCACCCCCTCATCCCCTCCCCTCAGCATCCCCCCGTCATGGCCCCCATTTCAACCCCCATCAACCCCATCTCACTCCCCAAACACCACCCCCCCTCCCACTGCCCCCATCTCACCCCCATCTCACCCCCATTCCGCTCCCATCGCCTCCCCCCGGCCGCTGTGCAGCGGAGAGGTGCGATGCGAACCCGGACTCATCCCCAGCGCCCTCGGGATGAAATCCGCCTCTCGTCGGGTCCTCCCTAGAGAGTCACCTCCCAGGAATGTGTGTGTTCGCCAAATTGCTGTGTCTGAAATTGGGCTGCGTGGATCCCAAAGGTGATCGTAGCAGGGAAAGTGGAAAGAAATTCGGCGCTTCTCAGGGCAGAAAATCTATGTGGCATCGCTAATAAAAATAGCGCATAGTCGATATTCACAGAGTCATGGAATGGTTTAGGTTGGAAGGGACCTCTAAAGATAATCTGGTTTCGACCCCCCTGCTATTGACAGGACACCTTGTATTAGACCAGGTTGCTCAGAGCTCCATCCAGCCTGGGCTTGAACACTTTGATGGATGGGTCATCTGCAACTGATCTGGGCAACCCGGTCCTGTGTCTCACCACCCTCACAGGAAAGAATGTCTTCTAAATATCTAATTTAATCTACTGTCTTTCATTTTAAAGCCATTCCCCCTTGTCCTATCACATTCCTTTGGGAAAACAAACAAACAAACAAACATTTCCAGCTTTCTTGCAGCCCCTGTAGATACTGCAAGGTGCTATAAGGTCTCCCCTGTGACTTCTCTTGTCTGGGCTGAACAACCCCCACCCTTAGCCTGTTTTTACAGGAGAGGTACTTCAGCCCTCTTGTTTCTGTCCAGCATCAGACATTTTTAAGTTGACTATAAAAAACTGTAGAATTAAAAAGAAAGCAGCATAATTAAAGAATTCCCCAGGCAGATACATTGAAGTGATAAAGTGCCTGCTAAAACTATTTAACAACATAATGCTGGCTTTTTTAGTGTTGGTGTGTAAAGACTGGGGCCATGACTAGAAGTGGGGGGATTATAGCACCTCCAAAGTAGCAAATGATCCCTGATCTTCTCTCCTCCACCCTTCCGTAGGCAGGCGAATATGCACAGTGAACATGCACAGCACATATCAGAGGGGAGAATGCATTCCTGAGCTCTGAAAAACATGTTCTGTAACACTGGACAGCTGGTGCACAACTCCCTTTGTGAAGCAGATGAGTTTACAGGTGATTAATCTAGTTACTGAAACTGCCCACATTGTTGGGCTCTTAAATCCAGCACCAGGTACTTCCAGTGGAAACTGTAACGTGCTATGTAGGAGCTGTAATTCATCAATCACCACTGAGCTTGTTTCCATAGAGTTATGTTAGTAAAAGCTTGAGTGTGGATTTACACCGGTGTCACATCATGTACCGTGCTGTGCAGACATTTGCATGTGGGTCAGAGCACCTGCGACAGCCTGAGCTCTCTGCTTAGGGGGCATAAGCCCAAACAAGCCCTTCAAGGGACTCACCCCATCATTAAATCATGCCTCTGGATCCCGAAGAGCAGCGTAGTGTTACATCCTTCATAAACAGAGTTTCAAAGGGATTTAATCTACAGTAATGAGCATTTAAAAAAAAAAACCAAAAAAAAAAAAAAAGCAGCACATTAGTCTTCTTTTACGAGGTGTATCAATACAAGGAATTACTGTGTGGTGGAAACAGTCTATTAAATAGCTGTTCAGTGCTTTTTCCCAGGAGCTGCTTGACACTTTGCTGGAGGTGGGATGAGGAGTTCCAATTTGATCATCTGTTAGTGTCACTGTTACCTTTTTGCCTTGACACTCTTCTACTTTCAGGCAAATTGGTTGAATTTGGTGCTTCATTTGCTTCACAATAATAGTGAGTGACTGGGACTGTTTACGAAAAAGAATCTCTGGGGAACAGCTCACCAGTAATAGGGTTGTGCATCAGGTTTTGGGATTTCTGCCAAGCACTTCTGCAGGGAGGGAGGGAGTGAGAAAGTGATGAGAAAGAAGAGTCTGAGCAGTCTGCATTTCACTACCTGTTGTACCACACCTGGTCTGTCCATGAGTTCAAAAAAAAAAGAATAAATCTAGTAAAACAGCTGATTTATCATCATATGACATACAAAGTTTTACTAGGTTGGATCAAGGAAAGCTTAACCCAGCAGCCAAGAATGTCCTAATTATTAATAGTTAATCAAGCTGACACTGGCACAGGTTGCCCAGAGAAGCTGTGGTTGCCCCATCCCTGGCACTGTTCAAGGCTGGGCTGGATGAGGTTTTGAGCAACCTGGGATAGTGGGAGATGTCCCTGACCATGGCAGGGGGGTTGAGATGAGATGATCTTTGAGTTCCCTTCCAACCCAAACTATTCTATGATTCTGTGACTGAAGAAAGGGAGTGATAGATTTTTTTCCCTGTGTTTTCAGTCCCATCTCTGCACCATTTCTCTGGAGCACACAAGAGATAGGATATGGTGCACCCCTCCAGCCACACCAACCTTGGTCACAAGTTGCAAGGAGGAGATATGGAAGAGAGCTCTGCAGTGGCTTGGTTTCTCAAAAAGGCTCCTTTCTGTAAAGCAAGGCAGAAGAGGAGTGTGTTTGCCCCAGAGATGCCTCAGGGAGACATGACACAGTGACAGGGGTGTAGTGTGGTGCAGAGCATGGAGAAGATCCTCAGGTCTCTGCCAGCACCTGGCTGAGCCAAGAGCAGAGAACAAGACCAAATCCACCTGAAAGAGCAACTGTGGAGCCTGTTTCTCCTTTTTATATCAGTGTTACACTCACTTAATTCCTTCAGATGCTCTCAACTTCCCTGATGCACCTCAAGGAGCATGGAGGTAACAAGTGCTCTCTGATAATGCCATCAAAATTACAGCAGGGTCCAGCCCAGCGTGCTGGATCTGATCCCCTCCTGCTGTAGCATTTCACTAGCAAGTGTCATTTAGATGGCTTTGGGAAAGAATCCAGGATTTGTTTCACAGACAGTATTTCCTCAACAGCTCAGTGAATATAGAATATTTTCAACTAACCATGCAAATCTTGCTTGTCATCTTATGTAGAGAAACTATATCTATTCTAAAGTCTGGGCCAGGGCTTTCTCTGCTGATGGGGGATAGTTATGCAGACTTCAAAGGAGCTGTATCAGCTTTTACCAAGTAGGGATCCAGACCTTTATTCATATTTTTAAATTCAGAAACTGTGCCTAGGTAAAGCATTTTTCTCTATATTTTTAAGTAGCCAGTTTTTTATTTTATAGCTGTTCCCTCAGTGGCAGGATTGTTTCTCAGTAGTCAATGTTTAAAGGCCCTTCAAGGCTGAAGGAATTAAAAATGAATAATTTAAAGCTGGTCTATGATGCATAATTTTTAACATATGTTTTACAGGCCATGTGGAACACTTTTTGACTTGTCAGTAGATATTTTACAAACATGCTGTGCTGGAGCCAAAACCTTTTTTATTTAAGAGTTAGATTTGAGCCCTCCTATGCTTCAACACAGCAGCATGCTGGAGTCTGCAAGCCATAACAAGGAAACCATTATCACCAACACTAATCAGAAAAGAGGAGAAGTGAAGCAATTGCAGAACTTTTTTCCTCTTACACACACTGCTAAACCCCATGTGGGGAGAACTATGGATCTGCCATTTTAAGGAGCCTCATCCCAAGACAGAGGTAGAGGAGCTGTGATTTGTTTGCTCTAAGGCTCCAAAAGGGATGGACCTAGGTGGTGCTGGAGAAGGAGCCATGAAACATGTTGTCTTTGGGTTATTTTTTGAAAGATAGCTGGAGTATTTTTTTGCCAATCTCCTGTTAAGTCCCTAAATATTGTGCTAGGAACGCCATCTGAATAATTCTGACAGTTTTAATAGGCAAAGCTAATTGCTGGTGAATAACAACCTTTTATGGATTTCATTTCTTGTCCCTTTCTGACTGCTTGCAACAAGAAAGGGAGGAGACATCTACCCTGCAGATGCTCAAAGGCAGCCTGGGTTTCAACCTTATTGACTGGTTCCCACACTCTTCCTTGTTTTCCTGGATTGTCCAGCTTTTCATTTTTATTTTAAAGTTACTCCATATTTGTAGCTAAAAATAAATTGGTTTGGTTATTTCAAAAGCTTCTTGGGCCCAAACCCAATTTCAAGTGTTTCACCAAGCTGTAAATGAGGCACTGCACTGGGGAAGTGCAGATTTGGGCTCATGTGTGCTCCCCCCTCATTAACTCTCCCTTCAGTTCATAATCCATCATCTTTCAAGCAAGCCAATTGCCATTGTGTCTAGAAGTTAAAATAGAAAATCGGCATTTGGCATGTACACCGTTGCCAAGAAGCTATTTCTCCTCGCCTATGTAAATAAATTGTCGTTCAAAAATGGTTGGCTTGCTCTAAAAGATGTTCTCAGTGCTACCACTGCAGTGTGCTCCCAGTGGGAGGAAAGAGGAGAGGATCCAGGAATGTGGCCCCATCCCCAGCTTCTCCCACTCATTCTGTTGAATGGGACTGTTCTTTGCACTGGCCAAAATGCCACTGGATAGTTCCTGTCCCCGTGAACAGAGCAGGAGTGATTACTGACCTTGCCCCCAGGTCAGGACCAAGCTCCGCACAGGTGGTTCCCTTTAAAAGTGTTTTACTGGTAATCTATATATTTATATTAGCTAAGGATTTGTGTTTATTTTACACCATACAAAACACACAAATTGATCAGTATGACTAGACATGAAAGAGATTAAATACCTCTGAACTTTATAGATATGAATCTAAGAAGATTGACCACAGATGGACTGTGTACAATTTATTTGTTCTGACTGGCAGAAGAGACAGATGGTCTGTGTATATATGACAGTTGATATATGTACACCTACCTAACCTCCACTGAAGAGGTTCATCATGTTCTGTATTCAAATGTGTAAGAGTCACTGCCCTTATTTGGTATAACTTGCAACAGTAACACTTGATACACCGGGCTAATAAACTTGATAAGGCCATTTGGTGGCTGTAGACTTTGTCATAGTGACACACAGCTTTGTCATGTCTGGCTTGGTCTTCTCACTGGTTTTTTTTATTATTATTGTTATTTGTTTTGGGGTTTTTTTGTTTTGTTTTGGTTTTTATTTTTTTGTTTTGTTTTGGCTTTTTTTGTTGGTTTGTTTTTTGTTTTTTGGTTTTTTTTTTTTGTTTTTGTTTTTGTTTTTTTTTTGCAAACCATGCCCTACACTTCTGAGAGATATCACAGCCTTCCTTGTTCCAGAGTCTTCTAAAAGCAAGTGGTAAGAGTGCAGGCTTAAAGCAGGCTTTTAAATGACATCCTCAGCCTCCACGCTTCACACAGCCAGGCTCTGGCACTGAGGTGCATTAAGAGCAAAGAGAAGAGAAACAATAAACAACATCCCTCCTTGCTCTTGGAATTTAAATGGTGAGGAGTTGCAAGAGCTCAGTGGCACTGACACACAGTCAGTGGTGTCAGCCTCTGCTTTGCAGGACCAGGGTGCAGGCCCACATCAGAGACAGCTGAGGCATCAGAGGAAGATTTCTTGTGAAGCCAAACTATCACACAGAGACGTGTTTTCACCTGCTAGGACTCATTAGTGCTGTATACGGGAGCATTGGCTATGGGTAAAGATTGTGATTTGGTACAATCTGCTCTCAATAAATGTCTGTGAAAGTCAGAGAAACCTTTCAGTACTGCAGCACATAAAAACACACAGTAAACACCAAAAGCTGGATTTTGCAGAAATATTCAGCAAATCTGGAGCTCCCACAAACACATAAAAACCTCTCTGTGCTATGAAATACTTCTTCTCTTTTGTACTCTTGGATAAATGCAAGTTTTGCTATAAGGACAGTACAAAGCCTGAGATGAATAATAAATACTTATAAAAAAATTTTAAAAGGCACTGATGTGATATGAAAATAGAAAAAAAACATAACACAAGTAGGGGTGGAATCACCATCTTTGAAAGTGTTCAAGCAACAAGTTAATATGGCACTTCATGATATGGCTTAGTGGGCAAAGGTTGGACTTGATGATCCCAGAGGTCTTTTCCAACCTTAATGATTCTATGATTCTACCTCTGTCATGATGCAGGAAGAATAAAATGATACAAAAGCAATTGGCCATAAATATTTTACTGCACAAGGAAAAAATGTCATAAGCAGCTAAAATGAGGATAAAGGTAAGTAACTACATGGCAAAGAGAGGCAGCTATGTGTACTTTGTGTGTTTCACAGATTGAACATGTAGCACGTTCAATATCTCCAATATAAATGACCCTTCTTTGCAGTTCAGACGTCACCTACAGAACATCACAGAAGTAAAATGAACCTAATTTACCTTTGGCCATCTGGATCTCACAGTGCCTTGGGTACCATCTATTTCCAAGCACAGACTTGAAAATATGTGTGTTAAGTGATTGGGAAGTTACTAGCATAATGTAATTTTATTTCATTTCACTTGTCCCCAGGACAGTCAGGAATAAACCAGAAGGTGAAATTAGACACAGAAAATAAATGTTGTTGATTAGGTTGAAGTGTTTATTAGGCTTCTGTTTGAGTTTCCAGCCCACAAGAAGAATGGCAAGCAAAGCCTGTTAAAGACACATTTTGACAAGAACGCATTTTTCTGTGGCTCCAACAAAATAAATATAGTAACACAGAAGAACCTTTTAGAAGTCAGGCTTATGTGCTTGTCTGATCATCACCAGCTAACAGTTTCATCTCTCCTGAATGCCACAGAAGCACACGAGCTGTGCCACCATGCAGTTCTCAAATTCTTTTCCTCAAAGGGCATCACACACATACCAGGGGCTGTACATTCTGTATTACTTAAACACAAATAACATAAAATGGTAATTGCAGGTGCACTTCATCCCCAGAGAAAATTGTGAATAAAACACTGAAGCACACCTGGCAGGTGTTACTCACACAGCTTAATTTGGTATGGACAGGCATTTATTTTGAACGGCAGAAAAGCAATATTATAACACAGGTAAGATAAAAAAGTTTGTGTGTTTTTGCTTTCTTGCCAGATATATAGGTTAAAATAACTTTTCAGTCCATTCCAGCTACTGAGATAGCTGGGAAGGGAAAAATGTTATGAGCAGAATTCCTCCAAGGAGGGATGGTGAGTCTTGTGCAGGAATAATTCTGAAATTCTGCTGTTAACCCACAGCTTGGAGCTCAGTGCAGGACAGACCAGCTGAAATGCTGCTAAAGAAAAAAAACCTAAAAATGTTTACAAATCAATTCCCCAGATGTTGCCTAGAAAATATCTATGTCACATTTGTGTGTGCAAAAGCTAGCAGAATGCTTCACTAAAGCAGCACTAAGTCACCTGCAATGCTGTTTTAGATTTGATATTAACAAATCAATGTTTAGAGAAAATCTTGTCATCACAGGTCACTTTGGAGTACACTTCCCTGATGGCAGAAGACTGAAGTTGCTAAACTAAGGAATTTAACGATTACATGTGAGATCTGGACAAAAGATTTCAAAGACTTGAAAATGGTCTTCTTGTAAACCAGACAGGTGCTGCATTCAGAGTATAGCCTACATCTAAGAAATAGGAAATAAAAAAAGATTTAGAAAACCAGGGAGCAATTAATCTAAGCTTAATACAGTGTGATTTCTTAAAGTAAATATAGAAGGAAAAAAAAAATTACCATCCGGAAATAAATACAAAGTCAGATAAAATGTAAATTGTATTTATCGGAGAGACAATAAAAAAGATTACCTTGTACAATTATTGAGACAAGAAATGATTCTCAGGAAAAGATTAATATAATATATTGTGTTTACCTGGACTTAAGTAAAGCAGAAAAAAAGATAGCCAGATAACTGGCTGTTTTCTTGGGGGCAAAGGGTAGAACCAGACTGGTCATGCAGAGTCCATGTGTGCTAAGCTTGGTCTATCCCAAGCACAAACACAGACTGCAGCATGAACAGATTGAAAGCAGCCCTGAGGAGAAGGACTTGGGGTGCTCATGGATTGGAAGCTGAACATGTCCCAGCAATGTGCTCTGGAGGCAGCCCAGGAACCAGACGTGTCCTGGACTGCATCCAAAGCCCCATGGGCAGCAGGTGAGGGAGCGGATTCTGCCCCTCTTCTCTGCTCTGCTCTGGTGAGATCCCACCTGGGGTACTGCATCCAGCTCTGGGGTCCCCAATGTGAAAAGGATGTGGACCTACTGGAATTCCAAATGAGGCCTTGAAGATGATCAGAGAATTGGAGCACCACTCCTATGAAGACAGGCTGAGAGTTGGGGTTGTTCAGCCCAGATAAGAAAAGTCAATGAAACAGCCCCTTTGGGGACTTCAAGGAGCTACAAGAGAGCTGAGAGGGACTTTTTCTAAAGTCATGTAGTGATAGGACAAGGGGAAATGGCTTTGAAATGAGACAAAGTAGATCTAGATTGTGTACTATAAATATTTTTTTTCCTGTGAGGGTGGTGAGGCACTGGAATAACTTGTCCAGAGAAGCTGTAGATGCCCTGTCCCTGGAAGTGTTCAAGTCCAGGCTGGGTGGGAATCTGAGCAACCTAAACTAGTGAGAGGTCTCCCTGCTTATGTCAGGTGGGTTGGAATAATATGATCTTCCAGCCCAAAGCAAACTATGGTTCTATGAAGGTGCAGACAGAGGCTTTGGTGCTTTTAGTGAAAGGGATTCAAAATAGCTTCCTAAGGATACATGGGAATATTTTCCAATCTCCTACGATTCCATTGGATGTACTAGTTTTCTCCTATGGTTGAGGTGCTCACCTTCACTGCTGCAGCAGCCCAATTGATGTACAAGGCTGTGCCTGCAGCCAGGGTGCAGAAACAGACCCCTGGAGCAAGGTTCACGTCCAGTGTAGTTCAAAAAGTGCTGCACAGCACACCTCCACGAGCAAAGTGCTGCACAGCACACCTCTACGAGGCAGGCTGCAATGTCACCTGGTGCTTCCACCGCTCAGGAAGAGAAGGTATCCAAATAAAGCCCAGAACAGAACTATGGAGTCATTCATGTTGGAAACTCTCCAAGATTCGTGTAGAAGGAGTTACCTGGACTGAGAGATTAACTGCTGGAAAGCAGTCAGCACATTTGAGGGAGCTGTCAAGATGTCCTTTAGGGCAAGGTAACTGGATGAACCTCACCCTTAGAAATTATAAAACAATCTGCTTTGGGATAAGAACTCTTTACTTGCTTCCAGTGTAGGAGGGGAAAGATTGTGATGTACATGATGACTTTAAGCTGCTGGCAGGATGAAGCCCTGAAATGGGCGAATGAGATTTGCTCAACCTTGTAAAAGGAAAGCTGAGGTGGGATCCTGTTGCTGTTGATTGATAGGGAAGTAAATGTCAGGGAAGGGAGATGTATAGCAGATGAAGGAGAAAAGAGTGTCATGTGCAGGTGAAGGTATTCAGGCTGTAAATTAAAATAATGTTGGTAGGCATCATATCAAAAGTCAAAAAGATGCAAGGATGAACAAATTCTCTGAAGTTTGCATATGGGCTTGATGCATTCCTGAAAAATATATTATATGGTTTCCTGTTTGAGAAAATAACCTGCCTTAATACATTAGACCCACACTTCCTTACATAAAGAACAGTAGCTTCCTGTTTCTACAAAACTATTTTTTGTTTTACAGCAAGGAAAATGTGCAAAGCAAGAAACAACGCGTGTAAAGACATGAGGACATAGCACAGTGCACGTGTCACCTCCCAGCTGCCCCTGTGATGCTCCAACTCTGCTTCACAAAGGAGTCAGAGGAGCTGGCAGCAGCTCACATGGGGCAATAGAACATGTTCTACTGAATTCTCTAAGATCTAAACTGAGCCAGCAATGCAGAGCTCAGGGCAAATATTTCTCGTTATCTCAGAAACCAGGTGGTTATGGACACCAGTACCACCTGGAGGGGGCTGAACAAACCCAACCCCTCTAACCTACATTTATCTCTTGGGGTAAGTACAAGACTGAAGAACCATTGATTCTGGGGGCAGCAGCTCAGGTGACTTACTCTGTTTGGCTTGCAAAATTGCTCCTGCCTTTACAGATGAAATCCTTGTGCTCACTGCCGTGACTGTGTAGAATGCAGTTATTTTTGAAAAGTATTATCTCTCTTCTAAAGATGAAAGAACCTACTGTATTTCTATGTGTTTGTTTATTTCCCCTGCAAAACAGAGGAGAAGACTGTTAGATAAAGAAAAGTATGCAGGTTTTAAAACAAATTTAAGACAGGGACCAGCCAGACGTTCTGAAGTAATCTGATCTGGTCTGATTTATGGAGCAACACAGTTTTATTCCGTTTAATAGGTTTATTTGTTTAATCCATATTAAGTGGAACTGGAGCACTGATGTTTTATAAAGACTTTGGAGGCTCCCAGAGATCAAGAAGCCACCTCTTCTACTGTTGAGCAGTGGCTTCTTTCATTCATTGTACTAAGCCCTTCACTTTGTATTTTCTTTGCATGTATCTGGCTTCAGCCTATACCTGTTAATTCCTGTTTCTGTCTGCTTTTAACAATGCCCATTGGAAACAAAACTGTCTTTACATGAAGGTCTCCTTGATATGTTAGCATTGCGACCTGCTTCTGACGAATTAAGGAGATGGAACTTTTTTGGTCTCTCACATGGATCTATGTGGCCAGATGTGCACTTCTACCCAACAGATGCCTGTACAGCACTAGTCACCATCCCCTTGGAGTGATCTCAGAGCAATGAGCCCTTTCACAGTAAAGTTCGTCTCATCCCAGAGTGAATCTTTAAACCAGACTGGATGAATGTCCCTCACAGCATTCCTATTTCTCTCTAGCAACAGTCAAGGAACCCTGTGCTGGCTACCTCTCATATCACAGCCTGCGTTACAGACTTCTGTATTTAGGCAAGATGAGTCTGACTTTTGGACTAAGGCATTTTCCCAGGTTTGAATCATTTCCTTGGCATCCTCCTCTGCACATCACACTGATGAGGCTTTGCAGATCTCCAGCAGATGCATGGTGTTATTGCCTATGTATGAGAGGACTCACTCTTGAGTGCTGGGGGTGCACACAGGGGCAGCTCACTGAAAATCTGGTTAGGGAGATACAGTTGGATTTCAATACTTATGCTGTCCACAGTCTGTGCTTGTTATTGATTGTACCTTTTTAATGAGTTGCATGTGGCTCGGATGAGAAAATGCCTTAATAATTTTGGTCCCCCGGAAAAAGAGCAATTATGTAACTATTGATCTTGATATTTTTGTTCTGTAACTATTTCCCCTTTTTCTGATACTAAAAAGCATTGCTGCATCACAGGTTTCAGCTCCTTCCACTCAGCTTGGTTTCCAACATTAGCCATTCAGCTGTATCTATTTGTACCAGACTGAGCCAGTAGCACTGCCCTGCCAGACAGCTGCCAGGTGTTTTACTGTTGAATAAATTCTTACATCTGTCAAGTTATAAAGCAGAAAGCAATGAATCCATTCTTGATAGCTTTTTTTTCCTCTGTCACTTGAATAAGACATGCTAAGAATTACATACTCTCTGCAGCAAATGCCAAAACTTTTCTGTATCTCAGCAGGTTCTCTTTAATTCATACAAAGTTACAAAGTGTGTTAGGTGTTGGGGTGTTGACCATCAATCCATTGTGGCTTATTAGGTCTGAAGGAAAGAAGTATAATGAAAATCCTTTATCCTTGCCCAGCATCTTATCTCTGTGTTAAGAAAGGCTGGTTGGAATGTTCTCACATGATAAATATGATTGATATATTTATATATTGCCTACTTGCATGGGTGGCATGTAGGGCTGAGGGGGATCTTCCAGTCTTTCTGGCTGGGAGAAATAAGGAGTTTTCTCAAGAGAATCCTGCTGTTCCTTATGGAGGCCTTCCACCACAAGCTGCAGGAGCAGTTCAGGTGAGTACTATCCCCATCTGTCTCTCTCACCCCTCTGTTTTGCACATTCTCTCTCCATCCCTGTGTTCTTCCCCCCATTCACTTACTAGCTCTGATTGCAGATACTTCCAGGAAAACGAACAGCACTTTTGGACAACTGTTGCCACTTTTACTTAGCTCTGTGTCCCCACAGATGTTCAGGCTGTCCTAGAGCCAAGTTTCAGCCAACACTTGTTCTGTCATCTGAACATCAACCTCCTCTTTACCGATGAACTGGTCTGATACAGATAATGAAAGCAAATTCATGATGACATTTATTACTTTGTCTTATCACTTGTTCTTATCACGTTCTACTGGGACAGGAAGAATGAATTGCAGCAGAGAAATTCCCCTCAAAAAAGACATTTCTTTTTGAATTTTGCTGTACACTTTTGCAGTTAGTGAGCCAAGATGTGCAGGTGAGATCACACCACTCCCCTGCAGCTCCGCATTGCTCTAAAAGTAATTTGTATCAATTTCGTTTTAGTTGGTAGGAATCAACTTCAGTTAAATCAATATAATGTGGGCTTGTATTGGTTTGAGAAGGTTGACACAATGTGTTGTGCTGGTTTAAATAATCATTTTCAAGATCTTTGGAAGCTGTAGTTAAAAAACAGCACAGAAGCCAGTTTGAGAGCTCCAGATAAAGTGAGTATTTTTAGTGGTGGATCATTGCAGGGGTAGTAAAGTCTAGGCAAAAGTGAAAATCTTGTGGGATAAATGTGAAAGTGTTAAAAACATGAAACTATTCACTAAGAATTCAAACCATGTCTGGCATTTTGAAACTAATCTTTACTTAGCTAATGTAATCCTGCTTTAAAAAAAAAAAAAAAACCAGATGTAATTTGTTCATTTCTTCACTTTTTTTTCCTGCTTTTTGTATCAGAAAATGTTGATGATTGTCTGTTCACAGAAAATCATGCAACAACCCTGTGACAATTGGAATGATGTTTCCTTGAGGATTAGGTGAATTTGTTGAAAGAATCATTGCTTCATGTGGGAAGCACTTTTTGGAGGCATCTTTGTTGCTTAATTTCTTTGTGCCAGTACCTTGATTTGTTTCTCAAATTTAACAAAGAACAGTATGAAGCAACAAAAAAAATTCTAAAATTACAATGCAACCATATGGAAATATTAAGTTAAAGAAGTCTAAGCACTTAAACCAACTTTTCAGGGTATTTTCCTGTTAATGTGCTTACATAAATCACATTAGTTTTTATGAGAGTTATTTTTCAAATTTATAGACTTTTTCAGATGGATCTTCATCTCCCAAGGTAGCATATGCAGAGGCTGAATGTCTTTCTGCAAGTTAAAGTCTGTGAAATTCAAAGTTTAACTCTGACACTGGATTTGTGGATGTTATTGCATAAGCAAGTTATTCATGGACTTTTGGAAATAGCTTTTACTTTTTAGTGCTCAGTTTTAGAAAGCTGAATTGTCATTTATGAATACCCAGCATTCAAGTTATGGATGTAACAAGCAATATTTGTGTGGCAGTTCTAGAACTGATCTGTGCTAAGGCTTCATCCCTAACAAAATCTGAAGGGGAGAAAAATCACTGCCACTATTTGAGCAAACAGTGCATAGAAGTGTTGCTGTTTCACTGAAATCCCTCATTTCTGGAAATAGCTTTTTTGAGGGTGTTGTGGTTTAACCCTGATAGTCAGCTCATCCCCTCCTGTGGGATAGGGGAGAGAAGGGAAAGGCTAAAAGTGCGAAGATTCGTGGGTTGAGTTAAAAACAGTTTAACAGGTGAAGCAAAAACTGCATGCCCAAGCAAAGGAATTAATTCCCCACTTCAGGCAGGCAGGTGTTCAGCCATCCCCAGGAAAGCTGGGATCCATCTGCCTACCTGGGAAGACAAACACCATCACTCTGAATGTACTTCTTCCTTCTTCTCCCCCAGCTTTATACACGGAATGTGTATGGTCTCCAATATTCCTTGGGTCAGTTTGGGGTCAGCTGTCCCTGCTGTGTCCCCTCCCAATTCCTTGTTCCCCCCCAGTCTCTTCGCTGGTGGGGTGGGGAGCAGAAGAGCCCTGGACTCTATGTAAGCTCTCCTCAGCAGTAATGAAAACATTGGCTTTCAGAACAAATCCATAACAGAGCAGCACCATACGAGCTGCTATAAAGAAAATTAACACTATCACGGGAAAAAAAATATGCAAGGGAATATCTTAGGATTTAGAAAAATAATATTTCTAAATAATATTTCTAAATAATATTTCTAGCTTTGATGAATTATATTAATATTTATGTACTTAAGTGTTTATATAGTAATATTTAAATATAATGTAAAAGTATTTTAATTGTATTTCAATTTATATATACACTATTGCTAATTTTGGTAGGAACATGTACTGAATGCACCCTGAAGGTTCAGAAACCAGAATGCAACCCAAAACATTCCAAAATTTATTACAATATTGAATGCTATTTTAACATTGATTTGGAGATTTGGGAATGATTCACCTGGTTTGAATTTTGCATTAATGTCAAAATCAATGAGGATCTCTTGAGTGCATTTGGGAGCCATGTGGGCTGACTGGTAGCCCTGCAGGGAGTTTCCATGGAACAGGCAGGGATCTGTGCCTGAAGATCACAGCATATTGAAGATCTAAGGAGAGGCTTCAGATGCTCAGTTAGAAGTCAAGAAGCAGAAACCAGACAAAGCACAGGGTTCTAAGTACCTCACACATCTGCAGCCCAAACAGATTTTGCCTTGGAGCTCTTGAATTCACCTTTAACCAACATTTTTGCATGATTCCTTATGCAGATGTGAGGTATTTTGGAGTTACAACTTGCCTTATACTTCCTATGTACAGCTCCAGGTTCACTGTTTCCAATGAGAGACAGTGTCTGAAAAGTGAATCTAAATATATTTTTAAGGTGAAAGTTCATCACAACAAGGCCAATGAATAAGCAGCACAAACAGGGGAGGTGTGCTGCCAGCTAAACCTGCCTTTGGGATAGAGGGTGGGTCCTGATTCATATTTCACTCAGTGCTTAAGCATCTTTGATTCCTGGTTTTAACACTGTCTCACCCCAGTGAGACTTGGAAACTTCTCAGAAAAAGGAGAACAAAGCTCCACCAGAAGGTCAAAGTGAACACCAGGGAGGTTTTGTCCCACCTTTGATGCTGACAGTGACCCACACAAACACTCAGCTCCTTGCAGCCGTGACAGGGGGCCTTGAGCTGCTGCCCCTCAGCAGTGCTGAGGGATAGAACACCTCTGGAACATGCTCCCCCAAGAGGACTGACTCCTTAGAGCTGTGTGTGAAGCCTTTTCTCTCGGCTGAGAGACATCAACTAACTTCTGAACAAGCTCAAGGCCTAATATCTGCCCTCTGAGGCAGCAGCCAGGCCAATTTTTGGGCCTAGAGGGTGTTAGTCCTAGCTAGGACATGAGAGCAGTGGGATGAGAGGTTTTCCAGGCCAAATCCAAGCTCCTCCTCTAACATCTCCTTGAGAGCAGTGGGGTTATCCATCCCTTGATACCTTTACCCAAGACTGAGGGTTTAGGCTGGCTCTGTGCCCTTCTAAAGGGACTCATGCTCAGGCAGGAGCCGTGTGCTCGATGTGGGAAGCACTGAGGAAACGCTGCTGTACCTCATGCAGGAGTTCAGCAGAGATGACCACAAAGGCTCCTGCTGGCCTTACAGCCACTATTTACCCTCTTGTGGCCTACATAATGCCTGCTAGCATCTAAGCCTTCACTGACTCACGGATCCTCTGCCCTTAGTTTCTCCAGCATCACAGCCTTGAAAAGCCTTACAACTGCTACAACTGGGTTTTAATTACTTTTCTTGCTAGCTGTAGTCTAGTCCCTACACCTTCAAAAAAGAGCATTTCCATTTAATTTCTGATTGTCATGGCTATGAAGCGGGGTGAGTTGAACTGGCCAATGAGCACAAAAACCACACCTAGCCAACTCACTGTGTTGGTGGTGTGGACTGGTGATTGTGCACACCACAAGGAGACAATGTGGACATACAGAGATAAGGGGAGAGGCGTTGCATGATTACACAGGATGTTCTTTATCTTTGAGGTCAAGTCGTCTGCTTCCTATTTATTTTGGGGAACAGTTTATTGTCTTTGTTTACCTAAGGAGTCAAACAGAGCTGTTTGACTGCAAAAACTGCAGATTGGAAGTACATCCTGAATGGGGCAGTTACCTGGATTACATTTCAATGAGGCAAAACCCATGCTGTGTTCCAGAGAAAAGAGCAAATTCCTTTCCCATTTTAATGGCAGGTGACATCTGTACTGCCAAATGGTCTGTTCAATGAGCTTTTTAAAATAATCACCTCAATGTACCCAGATCTCATTCCCCTCTCCTTTTCCTTTGGCTGCCATGGCCTGGGAAGGGCTGTGCTGTGCCAGAAGGGCAGCAGAATTACAGTGCACAGTAACAGCAGTCAGATTCCTTCAGCTTAAATGGCATTAAAATAATTATTTATTTGCAAGAAAAAACTAGGAAGGCTAAGAGGAAAGTCTGTGTGAGGGAGCACGGCAGGTTAACCAGCTGGGTCTGTTCTGTCCTCTGCAGCGGGAAGTTTCATGGGAGACAGTTCTCTTCAAAATGCAGAGGTGGGACAGAGCTGAAAGCTCAGATGCATCAATGCCTGTCCCAGTGGGCTTGTTGTTGCAAGATAGCTGTGCTGCTGTAGACTGGTTAAAACAATCTGCAAATTTATTTTAAAGTTGTTAGAGAACTTGCTATGTTGAAACCTCTCTTTTTGCCATCTTTCCACTTTGTCATGGTTCTCCCAATCTCCAGGAAAGACCTTTGAAACTGACGCCTTAAGTTTTAGCTTTCATATTTTCCAGATTCTGTAGTGCACTAGTATAGAACTCTGAACTTCATATAAAGTCTTAGCAAGTTCTCTTCACAGTTTTGTTAGACAAAACAATCCTTTTCCAGCCCAAGAACCAAGGACACCCTTGCAGCTTCAGGCCCCAAAAGTACAAACAACAGAGAACTGAGGACAGAAATTTGGGAGGATGTATCTCATAACCTGAAGCTGTAATTGGACAATTAACCCAATGTGTAAATGGACCAAAACTTATAAAATTGTGAAAACTCATGACCAATTGTCCATCTTGGGTGTAGCCTTGGCTGGGCTCTTTTACTGCCCAAGGTGTATTCTTTGAAGGCCTTTTTAATAAATACCTTCTTTATTCCTTTAACACTGCCTAGCCTCTGTTCTAGGTAGCCTCTCAAGGCATCAAAACAGCTTGAGACACTCCTTCTTCACAATACCCATGGATGAGCATTTTGTCAGCTTCACAGGTCTCCATGAAGAACTCTCTGCAGCTCACAGCCCCCTCCTGTCTCTGCATCTGGTGTTGGAGACCACCTGAAGAGCTTCAGACTCAGTGGGAATAGAAAGAACATCCAAAGATATAACCCTCCATAGAAAAAGAGCTCAAATACATCCATGGATCTCAGTTGTGGTTTTTAAAGTTACTTAAGAAAATGGGACCTTTGATTCCCAGGTTCTTAGGCAAATAAATTGCCTTTATCCCTGAGTTTTCTTTTACCCCCCCCTTTTTCTTTTTTCCCCCCTAATTTTACCAAAATTTCTGCATCTACAGACAGTGCAAAATCTACCCATAAATATGTTTCCAGCCTGGCAGTCCATATTGTTCTGACACTGATTAGTGCTCCAAGCAGCAGGTAAGTCATCTGCCAGGGAGATTGTGCAAGGAGCCCACTTCTCTTTCCTTCCATGGGCACCACACAGCTGCAGGCAGGGTGCTTGGGTAATGACAGAGTACTTCTGCAAACAGCCAAGGGTGAAGTGACACATTCCTGTCAGCAGAGAACTCTGCAGATGTTCTGTAGTCTCTCAACAGAGCAAACATTTCTGTGCCACCCTAGCAGGGAAGCCATCTTTGTTATAGCACATCTGAGCAACTTTGTTCTTTTCCAGGATATGCTACAGCACAATTTTGTGCTGTCATGGGGAGCTGCACCAGGCAGACAAACCTGCTGACTGAGACACCACTGGACACAGATTTATTCCTGAAGAAACGGTTGAACAAGATAAAATCCTCATGGCAGCAATGAGGTATCCAAGGCTCCAGGGAACGCAAAAAAGCTGCAGAGTAAAGCCAGTCACCATCAACAGCTGAGTGGGTAATTCACAGCAGACCACAGCTTTGATTAAGTGCATCCTTTTCCCAGCCACAGAAAAATTGTTAAAGCTCTTGGAAGTTCCCTACTTGCTTCTAGTAATTACCAATGGAGCTCTTTATGCAGAAGAACAGTGAAAGGACTGTGCATCTGTGAAATGCCCTGAAGCCCTGGAAACAGAAGATGTCACAGCATTCAAGGTATTTCAGAGATTTTGAGGACCTTGTCACTGCATGAATTCCACTTACTTTTGAAGTCTTGCCTTTTGCAGTCAAGAGAATAAGGCAGAGCTATCCTTATCTCCTGTTTATAAAGGCAGGAGCCTGGCAAAATGAAATCATCATGCAGAGTACATGAGCAACAAGGCTGGGAGACACGAACTGTGTCATTGCTTTCTTCATAAAGATTAAAGGTCATCTGTGCTTGTCCCCTCCATGCATGGAGCATGCAGGGACATGGAGACACCCAAAGAAAGTCCATAGCTTCTGCAGGGCCAATGTCTCTGTGTCAGTGATATCCACATTCCCTGATCACCCAGCCTTTCCTACACGTTGGCTTCCACTCTGGTTGTACACCAGAGCCAGCACACTTCAGGCACTGCAAGAACCAGCTCACACATGGATATGGATTCAGCCTAAGACAGTCAGGGAGCCCACATCACCATAGTAACTGCATGCTGTTGCATTAATTTCAGCAAATAAATGAAGCTTGTAAGTCAAGGGGTATTTATGCAGAGCAGTGCAGGAGCATACAGAGAAACTGCAACAGTCCTGAATGAGGCAGCCAGGCTCCCCTGGCTTCTTTATCCTGCTTTTCAGGAGGACTGATTGTCTGGTTGGAAGATTCCATTAATATGATCGGCCTGCTTTCTGTACTTGATGTGGTGTTTTCAGACATGACTTGGATATATCTACACAGCACAAGACTGAACCATGTAGGACCAACCAGAAGTATGAAAAAGTTTCTACAATAATGTGCACATTTTCAAAAACTGAGGTTGCTATAGAAAAATTTAGCAGGTTTGAGTATTCCCCTTCTGACTGGTGATGTTTGTTTAGGAGTTTTTACGTATTGATAAAGATGGAATGAATTGTTCTTTATGAGGAAAGCAAGAACTTACCTGAGGCAGGCTAGGATCCTCATTTTGTTGCCAAAAACCCACCCACTATTTTTTAAAAAATGAAACAAAAAATACTCACCGGGGCAAACACAGGTACAAAGTTCTGGTTCATCCAAGCTGACTTAAAGACAGCCTGGCTGGGAGGGGAGCAGTCAAGCACTCTGCTTGTTGGCCACTCTGACTGCCTAAACTCATCTGTGTCTGCAGGGTGTTGACTTCCCCTTTAGTCACATGTTTGCAGAAGTGTTATAAAAAAGGAGAATCTGACTAATCCGGGAACTCTGGAGTCAGAAGGAAGAAAAGCATTTTTATTGGGTCTGTCTGGGATTGAGTTCATTTTCCCATGGCAGCCCTAACAGTGCTCTGCTGGGCATTGATAGCTGGAAAGGTGTTGGTAACACAGCACTGTTTGACTCCTGCAGAGCAGAGCTGGCACAGCATCAGCACTGTCTCCCCAGAATTCCCCCATCAAGGGGCTAGGAGTGGGTAAGATCCCAGGAAGGGACACAAGCAGACCAGTTGACCCAAATTAACCACAGGAATATTCTATATCGTAAAAAATCAGCTCTGATATAAAAGATAAGAAAAGGAGGACAAACAGGGTGCTTTTGTTATTTATAATATTTGCTGTCTGGAAAATCTGCCACCCATGCAGAAGTCTGGCTTCCTGGGAAGTGGCTGAACATCACTTGCTGGTGGGAAGTAGAGAATACAATTTTTTTTTTCTCTTTGCTTCAGTGCATGTAAACTTTTGCTTTTGCTTTAGTAAATTGCCTTATCTCAACCTATAAGTTTTTTTCCATCTTATTTTCCCTCTGCTGAGAAGAGGGAGTGATAGAGTGGGCACCTGGTGTTCAGCCAAAGTCAACCCACCACAACATTGAAAAGAATGAAGATGAACAGAAGTATTGGCATAAATGATAAATATTCTGAAGATGGCAGAGGTTCCAGAGATGGGGCATCCACAACTTCTCTGGGCAACTTTTCCAATGCCTTACCACCCTCACAGGGAAGATTTTCTTCATAATGTCTAATTTAACCTATTCTCCTTTAGTTTAAAGACATTTCTACATGTCCTATCTCCATCTGCCCATGGAAAAAGTCCCTCTTCAGCTCTCTTGTAGGCCTCCTTTAGTTACTGGTAGGTGTTTTAATGTCCTTTGAGAGACTTCTCATATCCAGGTTGAGCAGCCCCAACTATATCAGCCTTTATCCATAGCAGAAGTGCTTCAACCCCTGATCTTCACCCGCAGGGCTCGCTCCAATAAGTCCACACCCTTCTTCTGTTGAGGGTCCCAGAGCACTGCAGGTGGGGTCTCACCAGAGCAGAATAGAAGGGGAAAATCATCTCCCTTGACCTGTTGCCCACACTTCTTGGGATACAGACCAGGGCACAGTTGGTTTCCTGGGCTGCCAGAGCACATTGCCAGGTCACCAAGCTTGCCAACAATCAACACACCCAAGCCCTTCTTTTCTGGGATGCTCTCAATCCATGCTTCTCCCAGCTTGTGTTTGTGCTTGGGATTGCCTTGACTCATGTGCAGAACCTTGCACTTGGCCTTGCTGGCCACCCAATGTTGTCTTGTTTTTGTGTTTGAGTTTGTCCAGGAGCTTACACAAGTTTGTCCTTCAGACCACCAAAAGGATTGTATATCTGAGCCACTGTCCTCCTGGCAGTGCATTCATCCAGAGGTGGGGCAGGATACACCTGTCATGCTCACAGCTGCCCAAGAAGTTCTTCCACCCCTGATATTTTGGCAGTAGCTTGGGAATGTCATCTGAGTGAGGGCTTCAGACTGTCAGAAGCCTTAAGCCTCTGCTAGCTGCAGAACTCCACTGGGATGATGTTCATGTAAAATGGGAGATGGTGTGAGGACAGCCCTCAGCCATGACATTCCTTTGAATGTTGGTTGGGAGTTTTTTCAGCTTACTGCAAACTCAATCAGCATCTAAATAACTACAGGTTGGAGAATGCATTTTGGGGGGCTTTATCTACAGAGAACACAAAGGTAGTTTGAAACATCCCTGACCTGTGATTCACATGGACCAGATGAACTCTGCAGCCTGATTCATCATCAAGAGTTTTCTGATCATGTCCTCTCTGTTCATATGCAATATAAGGAAGTAGGTTTGTTTCTTTTTATTTAAAAAAATGTCATGTCCAGCAGCCTGATTTCTTTTCCCTGCAAAGCTATCCATTTTCCAATAAACCCTCCAGCAGCACAGGCAGTGATAATTCAGGTCACAGGTTTTGACAGAGAAACCACATCGTCAGCAAGTCACTGCTAATGAAAATGGTTTTTTCTTCCTCCTTGTCCATTTCTTCTTATGTCCAGACCTCTGCTGCTTGGAGTGGGAGTAAAAGATTTGTTGCAGCTGTACCTTAGGAACCCTCTAAATCTTCGCATGGGGCTGCCCTTTTGCTGAACTTTTAAATCCACAAAGTAGGGGTGAATTCAGGACATGAACAAGGTGAGCAGCAAAGTCACACCCCACTCTGGGAAGGCTTTGGGAGGCATCATGCAAGAGAGGGAACTTCTGAGGGCATCTCCAGGGTCTCTGCAGGGGCTGAATGAGGATGTGGGATGGTGGGAGCAGCACAGCACAGGGCAAGACCTGGTTTCCACACAGAAATTCAGGGATGTTTTGGCTGCCCCTCAGCTAATGTGGTTGCTCCCACTTGCACAGGGATAGGTGAACATATGACAATGAATTTACAGCAAACCCAGAATTTTTCAATCACATCATGATTTTCCACCCCAGAATCAGTGCACCTAATGTCTGTTTTTTTCAGAGAATTAAACCAAAAGAGCTCAAAGGAGAGTCAGAATATACTAGACAGCAGGTCCTCTAGTGCATTGACTTCAGCACCTGTGTGAGCATCCTGAGAGCTCAGGGCTGAGTTGAGGCCACAGACAGGTTCTTGGAGGCAGTCAATTGCTACTGTCAATGTCATCTCTATAAATCAGCTATGTCTCAATTGATTTCAGTGACATTCTGCTGGATTTATACCTGAGAGCAGACACTGACCTTAAGCACATGGTCTGAACAGAGCCATTGCCACTCAGCTGAAACCATCTGGAAGTTTTCCAATGCCATTTGATTGGCATTAAGACTGGATCCATAATGGGAGGGTATATAATAGCCTGAGAATAGAATCAAATAAATCTAATCTGGGTCAGATCCTCAGACAGGGATGTTGATGGATCATAAGCCAGTTTAGTGCAGGTTTCAATTAAAAATAAGGACATGGCTCTTTAAATGTCACTGTGAAAGGCCCATATTTGATTGCATAATAATAATAATATTTTAATTTGAGCTTGTTCCTCAACAGCACACATCTTCCTTGCTCATTAAAATTAATAAGCTACTTTCTGTGGGAAAGACAATGCCCACACCTTTCAGGAAGGTGACAAAAAAACAAGGATGACATGGCAGTTCAGGAATGCTCAAAGACCTGCCTCACCTTAATGCAATGCAGAGTACAATTTTGCACAGCTCCTTAGCTGGAGCAGTTCCCTCCCCTGGGCTCTCCAGTCTCTAATTTCTATGACCCTGTGAATTTAGTCTACACACAATGCGTGACTGATGCTTCTACATGGAAAAAAAACCACATTAATTTTTTATTCTCACCAACCACAAAACTAGAAAACTGCTCCCAAGATTGTGTGAAAGTTCATCCCTGGAAAGACATTTGACTTTCGTGGGTGGATTTGATCACAGGTTAGGTTTGAGAAGGCAGGAAGGAGGGAGGTAGCAAAACATTGGCTAGATTTGAGGAGTAATTACACATTCTCCCTTCAGAAGAGAGGAGATTGGTGGGATGCAAATGGAGAAGAGAGAAAGGGAAGAGGAGCTATGGAATCCACAGATCAGACAGACTCAGGACTGATGGATACAGCTGCTACAGCATCCTGGGTTTTATAGCTGTACTCTCCATTTCCCTCCCTTTCCTTCTTTCCGTGGCTTTTTCTGCCAAGGCAGTGATGTTGGGCTGACAAAGCAGGAAATAATTTCCCATCTGTGCCTAGAGGTGCCATGGCAGTGGCAGTGGCTGCTGCTGGGGCAGGCTGGATCCAGCAGTCAGGGGGAGGAGAGTCTGGCACAGCTCTGTGCCCCAGCTCCCAGCAGCATCCTTGGCACACACACACAGAGGGCACACCTACACACCACATATTTGCACAGGTACATAAATCCTGGACACGCAGGTTGCAGACACACAGAGAGCACTCATGAACACAGTAAGCACCAGTGCTGGCACTTGGAGATGCCAGTCCCTGGGATCACAGCCCCAGTTCAGTTGTTATCACAGACCAACTTGCTCACACAGAAAGCTCTCGGGGACTCTCCTGGTCTCTCCAGACTCCTTTGGTCTTGACCTCAGAGGCTTGCTGATCCCCTTGATCCCAGGCCATGTCACCTGCTCCCTGGCTGGTCCAGCTCCAGTTTCCCTGGTGACCACAGACTCTGACCCCTGCACAACCAACACGGGGATCCCATGGGTCCTGGTCCTGTTCCAGTTTCTGCACTTGGAGCTGTCCCCATATACAAGCAGAGAGTCTCTCACACAGAAAAAGGGGGGGTTCATAGCATTCATGAGGCACAGAGCATGGCCAGGCAAGCATAGCGTCCAGCAACCTGTTTACACTTGACCAGCCACTTTATCCCCATGTCCAGGTATCTTTCAATGCTTGCTCTCCCTAATCCTTGCTGATGCTTTCTTTTCCCTGCCTTTGGTTACGCCCCTCAGCACCCCCTAACAAGCCTTGCTCAATCCAAAGATGTTGTTCCCATGCATCCCTGTGCAGAGACCCTCCTCAATCAATGAGACCCAGAGAGGTGCTGCCCACAGCAGGGGTGCCAATCTATGGAGCCAAAGCTCCTTTTGGACAGCCCTGGCAGGTGTTTGTGCCTCTGGCTGGGGTACTGGGACTCACCTACGTCCCTTGTGCCTCCTGTGGGTGTGGAGATGAGCTTTTTGTGATTAACAGTTGCAAGGAGGGGATGGAAGAAGGCAAGAATTGAATGTCCTAGCATGGGGGTTCTGCACTGCTCATGGGTCACCATAATGGCAAATCCAAGATGGAGTACAAAGAATGAAAACCTCTAAAAAACAACCAAACAAAACCAGCAACAACAACAACAATAACAAAAAAAACCCCAAAAAAACCCAAAAAAACCCCCAACCAACCAAACAAAAAAAACCCACCATGCTTGCACACATAAAATGTTTTCATTAATCATAAGGGCTTTGGGGAAGGGTCTGACTGTCCCAGCCCACTGAGCCTCCACACTCCTGCTTGGTCTCAGATGACAAGGGCTGTCATCCTTCAGTGCTGTGTAGCTTTTGTGCAAATGTGCTTCCTCCCAACACCTGACAGTGTTGCTGCTGTGAGGTGGGTGGAGAAAACTAATCATGAAAATGGGCAGAACAGGAATCCCAGGAGCAAAGAGGGAGGAGCAGAGCAGAGCTGAGGTTTGGGGACTCCTGTATTGTTTTGTTTAAAACTGGAGCCTACAACTATTCCCTTGTATGCTGCAGCAAGCCAAAGTTAACACGGGTTGACTAAGGCTCATTTTTCACACTAGCTTAGGACAAATTTTCAGGATGTTTAGATATTAAACTTTCACTGAAAAAAATGACTTTAAAAAGCTGTCTCTGAGTCTTCTTCACTGCATAAGAAGAGATTTGGCCACCAGTAAAATTCTGCCTCATTCCATCCATGTGGGATTTCTTTGCTGAGCTGTGAGACATGGGCAAGATAACAAGGAGCGGAAAAAGGGATCAGCAGCCTGCTGGGTCACATCTGTTGGTTTTCAATCCACAACCAAACATCTACTGTCCTGCCAGCATCTTCTCCCTTAAAGTGGTACTAGAAAAATTGTGAAGATATGCTTACTGAATTCTAATTAAAATTAACTGTTTCAAATAACTCCAGGCTGTGCATAGGATGGATTTAACAATGTAGGGTCCAGCAATGTTATGCCTCATAAAAAATGTAAATATTAGGGTAATGCTCAAGCTAATCAACTTCAGCCTGATTGGATTTTGCTACTGATCTTTCCCATTGGAATATTGTCTCAGTTTCCAGATTCCTCCATCCACCTCAGATAACACAGAAGGTTTGAAAATCCCTTGTCAGCCTGGGGTGCCCATGATTTCCAAACTTTTATGATAAATTGGATGCAGGATGAAGTTTTTAAGGATTTGGAACTACTTTGGAACTGATACTTGGTTACAGACCCTAATACCTAATGGTAGAGGGGAGAGCCTTGGGACCCCCTGTGGCTTCCAAATTCAAAGGTACCATGCAAGTTTAGAGTTTAATGGAAGATTGCTGCAATGAATACATTCCCATGGATATTTCAAATCAGCATTTTTTTAACAAAACTCAGTTCTACAAACAGCATCATCTTTATTTTCTTCTGGTTGTACTCAATTTAAAACACTAAACCATATTCTTCTTCTGTTATGGTATGGAAAGACCAAAGTGACCAACAACTACAGAAATTAGAAAATCTTCTAGGGTATTGTGAATCCCCTAGGAACAGAAGTGTCTTCAGTGTAATATAAGGTTTACCAGACCTCTTTTCAAATCTAAATCTATCAGGCAATCTCAGATTTCTATTCTGGGCAACTTTTATTTCCATCCCCCTATAAAGACTACATTAGACTCAAAGCCCATTTTCACAGTGTTGTTTTTTATCATCTCATGACTGATAACAAGGCACAGATAGACCAAGATTTTCCCTCCCTCACACTGGTACCTGTTCTTGGGACTTATCTTCCTCTTCCATTCCTTTTATTTTCCTAGTTTATGCATGTTTATGGCTTATGGAAAACAGGAAATATAAAGTGGAGCCAGACTGATTGTCAAAAGTGAAAGAGGAACTACTGAAAGGAAATAACCCAAATAATTTATTAGAATAGAGATATGGGTCTTTGGGGTTTATTTTTTTTTTTTTTTTCATCTTTGAGGAAAAATCCCAAGGAGGCTTCTGTTCTGGTGTCTGGCTTCATGTAGGGCAGAGGATCCTACTGAGCCAGGAGAAAGATGCAGCTGCTGTGCCCTTTGGCAAGGACCTCATGGGCTGCCTTTTCTTGACAGCTGAACAACAGAGTAAATGGACACGGGAAAGTGATATAGATTTGCTGTCATATAAATGTAGTTTGCACAAAGTGATGAATTCAGCAAGTGTAGTAGTGCTTTACCTTGGCCTCAAGGGAGAAGAAGAAACAAGCATCAATACCTGCATTTAATGCTCCAAATGAGGTAGATGGTCAAGCTACAGCCCTCCAGGGCAGCAAGGCTGGTATTGGAAGTTGTGCTGTATGGGATGTAGGATGAAGGATGTGTGATAGCACAAGGTAGCACAGGTCCAGAGTTCTGGTATTCTCTTGTTCCATGCCCCTATGGAGGCTTATTCCATGATGCAGAGAGTGCAGATCACTTCCATACAGCCAAGATTTTCCAGTGCTCTTTAAATTAATACAGATGTCCCAAGTGCCTATAAAGTATCCTTCTTTCAGAAGAGTTGTGTTTCTCTCTTCCCTTTTTGTTTCTAACATAGTCCAGATGAAGCACAGCCCTCTGTGCTCCCTTCTTTAAACCTTTTCTCAACCAAGTCTTTGGCAGTATCTCACAACCATTAAAAAAGCGCCCAACATCATCACCCTCCTCCACTTCACCCAGTGTCTTCTGTCCCGTGGTACAGACCAAGAAAGTGTTTTATTCAAAGCCATGCAGAAAAGCTGCAACTACAGATGCACAGCCAGAGGGTTGTCCTCTGGATGTTCTTTAATCTGATGTCATTTATTTTGGAAGAACTCTATTATGTTGTGTGATTGAAGGCTCATCTACACACAGAGGTAGAAGGATAAGCCATGGAACCACAATATCCCAGTCAGAGACACAAGATTCTAAACTGGGCAGGGGCTGTTCCAGAAGAACCTCAGCTTCATGGGCAGGAGGTAACACCCTTCCCAGGGGAAACAGCTGCCCAGCTCACCTCACAGCTGGGAGAGGCATCCTGCCTGGATGATAAGATGTGGAGGAAGAGCAGCTGGGGATTCCACAAGACCTAGTATGGATAGGCTGGGGGAGAAACCAAAGACAGGGAAAGGGAAGGATATAACTGGTTTAGAGAGGAATAAATGTGGGAAAATAGAGGGAAAAGGGAATTAAGTGGCCAGTCTCAAGTGAATAGGGTGCCAGTTGTGCTTGTATATGCAGGACATGCTCCTGAGCAATGAGACAAGGGGAAGAGATTTTTGGGGAGCTGTTAGCAAGGAGATGGGATGGCTCTATTTTAAAAGATCTTTCTTTTGGTAATTGCTTCACACCTTGCTCTGGCATAGCACAAGTGAGAAGCTATTTTCACCCCAAAGCAGCACTAATGAGTAGTGAAACAGGAATGCATCTTAGTTTTCCATTCGACATTCCTTTTGTGTGTTTGTAGGGACACTGTTAAGAGAACAGACTGAGGAGTTCACCCTCTGAATTCCTTAGACTCTCTTGTGATTCTAGCACTAAAAGTCTCATTGAGAGCGAAATCCAAAGGGAGTCATTTGTGTTAAAACCAGACAGATACAGACCCTAAAACAATTTGACCATATAAGGAACCTTCAGTCTTGAATTAACTTAAATTCAGTTCTGAATTTGCTACTTAGAAGTCTAAGAGCTTACAAAATGCTTATCATGAAATGCAAGTCCTCATAATCAGCAAAACACATAAATCCTGTCTGTGTTAATTATTTGGAAGATGACAACTAGAATTGTTACATACACACGAGGGTTTGGGTTATGACCCTGAGGAACTGATAGATATAGCCAAAGGATGATTGGAATTTCCTGTTGGCTATAATTTCTTTGGGCCTGCTTTTACTGTGTTTGGCTCCTGCCAGGATGAAAACCATGATTTCTGAATCTGGAAGCCTTCCAATCTCTTGCTTGCCACCAGACTGATGTCCTTGTGAGTTTCATGACAAAGACCAGATGCAGTGAAAGGGAGCTTTGTGTGTTCAGAGTCACAGGGGCATAGAGAAGACCCACTGGGCTGATCCCCTGCCTTGGATTACTGCAGGTTTCTTCTCAGATGCCAGATGTTTTCATGTACATCTACATTTCACTGGATGCCTGGGCTGGGTACAGAAAGACCTGAAATAAAATGGCTGTGCAGCAAACCCACACTCACCAATGTAATTTTTTCTTTATTTTTATAGTTTCTATGTATTTGTAATTGCTTTAAGAACCCATCTTTTCTGTTGAACAGACCTCAAGCATAGTTTCACATCAAACCTGCTCCTGAAGCAATCTGATTTATACTTTTCTCATGGATGGTGAAGTGACTCCTTGAATTGAACAGTTATAGACAAATTAGAATGCAATGAAAAAGAAGTATATTTGAGGTCTGTAGGCAGTTTTATGCCACACAAAATATCACCCTTCTTCCCACAGTAATGTGTGCAAGTCCCACTGAAAGACAGCACTTGCCAGTTTATCTCACTGGCATTTGTTTCTGGGTTTCAAACCTTGATCAGGGTAAGTCCTACTTGTGTAGGAAAAGAGCTTCTGAGAAACAAAATTCAGTTTTGAACACATATCCATCCTCACACTGTCAACCCTCCTCTGTATGCACACTAAGCTCCTCAAGGAAATTGAGGCCCTCAGCTTTCACTGGGGGGCATAGGGAACAAAAATGGTTTGGTGTTTACTTGGAGTATCGTAGGATGAAGACTCATTTGATGCTTGTGTATTAAAAGGCCTTAGAGTACTTATTTTTGCATTAAGCTATTCTTTCCTCAAACAAATGGTAACAATATGCCTCCCTTAGGGTGGAAGTCTGTTCTGATGATATAATATATCTAATTTTCTCTGTAGCAGCTGGTCTTCTCAAAATATCACATTGGATTGATAACCTTCAAGGAAGGGGTTGTACTGCGTGTGATGACTGCTTCATATTTTATCATGACAGTGATACATCCTTCAAAGATTCCTTCAAAGATTTCCTAATTTTTCATCACCTACAGGACCTACAAGGAGGTAGGTGGCACTTATGTGTCACCTGCACTGGTGGCTCAGGCAACTCTCCCACCAAATCTCAGTTCATTTGTGCCTTTAGTAATAATCTTGGGGCTCAGAAGGAGGTAAGCAAGATTAGTAGGCATGAGAAATAGAGATATCCATACTATCACTCAATGCATGCATGGCTAAAAAGCTGCAGAAACTTTGTAAATATTTCTCTTAGAAAAAGAGCTGTGTTAGTTTTGTGAGCTCTGAGCTCTTTCATGGTGGCGATTGATAGAGAGGTGGACTCCATGGTTTGGATGCATGAAGCCAATTTTATTGATTCGAAAAGCTCAATATATACCTTTTCATCTATAGCTAAAACTAGCAACAATCACATTTCTTCAAAGCCTATCAAGCACACCTTTTGCTTCCTCATTCAGGGTTCTGCCTTGACTTGCCAGGGCTTGTGGCTCATTAGACTTAGCACATCCACCTCAGTCATGAGTTGAGCAGTGCTCTGAGTCTGCTCTCCAGCTGTATTCCCACCCTTTCATGGTCATTAGCCATTACAGAGAAAGCAGTATTCCTGAGCCAGGTTTTCAGAAGGGCTTGCCTTTCCTGGTAACACTAATTGAAACTGATGTGGGGTCATATATTGTCCTTTGGGGGTGGAAGACTAAGTTTTTTCATGATCCCAAATCTTACCTATCATGGAATTTAATTAGGAAAAAAAATCATATACAAGCTGAAAAGGGTTTTTCCTAAGTCCTTTGAAGTCAATGGATGAGGTCCTATAACCCTTCTCTGTCTCAGGGATTGGATGATATGCACCCACTGCTCAAAGCTTACAAACATTGCTGCTGATCTGGTGCTGAGAAGTCTCAAACCAGGGGCAGTGAAATCATTGTCTTGGTTTATAGGTGAACTTGGGACAGCTATGTGGTTTCCATCTTGCAGACTTACAGTGTTTATGCCCATGTTTTTAATCATTATGCAAATTCCCTGTTCCCTTCATTAGGCACATCTGTCCCACATGGCTCATACATAAGCATTTCAAAATATACAAAATGCCTCTAGTCCTAAATCCAATTTTATTACATTCTTAAAAGTTTATTTTTAGAGTTAGCAGGATGGACAAATTCCACTGCTGCCTAAGTAGTGCATGACCTTTAGCTTTCCTTTAAATCAGGCTTCTCCATCTGTGTGATCTTTACAAATCAAAATGTCGTTCAATTAAATCTAATCTTCCACTTGCAACTCTTGCCAGGGTTTCCTCCACTGCTGCTTTGGGACCAGCTGACTCTGTGTGGACCAGGTTCCTGTGTGCAAAGGAAAAGGCACATGGAGTGAGGAGGAAGTTTCTCGCTTGTTCTTTAAGTTGGTGTGCCACAATACCAACATACTGGGTCAGGACAGGGTTAAGTTACTCCAACTGCAGTGTAATTTCACTAATATAAAATGTAAACTATATAGGTTCCTTATTAAGATGATGCTCCTCATGCTCCTTCCTATGAGAAGTAGGTGTCTGGAACCAATTCTCTCCATGTCCTCCAGCAATGGAGTTTCTTAAATCTCCTCTTCCCTGCTTCCTTCAAAGATCTTCCAGGTCTTTGAATTGCTGGTAAGCAAATGAGTGCTTTGATACTGAAGTAATGAGCATTATGGAAGAAAAAAATACCAGTCTGTGTACATATATGCAGCTCATATCTCTGTATATCTGTCCATGATTCAGTCTATCTCCAGCCATCCTGTCTAGAACTTATGGGTTGTTTGAATACTAAAAAATTTCATACTAGGTAGCAACAGAGCCCAGACCAAGCTTATGAGTCATTCCCTTCCTTCAAAGAACATAGATTAACTGTTTTAAAATAACACAGTGACTTTCTGATCAACAGCTGAGACTTGGTGCAAGAATCTGAACAACCGTGTGACAGACTTTCATGCCACAGCTCCCCAAACCAAGTTTAATGTGTTTTGTGCTCCCTTTTAATCAAAGTTCAGTGATCTGTTTCTTGCACTCATGTTGTTATACACAAAGGAGAAGTATTGTATGGATTTTAAAACCATGGTATACATCCAGATTACTAGAAGCAATGCCTGAACTAACCTAGATGTAGTTCTCCCTGGACACCTTAAAGCACACCCCACAATGTTTGTTTCCAAGAAGAAAACTGTGGTGCAGCCTCTTGTCTTAATTGTTGTAGCAATTGCAGCAAAGCCTCTTGGAGACAGTTCTTTGAAGTTGCAAAACCCTTGTCACTCTGTGAAGGGGAAAGTCCCGGATCACTCCCCACACCCTAGTGATATATCCTGTTCTGCAAAAGGAGGGGAGGAGTGCCTCTGTTTTATTCTAAGTAGTCTCTGATGCACAGTACAAATTCTATACAACAGCAGTAGATAAACTCTAGGACACAGCAATCTGGTCTTCTCATTGTCTGCACCCTGAGAACGGCAGGTGGATAAAATAAACTTGTTAGTTGTGAGCACTGACTCACTCCATCCTTAACCTCAGAAATCCGGGGGGGTTCTGAGCTTCTTAGCCAATATGTAAAGTTCAGGCCAAAGTTCTGCCAGTTGTCTTGAGCAAAATAGATAAAGCAACATCCTGATCTCTGTTGAGTGAGGAGCCAGAACCTACTTTAGGGGGTTGTGATCAAGCTTCTTCCTTGAAAATAAGATTAAAAGGGAGTCTGGGAAATACGTGACAGTGACATCACAGTGGAGCAGGAATACAGACACGCATTAAAGGACAGGAACAATCACAAAGAGTCATTCTCTGGTAGCAGCCAACAGCTAGAACCACATGTGGACATGGGCTTTTTTAGGGACCAATAGGTTTTTCATTCAGTAAAGTGATGATCTGCTTCATTCTTTCACCCTTGATGGATAAAATTATTGTCTGAAGGTAAAGTGGATTATTCCATATGTGGAAATTGGATTATGGCTGAAGGAAATGGAGCACTCTGCTGTTTCAGCTCATTAGACAGAGGATTAAGCTTCACCTTCCTGCAGATCAGCTTAGTCCAGGTGCTGGAGGCACACGCTGTGAGCAATGCCCACTGATGTGGGTCAGGGCACAGGTCAGAGCACCTGGCAATTCCTTTGCAGCTGCAGATGTGAAAGAGGATCGGGATTTGACTACTGTCCAGAAAAAGCCCCTCTCCTTTGTGTTTGACTGAACTTTCAGGGTTTGTTTTCTTTACATTGTACTTAAGCAAGATTCATTTTTTCTTCTTCCTGTGCCCTCTTTTGACTGAGTATTGGAGGTGGCTTAGGTTTTGTTTGAAGAAGCCAGCTGATACAGCTGAACAACATTACCACTGGATCTGGCTTGGGCCCTTGTGAGCCTTTGCCATCGCTAATGTTCATACCTATGACAACAAGGCTCTCTTGTTACCAGCACAAAAACAGCTCTCTGAGACTGTGTCCTTTCTGGGCTGAACATAAATCCTGTCAGGATATTTCTGTCTCATCTCCAGCTCATCTCCAAATGTATTGCAAAGCTTCACTACAAGGAATGGTATGAGAGTCTTTTAATGGGAGCCTTGTGCATTTCCTCCTTCCCTTTTCATTGTCACTGGTGAGACTGAAGGCTATCTTTCCAGCCCAATTCACACTGAAGTGACAAATGACACTTTAAGTTATATATGGGAAACAAATTCAAAATATGTGTCTCTAGGACCAAAGTAAAAGCATTTGATAATGAAGGAGAGTCTGTGACTGCTGCCATATGTCACTTCTAAAAATGAATAGGCAAAGGAGAATAAGGGACCCCACCCAGCTGGGCAATGAGAGAGGGCATGTCCATCATAATACCCCATTAAGGTCTCACAGGTTTTATTTGGAGAGACTATTTCCCTAATATATCTTCTACAAAGATGAAATTTCTTCTTATTCCCTTCCCTTCCCTTCCCTTTCCTTTCCCTCCCTTCCCTTCCCTCTTTCACAGATGTACCTTGCAGCACAGGAAGCTGATTATTTTTCCCTTTCCAGCATAAGTGAAACAAAAGATTCACTAGTGAAAGAGCACTACCAGCAGCCATAAATTAGATTCTGAAAAGTCAAATTCTTGCTGTTTTATCAGTGAGTATGCTTCCTCTTGCACAAAGGGCTGTTTGGAGAAAGAGCTGCAGGGAACAATGTCAAGGCAGTGAGATCCTTTTCCTAGGCTGGGTGGCAGTGATAGATGTGCAGTGGTAGGGTTTTATCATCCATTTATTTTCCAATATTTTAAGGCTGTAACTCACCATAAAAATCCAGCTTTTGGCTGCCCTGTCATATCCTATAAAATATAAGTGACCTTCTAGTCTAAATTTGGCAAGGGCATGCTATAGATATAAAAGGTTACACATAAGAAGTGATTTGGTAACAGACAATAATCAAAACCTCTGTGGAATCAGATTTCAGGAAAACATTCTTGAATATAACCTTACAGTTCATTGCACCTTCTTTTTTAAACCAACCCTAAACTAAACCCTTTTTCGGGTAAAAGATTTCCTTATCATCTAATTGTGCTCTGCTCACGTCTGATCCCCAAGGGGATTCCCTGCTGATGCAATGATGATGATGAGCCACAGCATTCTTCACCTGGAAATTACCTGTGATTGCTATGGTTTTGTTCTCTGATAGTGGCTCTGTCTAACCCTTACAGAGAGAGCAGCTAGAGAATGACCTGTGTGCTCTTCACCCCTCCTGGGGGACTCAGTGACATGTGAACATCACTGTTTGTTCTCCTGGGGTTCAGAATGTCTTTGGGAGGGGACAGGTGTGCTTGGACACACTAACAGTGTCAGGGAGACACCAAGGTGTTAAGACACTTTAGGTACCCACTGTTGCCTGTGAAATGGACTCACCCTGCAACAGGTCATGGAGAGCTGTTGCTCGTGAGATGGACTTGCTTGGAGAAATTAATGCAGACCAAATTGTAGAACAGATGCAGGGGGTACAGAAATGTGGCTTGTTTTACAGATCTACTTTGCTAGTCAGTAGAAATACTAGCAAATCAGAAAAACAAGCCATTCCTCCTACAGCTGGATGTTTCCAACACTGCCTACTCATGTGCCTTCCCAAAATAAGAAACACCTGATCCTTTGCCTCACCATTTGTACAGACCACGGCACAGCAGGAAGGTGCACAGATGCAGGACTTTTCCCTGACCCCTCCTAACCATTATCTTCTGGCCTCAGCATGAGACATCATCCTTTTCATACCTAGGCTTGCAAGGTTATGACGCCCCAAGTGTCCAACACACAAAACGTGGACTTCCATCACCACAACACACAGAGGAGGCACTAAAGGCACTGCAAAGTATTATCAACAGAACTTACTAACAAATAACCAAGCAGAAGAATTTATTGCACATAAATTCTGAAACCAATTATATCTCCTTTGGGGCCTTGGTAATTAAAAGTCTCCTGTGTGTGCTTTCAAAGCACTATAAATCTGCTGTATTCTTCAGTGTCCTCACATAGAAAATGGGTCTAGTGTTGTAGGCTGCAGCAAACTGGATGCACTGGTCATTGCCACCCAGCTACTCTGAACTGGCAGCAAAACAAAGAATTCTATTTAGGATCTGCAAACTTTCTATTAGTTTGGGGGTTTTTTTGTTGTTGTATTTTGATTTTTGGTGTGGTTGTTGTTGACTTTCCTTTGGTGGGGCAGTGGTGTTTGTCTCTTTGATTGTTTAAAACAAAATAATGGCCACTTCCTGAATGATCTGAGACGTATTTAATTTCTATTGTTCCAGGATGTATGTGGATTCCTTTCCATCAGTAAACAGTCCTCATAACTGTAGTTGTAGAGAGATGGAAGGACAGAATTTTCAATGTACTTAAGATTTTTAATCTTAAAGCACCTGAATCTAAACTGATTGTAAATTTGAATTTCAAAAAGTTCTAGATGTCAATCCCTTTGCAGAAAAAAAAAAAAAAAGAATAATGAAGAGAATATGTTTACGTATTTAATAATTACAAGACTAGGTATATCTATACCAGATGCACCTAGTAGCCTGAATAATTATACAGATGGAGAGGGAAAACATGGCTGAGAAATTGTCAGTGTCTGAAACTAGATCCAGCAAATAAGAGAGGTGGGTCGAAAAGCTAAACCTAATGGCCAGGGTGTTTGAGCAGCTAGGCATTTCTGCTTGGTTTTAACTGACCTGGGGGAGTGAGCAAGAAAGCAGGAGCTCATCGTAGTCCCATTCTTCATCCTGAAATTCTCTCCTTTGTGGCCTCACTATGTTGCCATCTTTCTTGATAGTAGCATTTGGGACTAAAGGCTTTATTGCTGTGCAATATGTTTATGCATCCTACATTTGCTGTACCAGGCCTGAGATAAACCATACAACTCGTAGGGCATGCTCTAGCTCAGCCTTGTTTGCAGGCGGAGTTTTGAGCAGTGCTCTTTGCTACTTGCAGCTGTCATTGAAATTTTAATTGATTCCTCAACTAGACTGAAATGACAGACTGACAGTTTTTCTATAGGATCTACTCTGTTGGGTGACATCTGTGGAGAGACAGCAAGGTGGGTTTCTGGATTACAATGATGCAGTATGAAAGAGGATAATGGAGCTGAGGGAGATGATGTGATGCTTAGCTCATGTGTGTCTCAATCTTCTACTGTAGTCTTGGGGTGAAGGGAATGAACTCAGAAAAAGGAAAACACCACGTAATTAGTTAGCCTAAAAAAGAATTGGTATGGGAGACTCTGAACTAAGAAGTGAGTAGCCATCACTGCTCTACTTCTTGGTACTGGGTAGTTCTAACCAGAAAATCAACAGTGGGGGATGTTTCTTGACTTGCGCTGCAGTGATGTGCTCTGCCTCCAGCCACAGAGCTGGGCAGCACAGGGAAGAAGACACATCTGCCAAGTTTTGGGCTCCAAGCTGTACCAGTCATGACTTGGTTCCTGCACCTGGCAGCAAAGTTCAAAGAGAAGAGGAGCAAAAGGAAATAAAGCCAACAGGAAATGGAGATGGGAGGCTGGCATGCCTGACTGATGTGTGAGATTTGTTAGATAGAGAGAAACAAGCTTTGGGATGCTCTGTCTTTGACAGGAGCAAGGAAGGATTGGAGAAATGCAACCAGAGCCAGAGAGGGAGGTTTTCACTTCAACCTTCCGACCAGGACTACAAAGAAAGGGGAGGGATAAGAAGATGGCAAGGGTTTGCTCACAAGAAGAAAGAACAGAAATAGCATCTGTCATAGGGAAGAGAGGTTCTTACTAAAGCTATCAAGGAATCCCACCCTGGAGTAATTCACCTCCTAACTGTGCTGAGTAAAATGATTGCAAGACCTTAAACCATCTCTGACACAGAATAGCAATGGGTTCAATCAACTGTAATCGTCCTGCTGCCACTATGATGCCAGCAGGGTGTAAGAGCTAGGAGGAAACCAAGCCCCTACAGGAAAAATTGTCTGCTAGTTCCTGCTGAGGGCAGAAGGGGCTTTAATTTCATTCTGTCCTGCCTTCTCGAATCCTTAGAAATATGAGGCTGAAATGTGTTCTCAAGTCTAAAAGAGGCTGCTTTGACTGTTTTGTTCCCAGGAAAGGCACTGCCTCTCCTGTAGCACAAGAGAACAAGAGAAGCATTTATGATGATTTGGTCCAAGATATTTTTTTGCTGCTGATGGACTCTTGTTGGGGAGGGCATATCTTTCTATTAATTCAACTTGGGGAGAAGTAAGGGTCCATACCCCTCTCCAATTACATGTTATTTCTGTGGAAACATTTCTGTTCTGGAAGTATTGTTTGTTTTCTTCTCTGGTCCACTGTGTTCTGCTCCTTTCTCCATCTCCTTTTTCAGGCAGCACTTTTTCATACTCTTTTCCAATTAATTTCCCTATCCCTCTCTCTTGCCCCAGTTTCTATCTTTTTTCAGTCCCCTCCCATTTTCAACCAATCTGCCTTTTTGCTTCTTGCCCTGGTTGGCTGTGCTCCTCCCTCTGTCCTCTCACTTTGATCTTCTATCTCTCTTTATCAACTTTATCTTCTGCACAATCCCCTTCACCACTTCTTTCCTTGTTCACTGTTCCCAGCCTCCCCTGGCGCAGATCACTGTCTGCTGCTGCAGCTTCTCTGGTGGCTTGAAACACAGCTGACCTCTCCACAGAGGAACCAGAGATCCAAGTTTGATGCAAGAGACATCTTAAGACTTAGAAGTTTCACTTGTGACAGCAGACACTTCAATTGCCTCTGTAGACTTGTCTCTCTAGGTCACTTAAGCTGTCACCAGAGGTATCCAGTTAACTACTGCAGCTCTCCTTGTCTGATCTATAGCTTCAGATCTTTTAGCCTGTTCTCTCTTTCCCTGTGAGTTGTGGGTGGGAGCAACCTACTTCCTTCAACACCTGGATCATCGGGAGGAAAAGGAGACATCTGAAGGGAGTTTTAGTCTGCCTGGTCCTCTGTGAAGACACTCACCTGAGAGGGGCATGCTGCAGAAGAATACCTGGCCATGGCAAAGAGCTTTCCCGAGAAGCAGGTGCCCTGGAAAATCAACATTTTCACAGTGTGGCCTTACATGAAGGGCATGCACAGGCAGAGAGCTCTGGGGAAAAGTCTCTGCAGGGGACCAAGTGGTACAACATTTACAGAAAGCCATTGAGGCAGTGCATTTCTTACATTGGAGGAAGACTGATGAAATTACAACTGCTTTGTGTCTCTCAGGCATCTCTTGGCCCTCAGCCTTTTCAGGTGGGCCTCATCTGCCTGCTCAGCTACAATCACAGAATGGTTTGGGTTGGAAGGAAACTTAAAGATCAGCTACTTCCAACCTCTTTGCCAAGGGCAAGGACAAAGTCTGCCACACCAGGTTGCTCAGAGCCCCATCCAACCTAGTCTTAAACACTTCCAGGGATGCCCGATTCTCTTGGCAACCTGATCCAGAGTCTCATCAGCCTCACGGCAAACAGTTTTTACCTAACATCTAATCTAAATCTCCCCTTTTAAAGTTTAAAATTATTTCCCCTTCTCGTGTCTCTACCTGTTCATTTAAAGAGTTTCTCTCCATATTTTTTAGTAGTTTCCTTTAGGTACTGGAAAGCTACCATTAGGTCTCCCTTGATCCTTCTCTTCTCCAGGGTGAATAACCTCAACTCTCTCAGGCTGTCTTCACAGGAGAAGTGCTGCAGCCCTCCTCTGGACCTGCTCTAACAGGTCTATGTCTTGTGCTGAGGACCTGTAAGAGCAGGTTCAGAGGAAGATCTCACAAGAGCAGAGGAGAGGGACAGAATCCCCTCCCTTGGTGCTTTGGATGCAGCCCAGGATGTGGTTGGCTTTCTGGACTGCCAGCACACATTGCCAGATCATGTCTAGCTTTTCACCCAAAACGAACCCCAAAACCTCTCTGCAGGACTGCTCTCAATGAGTTTTCCTCCCATTCTGAACTTGTGTCTGGGATTGCCCCAACAAAGTTGCAGCACTTTGCACTTGGACTTGTTGAACTTCATGAGGTTCTTGTGGGCCCACATCCCAGGTTCGTCCAGGTGCCTCTGGATGGCATCCCATCCTTCTGTAGAGTCAGCTGCCCTGCTCAGCTTGGTGTCATCCGCAATTCTGTTGAAGGTAGACTCTATTTCCCCTTCCGTGTCACTGACGAAGGTGTGGAAGGTATGGAAGACTGCCAAGACACAGCATGAGGTACACCACTCATCACCAGACTCTACCTGGACATAGGAGCCATTGATCACAACTCTCTGGCTGCCTCCATCCAGACAATTCCTTATCCACACCAAATCCATGTCTCTCCATTTGGAGATAACCATGTCATGCTGTGTCAAAGGCTTTACAGAGCTCTAGGCAGGTGGCATCAATCAGTCTTCCCTTGTTGCCTGCTGTAGTCACTCCATCATATAATGCCACTACATAGGTCAAGCATAATTTCCCCCCTTAGTGAAGAAATTTAGATCTTTTTAGCCCTTCAGATCTATGGACCAAGGCACAGGGTGTTCTCCCTAAGCCTCATTAGTCTTCAGCTTTCAACTTCTTTATAGCATAGCTTGACTCGGAAAGCTCTTATCCTCAATTTTCAGTGCACCTCTGCAGATGAAGGAAAGCGTAGTAGTAGAGTCTCTGGGGATGCTCTGCTATTGGAAAGCAAGAGGAACCCTCACTCTTCTCAAAGGTTATGTCAAGACAGCAGGCAATTAAGCATAGTTATAAGTGAATTTCTTTTAATCTTAATAAAAGCAAAGGAATTCCCTGCAGAAAACTCGAGTTCCTCTTACTGACAATATATGTGCCCAATATAAACCACACCAGACTCAAAAGGCATCATTTATTGTGTAAAAGTTCACAGTTAAAGAAAAAAGAATGTCCTATATTTATAACTGGGTCTGTGCTCTTTTCTCTCTCTCTTCCTTGACTCCATTTAACATTCCCAGAGGAGTTACTGAGACTAATGGGAAATGTTCTGGACTGGTCCAAACTGACATTCCTACTCCCAAAGATGTAGGACATTAAACAAGATAAAGCAAAGGGTTTATAGCCCAGATTACTGCAATATTGCTCTGATACATATACAGCGCAATAAAATATGATATAAACTCATCTAATCTGTCAACACAGGATGACTCAGCACTGGAAAGTTGAAAGTTGTTTCTATTTTTCTCACATTAAAAATGCCTTCAAAATTGGTAATATGGTAAACTGATGACCGTTTGTGAAATATTTTATTGGAAAAGCAACATCTTTTCTGCCAGGGAAGTTGTACTGTCACAACTCCTCCAGAGTCAGCTCCAAGGGGGACTTTCCTAGGCAGAAATAGCCATAAGAGTATTCATGGCTCTCCCTGGGTTTTTTCCATCTGGCTGCATGCCTGCTGGCAGTTCTCCCCCTGCAAATCCCAGCAAGTAGTGGAAGGGTGCTCAACAACTTTCACTACCTTCAAGTTTTTTATCCTGGACCCAACCTCATGTCATTTCTTGAGAGGGTGTGGCCTGGCTGCAGCCTTATCACAGCACACTGGAAAGGACCCAGGCAGGGCAGGGAAAGGGACCCAGCCCCTCTTCCTCTGTGCTCCTCACTCTCTCCGTTCCCCAGAAGGGATGCCCTCAGTGATGCCCCATTTATTCCCACACTTCGGCCTTTTATTCTGCCTCTTGTTGAGTTTCTTCTCTGTTTTAAGGTTACTTAAAGAACTAATTTCTGAAAGATGTGATCAGTTATTCTACAAAAGGAAGGAACAACCTCATGCACCAATACATGGTGGAAAACAGCATGGGAACCACAGATGGAAATCACCTGTGCACTACAGCGGGGTCCTGGTGGGCACCAAGTCAAACATGAGCCAGCAATGTGTGCTTGCAACAGAGAGGACAATGGTGTCCTGGGCTTAATCAGGCAGAGCACTGCCAGCAGGATGAGGGATGTGACCCTTCTTTTCTACTGAGCAATGGTTAAGACACATCTGCAACGTTGTATCCAGAGCTGGGCTGCCAAACATGGACATATTCGAGAGAGTCCAAGAAAGGGCCATGAAGATGATTAAAGCAAGGCAGCATTTTTGATATGCAAAAAGGCTGAGAGAACTGGGATTATTCAGTCTGGAGAAGAGAAGGCTCAAAAAGATCTTATAAATGCAGATAAATACCTGAAGGTAGGGTGCAAATTAGATGGAGCCAGATTGTTTTCTGTGCTGCCCAGTGCTAGGACCAGAGGCACCGGGCAAAAACTGAAACACAGGAGGTTCCCTGTGAACACACTTCCTTACTGCAAAGCTGACAATGCTGACACAGATTACCCAGTCTGAGCTGGCAGTTTTCCTCACTGGAGATATTCAAGAGTCATCTGGACACAGTCCTCAGGAACTGGCTGTAGGTGACCCTGCCTGAGCCAGGGGTTTAGGCTGGATGACCTTCCAAAGTCCCCTGCAACTTCAGCCTTTTTGTGGTTCAGTGATTCAGGCTGTAGCAATGCATGTGCTGCTCTGTACTTTTTCCTTTTTAAAAGAAAAAAAAAAATGGAAAAAGATTCCTTATGAATAGGCAGCAGCCAGAGATTCCCAGAGGCAGAGACATTCTGCCCCATACCATGCCTTTGAGAGAGCTCTCCATGCTTCAGGCATGATGAAACAATTCAATTTTCATGGCCAGCCAGGCCTTGGCTCCTCTCTGACTAACAGACTTTGCAGCACTGGCTCTGTGGAGTGGCAGCCTCTGCTCAGCAGCACTGGGCTGACAGTGGGAGCCTGCTGGAAATAGAAGCATGAGAACTGTTTGCACATGTAGTGAAGGGAATAGCAAGTTTCTTCAACAGGAAGGTTTGAAGTAAAACACCCTCTCAGCCCAAGATCAGTCCAAGATGTTGCTGTCAGCTCAAATTGAGTCTCACTGTATCCTCCCTGACGAATCCCTTTTGGTGTGCTGCAGACAGCAGTGCTGGATGCTGGTGGTGGCAGCTGCAGCACAGCTGTGGTGGACACAGGCACAAATCTGGGACCTTCACATCTACCCAGAGCAGAGATCATGTGCTGCTCTTTCCCAAGGGGGTTCTCCCGCAGTAACCCAGGGCAGCTGGTTACAACAAGAGAGGCTTTTAGAGCTCAGTTTTCCAGGAAGGGATAACACAAAGTAAAAATGTCATGAAGACCACATGATGTGTGAACAAAAGCTTGAGGATCAGTAGTGCTGTGAGAGAGCATTACAGACATCTGCTCTGAACAAGTCAGCACCCCCAGCAGCTTTGCATTCAGCCCAGCTTCCTTTGAGAGGGGCTCCTCAGCCCCTGGTCCCTGTCTTGTGCAAGAAACTGCCATAAATCACTTGAATTTCTAGGTTAGTGCTCAAGCTGGAGCAACAGAGCAGTGCAGGATTCCCAGGATTTACAGCCCAGAGTCAATCACCTGTGTCAAGTCCTGCTTTCTTGGGAAGCGCATTTCCCTGCTCCCTACAGCTGGGGTGAAGGAGAAGCCATGAGGGTTTCACCATGGGTTCTCGGGTGACAGCTTTTTTGGGAGTGTCCTCTGCCACCACCACACTTCCCTCAGAACCTGGACTGATGCTCGCTGTCCTCCCACGTGCTCAGCAGGGCCAGGCTGTGCCAGCATCCTTGGTTGCACAGCCCACCCCATTCCATGTAGAGATTTTTGCTTTTTCATCCCAGAAATGACATTTGTTTACCAGCAAAGCAACAAGCATTCCTTCATTGTCCTGCTCAGGCAGCATAAACAATGTATTCATCTAATACCTGATTCTAGGAAGTGACCTTCTGAGCTAATTAAATTTTGTCTGTCAATTTGCACTGAATTTTCCACAATTATTAATCTGCTATCACTTGGTAGGCTGATAGAACCTTCAAGAAATACTGCAAAAGAGTGCATCCAATTTCTTTTTCTCAAGCAATTAATGAAAAACATAAAAAAATCACAGCAGCTGTTTTCAGGTGCCAGGATTTAAAACAAATTCCTTTCTTTTAACTACTGTCTGAGATATTTGTGGAAAGTATTAGTAAGCCTGAGTGACCACAGACATTTGTGGTTTTGTGAAAATTGATTTTTGTTTCAGTAAAAAAAGAATAACCATTAAAAGAAATATTTTAAACTCATGGTATGTTTTCAAAACCCACAGAGGTCTCCAGATAAAGGAAATGGGTTTTAAAATGCCATACTTCAACAGGAGGAGGGGGATTTCAAGAAGTTACAAACTTGAATATTTCTGGATAAGGAAGCTATGGAGAAATGATCTCCAGCTGGCATAAACACACAGCAGAGCCAGCTGAGATCTTTGGAATTTTAATGCCCACTGCTTGCCATGGGGGCAGGTTCAGCTGTGCCTGGGATCTAGTGTGAGGGATCTTTGGAATTTTAATGCCCACTGCTTGCCATGGGGGCAGGTTCAGTGCCTGGGATCTAGTGTGAGATTGGAGGGAAGTTTGTCCAGATCCCTGGTGGGAGCAGGGACAGATTCTCAGACCAGGTGGGTTGGGCTTTGCTTGTGCCCTGCCTGCTGAGAAGTTGCTTCACACCCTGTGGGAGGCCAAAAACAACAGCTCTGCCTTCTTGGAGATGGTTCATTAATCTCCTTGCAGATAAAGCTGAGTCTTGCTCTTTTGACTCAATATGGAAGATTTAGGGTGATTTTTTTTTTATGTTGCTATTCAAAAGAAATGTTAAAAATTGTTACTTCCAGAGATATAGGAATTGTATTTCTATTTTCTTCCCTCCCCTTTGCTTACCTCTCTCTTATGCCTGGATTTACACTGCACCAGCTAAGTGGCACATATTGTTCTTGAGGCACACTGTGCATAGTTTCACTATTGTCACTATCTTCAGCAAGGCTGCATCTGCTACAATGAAAGGTGAAATTTTACCCAGTAGTTTCCTGTCCCCCACTTCTGAGAAAGGAACTGTTTGGGGGTTTTCTTACTCTTTTTTCTTTTTTTTTTTTTTTTTTTCTTTTTTTTTTTTCCTATACTCTTTATCATTTTGATCATAGCCATTTCATGGGTTAAATTCTGTGGCTTCACTTACATCATTGAGGTCAGGATGTTCCACCAGCCTGACTGCAACCCTTGTCACATGCTACAAGCCACTGTGTATATGTATCTGTTTTCTTCTTTCTCACTTCCCTGACTCCTAATAGCTCATAAAAATTTTGATTTTTAATTAAATGCCAGATGGGTCATCTTTTACACAGGAGAACATAAAATCACTCCAAACCCTGGGCTTCCTTAGCAGTAGCAATGACGAACATGAAGTTATCTTTAAGATATGGCTTCAATTGGATATTATCAAATTATTTTAAAGAGAAGAAGAAAATGCATGAAAGGAAAAGGAACACCACAAATGTAGGCAAATATTCCCAAGAATTCTGGATTTTCTACTGGATTGTCAGTTTTTAACTGGAGTGTAAGACTGATGGATAAAAGTGCATGGGCAGCAAAAACAGGGCAGAGGGTAGCACTACATCTGTCTAAGGAAACAATATGTTCAAGCCCATTTTCATTGCCCTGCTTTGCCCAGGAATGTGTAGGTGCAACCCTGACAGATGGTGCAAAGCCCTGTTTAACCAGAGACCATTTATACTGAGTGTGATGCCAGCAGCTCATCCACAGCCAGCATGTAACTCCCAAATATTGTCATCTTGGCCACATTTTACAAACATTTGTCTTCCCCTGTGATAAAGTCTCATTTATGCATCCTTTCCATGTGCTGGGGAGCAGGGTGTCATGGAAGGAATCCCCCTGAAGTTCAGTGAGGGGAGTTCAGTTCATTCCTGTAGATGTTCATTGCTTCTGTGGTTGCCCAAATAAAACCAGGATCCAAATTTTTAAAGGATTCCTTAAAAGACACATCTAACCCCTCAATGGCACTGGCATCTAAGTGCTAAATTTAATTTTTTAAAGAACATGAATGATGAAAAAAACATGACATGATTTTTCAGGGTGAGAAACTGATGTTTTTCTAGAAGGAGACAGCAATGGTAGACTTAAAAATGGAGCCCTTTTAAGGATTAATATGCACATTTCTATTCCAAATCTTCAAAGCTTCATTAGTAATTCTGGGTACACAACTTCTTTTATCAGACACACTTGAGAGAGCACTGAGCATGGTGAATCCTTAAAACCCATGTCCCTCCAAGGTGTCTCAAGACACCCATCAAAAAATACAGTCAATTTGGAGCAAAGTCACTTCACAGATCTTTTATTGCTTCTAAATAGCTGCTGTCAACCTGTACCAAATCAATACAGAAACTCCACACCTGCTATCCCAAATAACTGCATTTGGGGTGGAGTTATTTGGTAGCAAGCAGGACTACACTCCCTACAAAACCCTTAAAGTGTAATAATGGCGCCACTGAATTATTTGTGAACTGTCATTTCTGATTTATATCAAATGACATATTCCCCTTCAGTCTTCCTAATTACCAGTATTTTTTATTCCCTGGGTTTGGTTTGGGTTTGTGTTTTTTTGTTTTTTTTTTTTTTTTTTTTTTTTTTTTTTAACAACATCTTGGAGTATACTGAATGGCAAGTGCCTTATTTCATATAATATTCAGTTTGGGAGATTAGATCATTGGTAGTTCCGTAGTTTGAATTATTTGGAGGGTATCAATCTATAACATTTAATGAATTTCAGGAGTATTTTTTCATTAAAAATGTATCACAGGGGTTCAGTGTGTGATTTCTTGAGTCACATTAGGCATTTTTAATTAATTTTTGAACCTAGCAAAGTGCTTTTTCTCCAGTGTGAATAAGTTGTCTGCCAAAGGGAGTTTTGTGATGCTCTGAAATGTAACTTAGGCTGTCTAGATTGTGCTTTGACTTATAAGAAGAAAAAAAGGGTGAGGGACACACAGATGAGTGCTGCCCTATGAGACTCAAGAGCACATTATTGCCCATTATGAAAATAGTCTTTTTTTAACACTGACAACTTCATGATTCCTAAAATACTAAACCAAATCTTAAATGAGCTATGACATGGTCCTCAGTTTCTGCACAATAGCATATGACTCATTCTGTAAATTAAGCAGAAATTTAGTTTTAAAATGTATAAGAAATGAAATCACCAACTCCAGCTTCTTTTTTTGTTAGAGTTGTTTAAAAAAACTTCTAATGGACATGGTTAAATGAATTTTTTTCCATTGAAAAATTTAAGTTTTTTCAGGACAGTTTGATGTTTCACCAGGAAAAGCAGTTTTACAATCTCCCAGCAGTCAAAGAGGACATCAAACCTGACATGAGAATTTCAGCTAAGGAAACTGCAGACAGCCTAGGATTAAAGAAGGGACAGTGTGTCTCCTTCCTTTGCTCCCCTTCCAGTAGCAAGAGGAGCTGTGAGGCAGGGGCATTCTCACCCTCTGGCCAGCCTGGAAGATTTAGTGGGGTTAATTTCATCAGTAAGGCCTGAGACTCACAAAACTGCCATTTCACCTCTCCTAGAATTTAAATATGGAGAAACACTATCACTTAAAGAGTGCTGAGGGTATGTTGTTGGTGGCCTTTTTTTCTCCTCCTCTTTTTTTTCCTTCTGCCACTGCCTTGAAACAATCTACAGGAACTGGACATTACCAACTAAACATCCCACTGCACTCACAGCCTCGTGCCACCAGGCCAGACGGGGAGGACATCAAGCCTACAGCTCCCAATAATCTGTCCTGGATTCAGGGAAGAGGATCCAGCCTCCACGTTTAGTCCTGCAGAAGCAGATAGCAAACATTTAGATCCATCAGAAAACAGTTCACAGGAGTTCTCAATAAAAGAGCGGTGTATTTATGTCTCTTTGTACTGTTACTTGCAGCCCCTGGAAGATGTCAAAAGCTTGTGAAGAAAGTATTTGCTGATCTCTATCAGCAGTTTAGGTTTTTTTTTTTTTTTTTTTTTTTTTTTGTTTTTTTTTTTTTTTAACAACATCTTGGAGTATACTGAATGGCAAGTGCCTTATTTCATATAATATTCAGTTTGGGAGATTAGATCATTGGTAGTTCCGGAGATGTTGCTTTGAATTATTTGGAGGGTATCAATCTATAACATTTAATGAATTTCAGGAGTATTTTTTCATTAAAAATGTATCACAGGGGTTCAGTGTGTGATTTCTTGAGTCACATTAGGCATTTTTAATTAATTTTTGAACCTAGCAAAGTGCTTTTTCTCCAGTGTGAATAAGTTGTCTGCCAAAGGGAGTTTTGTGATGCCTGAAATGTAACTTAGGCTGTCTAGATTGTGCTTTGACTTATAAGAAGAAAAAAAGGGTGAGGGACACACAGATGAGTGCTGCCCTATGAGACTCAAGAGCACATTATTGCCCATTATGAAAATAGTCTTTTTTTAACACTGACAACTTCATGATTCCTAAAATACTAAACCAAATCTTAAATGAGCTATGACATGGTCCTCAGTTTCTGCACAATAGCATATGACTCATTCTGTAAATTAAGCAGAAATTTAGTTTTAAAATGTATAAGAAATGAAATCACCAACTCCAGCTTCTTTTTTTGTTAGAGTTGTTTAAAAAAACTTCTAATGGACATGGTTAAATGAATTTTTTTCCATTGAAAAATTTAAGTTTTTTCAGGACAGTTTGATGTTTCACCAGGAAAAGCAGTTTTACAATCTCCCAGCAGTCAAAGAGGACATCAAACCTGACATGAGAATTTCAGCTAAGGAAACTGCAGACAGCCTAGGATTAAAGAAGGGACAGTGTGTCTCCTTCCTTTGCTCCCCTTCCAGTAGCAAGAGGAGCTGTGAGGCAGGGGCATTCTCACCCTCTGGCCAGCCTGGAAGATTTAGTGGGGTTAATTTCATCAGTAAGGCCTGAGACTCACAAAACTGCCATTTCACCTCTCCTAGAATTTAAATATGGAGAAACACTATCACTTAAAGAGTGCTGAGGGTATGTTGTTGGTGGCCTTTTTTTCTCCTCCTCTTTTTTTTCCTTCTGCCACTGCCTTGAAACAATCTACACGAATTGGACATTACCAACTAAACATCCCACTGCACTCACATCCTCGTGCCGCCAGGCCAGACGGGGAGGACATCAAGCCTACAGCTCCCAAGAATCTGTCCTGGATTCAGGGAAGAGGATCCAGCCTCCACGTTTAGTCCTGCAGAAGCAGATAGCAAACATTTAGATCCATCAGAAAACAGTTCACAGGAGTTCTCAATAAAAGAGCGGTGTATTTATGTCTCTTTGTACTGTTACTTGCAGCCCCTGGAAGATGTCAAAAGCTTGTGAAGAAAGTATTTGCTGATCTCTATCAGCAGTTTAATGAGATGTGTGACTCAGTGTTGCTCTAATTAATGCATGGAAAGACCTTTTCTAAAATGCATTTGGCGTGTTTCCTCCTGGAGACAGGAGGTACCTGCAACAAGCACATCCTCCCACATCTCTCCTGGGCACTTGAACTTATTAGTGAACCCCCAACTGATGTTTTATTACTAGGGCAGGTACTGCTGTAACAACCATCACGGGAAATGTAGGAGAGGTAGAGCTCAGAAACTCTGGAAATGGTTTTTAATTTCATCTTGTGTCCTGAATCAACCATGAATTATAATGGTCAACCATGTGCTAAAGGTCTGCCATCTCACCTAGTCTGTAAATAAAATGCTCCTGCATGAAGGAGATGGGTAGACCAGCCAAAAATGATAATATAAACCTCTATGTCTCTGACATGACCTGTAGAGAGTATGGGGAATCTTTGGGATGTCTTTCCTCCACAAAGTTGCCATCATGAAAATTTCCTAATATTTTCACAGGGTTACTTGCACAAGCAAATTCTTAGCTGAGTGAGGAAAAAAAAAATCTTACCCAAACATGCTGCAAAGAAGGAGATGACTTGAGTGAAATAAAAACCCAACAGTGGCCCAGCAAAGGTTTTTGAAGCATTTATTCATTAAGGTTAGTCTCATGCCAAGATTTTCTCACTGGAAGGATAGACAGGGTTTTCACAAAGTGTTAGAACTCCACAGCTCTGACATCTGTCAATATTTTTGGCCAGCAGGTTCAGAGGTTGTTAGTACAAATCACACAGACACACAGAGCCTAATCAGAAAAACTGAATTGCATTGGTAACAGTGGGCTTTAAAGAAAAGTAGAGACTGGCAAAAAAATGTTTAGCTGGAAACTTGGACTGCAAGAAAGGACTGGTATTACTCAGGGAGTGTGAGACAATTTCTCTGGTCTTCCCGTCACTCCCCAAAGTTTGTGTGGTTGTTGCTGGGATACTTTGGCAAGGGCTGCTAGCATGGGACAGAACAGAGAAATCTGATCTGGGGATGTGTCCCACAAGCCAGGCAGAGAGAGGACAGTGGGACCACCAAGCAGGCAGAGAAGGGTTCTCATCTTGGAGAGGAGAAGACAATGTGATGTCTCTATAAAATGTGCCTGTTTGCAACTCTCTAATCAGCAATGACCCAGAAAACCACAAACTCCCCATTAATGGCCTTACTACTGATGATTTAGAGGTGAGTTCACCTTCTCTAGTCTTTCCTTCTTCCTGTGTAGTGATTTTTTTATTATTTGACAGGTTCATTCACCACTGGCCATTTCACTTTTTACAACCTTTTTTTATGTGAAGATTTGGCACCATTGATTGACAACATCTTCTGTGTGGTGGGTTACTCTTGTGTGTCTGCCAGGTGCCTCCCAATTCCCCTCTCAGTCCCTCTCTTCAGCAGAACAGGGTGAGAAAATAAGCTGAAAAACTTGTTGGTCAAGACAGTTTAATGAAAGAAAGCAAAGTATGGAAGCAAAGGACATTAAAAAAAAAAAATCATTACTTCCCATCAGCATGTGATGTTCAGCTGCTTTCTGGGAAGTAGATCTTAATATGTGTAGTGGTTGCTTTGGAACACAAATACCTTAATAACATATGCCCTGATCTTACCTTTTCTATAAGATCTTTTTGTTGAACATGGCACCCTATGGTATGGGACAGCCTTTTGGTCATCTTGGTCTTCTGTTGTGGCTGTGTCACTACCCTGAGTCTTGTCCACACCCAGCCTATGGGTCCTGGAGGGAGGATTAAAAGAAAGATTTGATTCTGTGGAGCACTGCTCAGTAACAGCCAAAACACTGGTGTGCTGTCAGCTCTGTGCCAGCCACAAACAGAGCACAGCACTAGCAGGGCTGCCGTGGGGAAGGTTAATTCCAGCCCAGACAGACCCACCACAACCCCACAGAGAAGCCAGGCTCAGCAGGGGGCTGCAGGTGCCTCTACAGTGAGCTGGTCTGGGGAAATCTGTTCCTCAGATTTAACCCAGCTACCATCCCTGTCAAGGCTTTGAGCAGCACTTGTTCCCTGCTGTGATATTGAAGACAGGGACTGGTGTGAACTCTGCCTTGGGTTTCGCAGGAATGTGCCCTCAAGGCAGCCTTGGACAATATTTCTTGGCTGTGTGGAAAACTTTAGAATCCTAGAGAGAGTCCTCAGGAGGGCTCTTTGCCTTCAGTGCAAGATGTATCACAGAATATTTGTACCTGCCTGGGCTGAGAGATAACAGCTACTGCACCTGGAGTGGAAACCTGCTTGTCTTGTCTCTCTGGGGGAAGACTTCCCCATGCTTTTCCCCACACTCTGTGAAAATATAGGCCATGAACTCACCCAGACTGGCTTCTCTTTGGGGAAAATGACTGCCAGGTTCAGGCCTTTATGAAAACACCAAAACATTGGAGTTTGTTCCTTTGCACTTCCTTTGTGGCTAATAAGAAGGAACTAGGCAGTGGGGAGATGCTGTTCTCCCCAGTTGTAGGTATTGCAGGATTAGATGAGTGGCATCCTGCTCTCCTTTATCTCAATCTCCTCACCATTGAATGAAGGGTGCTGAGGAAGACTGTCAGACGTAGCTTTCTATATGGTAGAGATCTGTAGGTTCTCTTAAGAGAGGCCTAGCAGCATGTGGAGGTATCTTTGTGGCTTCCTGGCCCTGTTGGAGCAGATGAAGTGCAGTAATTCCCAGCTGATAAATTCTGCCAGACTGCCTGGATCTGTCTATGCCATTCAGTATTTTATCCAAAATCCCACAGGTGTTTCTCCCACTCCTTACCAGATACTTGAGCTCCTTGAGTTATTTCACACTTAGGAAGAAGAGCTGAGAGAACAACTGAGAAAACCTCTTTTAAGTCATCACACAACAAATCCAAGGTTTCTTGCTGATTTAGCAATATCTTTCTGTTGTGTCAACAGAGGGCCAGCCAGGCCATTTCTGTGAGATATTTTTGGTCATTGACAAACACTTTGATCCAGCAGATTTATAGTTGTCTGGCAAAAGTCCTCAGCTGGTGTTCATCATGCTGATTTACACTGGTTGAATCCTTGCCTTGCTGTTCCTCCCAAATCAAGACAGATTTTTTTTTTTTTTTTTGCGTGCAGTTCCTTTGTTTCTTTAGGAGAAAAAAACCCTCAAAAATGTACCCCACATCCCATCCCATAAAATAAAAATGAGCACAGGATGCACAAAAGAAACCTGCAAAAGGGAGAAGCTGTCTCTTGGAAGAAAATTGAAATTCTTCTAAGAGAGAACATTATAGCCTATGGCACTGTCATGTAGCACTTTTATAATGGACACAATATAATGAGTGCTGTTCATGAAAGCTGGTTATTATATCCTAGCTGGAGGTCATACTTTGGCATATATAGAGTCAGTAATTTGTATACAGTGGGAGTTCTGCTGCTCTTCTAGTTTTCTTAGGTTAAGTCTATATCATATTGTGTATCATATTCAAGCTCATATTGCTTCCTAAACTACCTCATCGTCCTCAATTCAGAGATGAGCATTTGAAGCTCAGTTTCAGCCCAAGCCCTTAAGCTCTACTGATGTCAAAGCTCTTTCCTTGATCAGTTTGTAGAGTGGTGTGAGTGTGTCTCTGAGAAATTGTTGCTGAGCTTGGATGCAAGGAGTACCTCCTCTGGTCTGCACGGTCTCAGTCTTTTTGGACTCTTCTGCTCCTGCTCTGTGTGATGCTGGACATCAGGTTTTCCTCATGCAGTTTTTTTTCCATGTATTGGAGTTTAAGTAAAAGCTGTTATTGAGCTATTCAGTCCTTTCAGTGAGTGACAGGGTTTGGCTTATCCTCACAAGGGTATTGGCACAGAGATTGTGGGATGGCTGCAGGAAGATTTTTGAGTGGCAGTGCCTTCTGTGGTCCCATCCAGGTAATCATCAGTCTCTCTCTAAGGATAAGGTACAAACCATTAATCTTGTTCCACCGCTCCTGGGGTACTTCTTGGAGGAGTTAGAGAGAGTCTCTGTGAGATGATGATTTTGAGTTTGTTATGCAGCAAGAATTCTACATGGTGGAGTGATCATTGAAACAAAACAAGACTGCTGACAGGTCTGAGTGTGCTCATTGCTTTTGTTCATGTTTGGGAGCTCAGTTAAACCTCCAGGGTTTTTGTTTGAAAACTTTACATTGTTGTCTGTTCAACTATGAGAAAAGGGAAAATGGCAACTATGCCAGAAGTTTTATTGAAGTATAAAAAAATGAAACAAGCAATCTAAAATAGCTAATAAAATGGTGCCCTGTGCCCCAAACGACAAGCAAGAAACGTTACATTAGAACTGATACCTAATCTAGCAGATAAAGCAGCTCATGTCCATACATAAAATTAATTAGGCACAAAATACTCTGTACAGGCAGGCATGTCCCCATTATCCCTGAGGTTTTATTCTTTTTAAGTAAAGATAAACAGAAGAAACATATTAAAAGTGTAGGTTTTTTTCAGTAAAGCATAACCAATATTATTTTTCTCTCTATCACATAGCAGGCACCTTAGGTTACACATTAAAATTTCTGATATGTTATGGATGAGAGGATGTCACGCACCTGTGTTCTCTCTAGTGTCTCTTGATTTGAAGTTTGGACTGGGAATAGAGAAATTTTCTGGCTCTGCCCATGAGCGTGGTGGGTCTGCTCCAGGAAAACCCGCTGAGTGCTATCCTCACCAGTTGTCTCAGAGAACAAGAACTGCCTATTTCCACACAGCAGTAGAAATATTAGCACCCACATTTGTAACATCTGTCCTCCTTGGTATTACCACCATGTAGCAGAATAAGAGGAGGGTCTCAAGTGTACCTCCCTGAATGTCTTAAATTCTTCAAAACTGTGCCATAATTTCCTTTCCTGTATGTACCGGCTTTTTCTTCAAGCACAGTGCCCATCTCTTCTACACAGAAATAATCTGTAATTCCTAACATCTCTCCTTCTCCCTTCTTCCCATCACAGCTTCTTTGTTCCCTTTCCAAGCCTCTAGGCTGGTCAAACAATATCTGCTGCATTCCCTATGGCTGGGGGGCTCATCACATGCCGTGAACCATGGGGACCTCAAAATGAGAGCCAAACACATTTGTACTGCCCACTCCCAGACTGTGGTTTAATGTTGTGGGTAAGGAAGGGCATCCACGTGTTCTCCTGAAGCAGAGAGGGCAGCCAGAAATAATTTATAGCTGAGTTTTTAGATGTAAATAACATTGCAGACTGCATGCAAATGTAACAGCACCTCTGCAAGACAGGGCGCTCTGCACAGTTGTGTCTACAGATACTCACCAGCACTAAGACAGGCTTAACTACCAAAATCTCATTCTCAGCAATTTTCCTTGCTAATTAGGAGGCCCACCAGACCCACTGGAGCAGGATCCTGGCAGTGCCTTTGTGCTGCATTTTGCACACAGTATTTTGTCATCTGCTTCTGGGGGAAAGCTGTGGAATACAGCTTGAATTGCATTGCTCAAATCCAAAATATACATCACAAACTAGTAATTATTTCTGATATATTCTGGCATCTCTGGGGAAAGCTTTCAAAGCACATGGAAAGAAACACAGTAAGAGATGGCCCATCCAAAGGAGCCAAGACATCATGGAGCAAAGATGGTTTCAATTTGCCTTCAACCCAAAGGGTTTCAAGTCAGGGCAAGTTTGTGCTGTTATTTCTTGCTTCCCACGACATCAGGAGAGCAATGGACAAGGACCTGGAAAAGGAGGAAAATCAGTCTGGCGAGTGGTCATCAGGGCAGCATGGCCAGCAAGTCATTCTGCAAGTAGCTCTGAGTGATCTTCTAGAGCCCCAGCTATTCCCAAGGTGCCCTAAAGGAGCCTGGACTAGAGAGGAAATAAGAATTAATAAATGCAGCTTTATAGTAGCCAGGTAGTGATGTCTACCTGTGTCAAACAAATCTCCAATGCACAGAGAAAGAAAGTTTCCAAGCTTCTTTTGTTTTGTTTTTTTTTTTCCTCTAAGGAAGTTATTAATTAGAGATAGTGCAAATGAGCAAAAAATTCCTTCTTGGGATTTTTTAGTTCCAGAAATGCCTCAAATCAACCTGAACACAATAAAGAAAATGATAAAAGAAAACAGTGCCTTGTGCAAAAATCTCCACATCCAACTTTTCTTCAAAGCCAGGCACAGTGGTAAATTAGGCACAAAGGACTTTGTATTTCTGTGTGGTGCGGGTACCAGCTCCTAAACAGCTTGATGCCCTTGCAAGGCAGGCTGTTCCCAGCAGAGAGGAGCAGGAGCAGCAGGTCTCAGCTGTGCTGCATGCAGGATGCTCATGCTCTGGGGCAGAGCAGATGGAAACAGTCCCAGGCTCTTTTTTATTTGCTTGCCTTTATTTCTGACTGTGTAGATAAACACTGGGGGCCTGTGTTCACAGGGAAGTGTAAACACTCCCAAGCAGCCCAGGAGAGCCCTGCTCCAGGGCAGAATGAAGGAGGCAGTGATGTGAGCAGCCTGGGAAGCTGTCAGGGTGTGTGTTGTGCCAAGGCACTCTAGCACCCCGTCCATCAGCCCCAGGAGGGCACAGCTGCCGTGTTAATGACACTCCTGGGCTGTACTTCAGTCAGGTCGTTTGACCATGGTTGCCAACACCCTAATCAATGGATCGAAGCAGGAGGAGTCTGCTCTGCTGGCAGACAGCTCAGTGGCCAGGCAGTTTGATCTAAAGCTGGTGTCTGGAATTTTTAATCCCTAATGTACTGGTATGGCTGAATTGAAAACCCCTTTTCCCCAGGTAACACTTATTTCCATTCCAGACCAGCAATGAAGGCAATCAGGCTGAAGGAGAACTCCGCTGATTTTGAATGTCTAGTTTCCAAAAAAGTGGAAACAATCTGTTTGGATTTTGACATAACATTTCTTTTGCTGTGTTAGAATTTTTATAAGAAAAAGAAGGACTGCATGCCCATGAAAAGTTTTTTTCCACCTACACCATCCAATGTAATAAAAGACATTAATTATCCATACAAGTCATGCTTCTCCATAAAATGAAATATTTTTCAAAACAAACAACAACAAAACCCCCATTTCATTACTGATATGATTTGTGCTGCTCAGATCAAACTGCTGAATTTTGTATTTTTTATTTGAGACATTTTTATTTTCTATAGTCTTATACGATAAAATATTATCACATTATTTCCTTTCATTTTCCAGCTCCACAATGAGGCATGTTCCAGCAGAAAAGTATTTTCGACTCAGCTCCTTTTAAAAACCCATCAATTATTATAATTGTCCCAGTGCATCATAAGAACATTTAATTAGTGGTAAACTGGAGAGAGGCTGAGCAGTATAATTTAGTAGTTATCCAGATTTCCAGAGTTCTTTGATAAATGTTCTAAAGTATCTGTACCTAGAAAATTGAAAAAAAGAAAACCAGCTGACCTTAAAGTAAAGGAGAAAGCAAGCCTGTAATTGCTCAGGGGACAGGTGTAGTAACTACTTGTAGAATATCTGAGACACCAAAGCACCAGAGAGGCAGTAGTTCCTGGAGCTCCAAGTTAGCAACTGGAACTCCAAGTCTAACCAACTACCTGGAGTAGGAAGGGAAATATTTTAAAAGCTGGTTTCTATATGGTTTGTGGTTTGGGTCAGGTTTTCAGTTACTGCTTCCACAGCTTACCCAGATCATGCCATCCCATTCCAGGGACTGGAAGGTGGCAACTGGCACAGGTGCCCTGGATTCCTTAGTTCCAGAACAGTTTTGCCATACATTTCATAGTGTTCTCACATTGTGCTTCTCTTTCTGTCACTGCCAGTGATGCTAAAACAAAAATATCTGTATTTTCCACTTGTGAGAACAGATTCAGGGCTGAAGCAGTACAATAAAAAATAAATTCTATGTCTATCAAGAACTCATTATTGCAACAATAGGGTATTAATAATTTGTTTCCGCTGGAAAAAGCAGAAAGGAAATGTCAATAACATTTACCAGTATGAATACTCTCAGAATTGCTGCACATTTAATTACAGCTTTGGCTTTAGAAGTCTCTTTTCTCTCTCTCTCTCTCTAAGCAAACACAGTTTATTCAACCAGGAACAGAGTTCCTCCCTCGTCAGAAACAACACAAGATATCTTATATCTGCCCTCCTGGGAAGCAATTTCAAATATTTGTGAGGTAAGAAATCATTCCAGGCTGATGTTTTAACTGCACTTTGAGCTGCTAGATTTTGCTGCCTGCCTCACTGTTTCAGCTTTTCCTTCCTTGCTGCCAAGCCCTCCTTCCATGCCATCTAGTCTAGCACAGCCACTTGCCACTTCTCCTTCCACCCTCTGCAGCCTGGAAAAAGGATACCCCTGCTCCCAGGAGCGACCACAGTGGTGGCAAGGAAGCTTGGGCATGGGCATTGCTCCCGTCGTGGTCTAAAAGCTTTCTGAGCCCTGGGGAGAAGTGATTTGACAGATAGGAGCAGCTCAGCAGCCTGCAATTGCAGCAGGAATAAAAGAAGCCAGGCAGCACAACCACAACTGTACAGCCGAGGTAAATGACAACAGTGGCACAGAATTCAGCACCGGGACTCCTCGAATGGCAGCTGCAGAGTCAGCCCTGCACCACTTTGTGGAGGCCAGTGGGCCAACAGGGAAAGAGCCCACAGCCCTTCCCTGGAGGGAAACCCCCTCAAGCCATAACCTCCATTAGGGCGAGGAAAAAAGGCTTCTCCCAGCATGCTGTGTTGTGACATGCAGATTTAATGTATCCCATTGGTCCTTCCCCTTCCCTCCCCCCCTGTGCCCTCATCCCATTGGTGCTGGTGTTTTGCCCCGCCCCTCAAAATCTGTATAAAACACCCTGCTCTCACCACTTGAGTGGCTCTTTGTCCCTGGATCTCTTTGGTGAAGAGGCTCAATAGCGCTCTCCTTGGAACCCCACATGAAGACTGTGTGTCTCCTGTGTCCCCTGGATCCCAGAATTGCTGAAATCACTCAATGTGAGCCCAAACATGCCTGTGTCCTCAAGGTGTCTTTCTCAAGATGCTTTTCGGGAAGGTTACGGCACTCTGCAGAGAACCACCCACCACAACACCATTTTCTTGGGGTTCCTTTCTCATTTAGCTTCTCCACAGTCTCTCTCTGACTTCAGACACGCATCCCCAGGAAGCACACTGGATTTCCTCTGAAACAGGATGCTGCTTGCAGTACTGGCTGGGTTGGTGTGAGCTGGCAGGACCAACAAGAGAGGGACCTGCAGTGCAGCTGGCACTCCAGAAAGCCCCCAGAACACCACATCTCATTGAATATGCCTGTCTATATACACACCTTGGGCTTAAACCCTGGAGGTGACTCTGGCAGAAAACCCAGGGTACCACTGCAGAGTTACACTTTGTACCTAAATATAGGCCTGTACAGGCTGAGGAAGCAATTTGCTAACTGAATGGTGTTAACACCGACTTCTAAATCACACCAGAAACATCTTATAGTATGTCTGTAGCCATAGGCTGAGCATGATTCAGTTATTAGTGAAAATAATTAGGCCGACGCTAGACTCTCATTGCTTCTCTTGAAGCTACAGAGGTTACATTTTCCAGCCCACAGTATCCAGATTTCTACCTAGTTCTGCATAATTTCCTCAGGATTTCAAGTCATTAAGTGAACCATTTTTTTCTCTTACTTTCATTAAACAATATGACACAAACTGTGTGCAGAAAACTGCTTTATTTGCCAACCATTAATTTTTTCAAGCATTAAAATAGCACCTGATCACCTTCTCTTGCAACACACAGCTTGCCTTGTTAATGTTTCTGCAGAAAATTTGCTTTGCTATAGAGACAAATACACTTGTATATTGTTCTTTCTGACACCCATCCTATGACAGACCATAAGAGGGATGTAGGCAATATCTGTAAATCACTAATGCCTACAGAATGTGAACAGTAACCAGTTTGTCCAGGTGGTTTTTGTTTAGCAAAAGCTGGATTACATCAAATAACACACAGAAAGTAACCACTATTCACACAGCACATGGGGGGGGATTCCAATCTGTAGACTACTGTTACTGACATCATGTTTGCACTGAATACAAACTTCATCTGTTTTTTTTCTTCTGCCCAAATGAAACAAACAAAAATACCTCCCCTCATGGGATTTTTCACATTGTCTCTTGAGCCAAATGCTCTCTGTTCTTTCTTTTTTTTACTGGACTGTGTTCCCTGGGACACAAGTTTTCCAAAATTCCTGGAAAGCAAGTAACATCTCTGGTAAACTTGCCCAGTTATCAGAAAGAAGAAGCTGCTGTCTCAGGTATTTTCATATAGTACCTTTACCTTCAAAAGATCCATGTCCATTCAAAACATTTTTTAGAGCTTTAATATTTGCATTTTGAGAGGAAAATTAGTCCACCTGTGGGGTTGTGCAGCACATGGGGAGGCTCAGACTTCATCATTTTTAGCTGCATGTTGTTTTTGCATGGAACAGAGGGGCACTTCAGTTTAATCTGTTTCCTGTTTGAATGACATGAACAGCCTGAAACAGGGAGAAATTTCGAGCAGTGTTTTGAATGCACCTCAGTGCATTTTACAGCAAGTAAAACAAGGCAATCTCCTGGCCCCTGTAACATTGTGATTTAGCACGATTAGGACTGCCTATCTCCTTTCTCATTGCAACCAACCAAGAACAATATAGAGCCATCCGTAACATGTGTGCCTTGCAAAAAGAAACAGCTGCATCCCGATGTGAAGGAACCTGGCTTGGACTGTCCACTCACTGTTGGTCTCGTTACAGCTCCCTTTACACAGTCTGCAAGCACAGGGAGTGAGGAACAGGCTTTGAGCCTTAGGAATGCCTACTCAGCATACACACTGGAATGTTTTGGGGTGCTTTGAAGAACTGGAGAGGGACTTTAACAAGGGCATTTAGTGACAGAACAAGAGGTAATGGCTTTGAAATGAAAGGGGGTGGGTTTGGATTAGAAGTTAGGAAGAAATTTTTTTACTTTGAGGGTGGTAAGGAGCTGAAACAGGTTTATCAGAGCCCCATCTCTGGAAGTATTCAAGGCCAGTTTGGATGGGGCTTTTGAGCAACCTGGTCAAGCAGAAGGTGTCCCTCCCCGTGGCAGGAAGGTTGGGCCTCAATGATCTTTAATCTCTTCCAACCCAAACCATTCTATGATTCTAAGTTTATAGTTCTAATGTCACTCCATCTGTTTGTGTGTGTGTATCTATGTGGATAGATGAACATCCTGGGGCTTATCCAGAACTTCAGGAGTCACTTTCTTTCTGTGATCCCTCTCTGTCTTGAGCTGACAGGATTCTCTGAGGACCAAGTAGACACAATATGTAGTTGAAAAAAATTCTTAGAATTTGGCCCATGCAGAAGTTTTATCCTACCCACAGCTGAGTGTAGAGAGGGAGTGAGTAAATCCTCACTGCAGGAGATGGTGGTCTGCCAGGCTCCATAAACCCTAGGACATCTCTGTGCAACCTGCAGGTGGTTGAAAACACCTGCTGATTCACTAAATGGAGATAATGCTGCTGGGACACCTTATGCCTGTTGTAATGGGGCTCACATTTAATAGAAAGAGTCATACAGAGCCACTGACTCTGCAAAACCCAGGTTAAAAATATCCATGTGCCGATGTCAGCTTCCTTTTATTTTTGTCTTAAAGTAGCAGTAATGACCTTGGCACAAAGCACTGCCTGGAGGCAAATGACCAGCTGGGATTAATGGCCCTTGACTTAATTTCTGCCCATCAGCACCTCCCAGCCAGTCATTAATCCTGCTGAAATGCTCAGTGCATTGATTATTATTGATTCATTCACTGATTGTGTCCACGGTCTGAAGTTAGAAGCTGAAGTATTGAAGGCACCCTGGGGACTCTTCTAATAAGATGAGTTTGCTTAATTCATAGACTATTTGAGGTGCTTTAAAAAGAAGCATCATAAAAAGAGGTAGAAAAGGCAAAGAGCACTTATAGGACAATGAAACCCAGATTTCTCAGGCTATTAGAGTTGATGGCATGTATCAAATTACTTCAAATAGGCTTGGTACATAAAGCAGGAGCATAGAGGAATTCAACATGTATTACATGTGTCACTTCCCAAGATTCCAGGCAAGAAAGCCCATGAGATAACCTGGGTGTAGGGCAGGATAGGCATTTGTGGGGTCAATGTCCCACATCTCTTACTGAAGACATCACTGTTCCATTCGCCTTCAGAAATGCAGACATCCTCATTTTCTGCACATTGCCTGGACACATTTAGTTCCCCTTCCCCTTGCACTTGTTGCTGTCTGACCTCATCTGTTCTTCAAGGAGTTTGATCTGAATAATTAATATTGTACTCTTCAGGAAACCAGACTGATTACTTTTAATATCTCCTTTATGAATAGGATCTGCAAATTGCAAAGGAGAGGAAAAACAGTTTAAAAGACAATATGGTTTAATAACCTGACACCTCCACATTTTTTTTCAAGTTGCTCTTCTGGGATTCAGTGTAAAGGATAAATTAAAGGTAGCAGTATCATCTTTGGATGAGTTATTTCACATCTTTTGATTTTCCACTATATATCAAATGACAAGAATGCACATGAAAGAGAAAACCTGTGGTGGAAAGTATTCCCAAATGTACCTTGCTGAGGTGCTTCCAAAGTGCTGATGGCTGCCAAACACTCCATGATGATGAAAACACTATTGGACAAGTTGTCCTGCTTCTGAAGAATGTGGGTAGATTTTTCATAACAGAAAAGAAATAGAGCAATGTTTCTAAGGAATTGCTTCTCTGCTCCTGACTTGCAAAGCATTTAAAAGAACTTAGTTACAATGATAAAAGCCCCTGACCTCCTTGATCAACAGGAGGAAGAAGTTTTGAGTTCATAAATGCCAGAGGGTTCTAGTGCCTGTTTATCTCTGCCCACTCATTGCTGACACTGTGACACTGTTTAAACGGTATAACTGTTTTCTGTTTCACACACTTTGCCAGTAAAATATGAGTACTGTTCTCTTCTTCCATAGGATACCTACATATTTCAAATGGTGTAGAGTGCACAGAGTCTTTGGATAGGAATTTCTCCCAATCTGCTATTGTGAATGAGCAATAAAGGGTTTTCTTGGTGAGATTAACTGTTTCCAAAATCTCAAACTGTGAACTATTTATTCAAAAGCTATCAAATTCACATAATCAGTTCCTTACAAAAATATCTTCTTGTGTGGGAGAACAAAAAACAGACTTGAGAAAGTTGCACTCTCTGTGAGTCTGAGGTCAGTTCTCAAAAACATTTTTCTTGAGAAACTATGGGTCAACAGTAAAAAACTGTGTTGCCTTAGAGGTATTGTATATACCCATATGAATTCATCCATCAGAGCTCATTAGGGTCATCCTCAGTCAATTGGAAGAAATAGGTATTTTCAGGATGTGATTTTAGTGAATCTGTTTTATGCACCCACCTTAAGATGAGGAGGCACCTGAGATCCACTACTCTCTTTTCTTTTAACACTAATGGGACCTTGGGCTGCCTAGGTCCCTTGTGTTTTTTAAATATCTACACTAAAGCAAAAGAATCTCATATCCAATGAAGACAGGTGTCACACTACAGTCCAGTGTTGACATCCACTGTCTAGTGAGAAGATAAATCAATACAGCAGGAGTGCGAAGGAGAGACTGGGTCCAGATTGTCTTCTAGAAAGGAATTCATCCCTCCATTTTTTCATAAAACAAGAGTGTACAACTAGACTGCTGTTTTTTTCAGTCTCATGGATAAAGTTTCATACTGGATAAACGAAAATGAACTCCACATTCTCCTGTACTTTAGAAAAAAGGTGCAGAGTGACTGTGTAAGATTCTTGGCAGTGTTGGTCTCTGACAGCCTCTCCCTGAAGCCCCAAGATAAACACCTTGACTTGGAGAGCTGTGATGCTGTCTTGGTTTGAGACAAGTTAGGAGGAATGATCACATCATCCTGGAAAATTGAAGCAGCTTTACAAGACAGATCTTGTGGATCTCAGTCTAAGGGGCTTGATTTTTTCCTGATCTACAGTGACAGCCTAGGAGTCTAATGGAGTCGTGTGAGTTCCATGAGGTGGAAGACATCTAAAAGTGCAGTGCCATTATAGCAACCTATGCAAAATACACAAACCACGGCATATGCAAACAACAGCTTCTGTGGTTTTAGCTTTGCTTATTTATCTCTCAGTGCAGTGACAAAACCTTGCTATTTCCTTGCTGTGAACCTTTTGTCTCGGTGTGTTTGGTAAGTCTGTTTTCCAGTATGGCATGGGATTGAATTCATCTAGAGGAATACCAGAAATGCAGGAGCTGGAAGTAATGCTGTAGTTTTCTTAACATATGGAGATACCTGTGCTCAAATATCAATGAATGCAAACCATGTTATGTAGCCACCTAATTCTTCCCTTTGATTAAATCTACTGAACTTCACCTGGTTGGTTTTGTTGCTTCTGGGATCCTGCCACGGTTAATAGTGATGTAATTTGGCCACGTCTCCACGGTTTACTCTCTCTGCTCAGATATTCAGATAGTTTGTTTTTTCTCAGCCCTGCTTTCTTCCCATTTTTATTTTTCAGAACTGTTGAAAGGCTTTTAGAATTTTCACAGTTCTGTTCAAAGTGACAAAGGCAAGTGTTACTGATAGTGCCATCCTGAGCAGGGAGCTGCCACATCTTAGTGGCATTCCCAGTGTCTTATATGCACAAAGCGGTGAGATTCCCAAAGTAAAAAATGTAATATTTTGGAAGATGGAATACATTGGCAGGTAAATCTTTATGAAATTGCCTCTAATTAGAACCCACAGCAGAGACAAATCCTTTAGTCACAGCAGTGTCACTTGAAAATGTGCATGTTCTTGTTTTGCCTTTGAAACCATCAAAGAAAAATCATATGTATTGGTTTGACTCTATTGCCATAAGTTTTCATTAGAAATAGGGGGAAGAAACGAGTGAAGAAAAGCAGGAATGGATAGGAAAAAATTAACAATGGCTTTGGCAAAATGAGATCTACTTTGAGTGGAGCATTGCACTCCTTTCTGCAGCCAATTTCCTATTTCCAACAGGTACTACCTCACTCTCTCCCACTCTTCCCAAAATTTCTTCATAAACATTTTAAGAAGCTTAATTGTGAATTGCAATGGAAAGCAACATGTTCACGTTTATTCCAGATCCCTTATCTCCATCTCAAAATGTTAATTGAAATTCCAACATTAATTGGGACTTCAATATTAATTGGAATTTGCTGGAATATGTCCAGGCTGAGTTGGTTCTCTTTGTCAGGGAGAACATGTTCCCTTTTGAGGGCCTAGGAAGGGAAATTGATTCACTCTTATGCCAAAACATATGTAAAGAGAAACAAAACAAGAAGAAACAGAGAAAGGGATGATCAAGGGGAACACAAAGTAAATTTTCTCTCCTGCCCTCTGCCCCAGATTTCCAAAGTGCTAAGTGCAGATCTCCTGTTTGCTTACACGGGCGCTTACTCAGGTCTGAGAAGGTATCCAGGTCTGAGTCTTTACCCTGATCACAATCCAAGCTTTGTTTTGGCACTGTAGAGTGAAACAACTGACTGTAGTGGATTATGCATTCCAGTTTTTACCATGGCCAAATTATGACATAGTAAACCCCTCAACAGTAAGGGCTATTGTTAAACTACAGAATGTCAGAGTGTGAGGGCCTCAGAGAAGAAAAACAGAGTCCTTGTTTCAAGACAAAGGAGGAATAGGTTCATCCCAATTAGAAGTTGCCCTTAGGTCAATTTAGAGCCCCCCAGAGCCCTGCACCCACAAATATGTCATTATTTATCTGGAGCACTCCCCACAGCTACAAGCCTAGTGAAAAGTTATACACACAAAGGTTGATTGCCAACTCATTCTAAATATGTCAGGCTTCCCATTTGTCATGATCCAACATTCAGGGACCACACAGACTTTGCAGCAGTCACAGAGAAGAAGCTTGCCTCCTTTTGCTCAAAGCTCAGATTTGTCCGTATGTGTTTTTGTTCCTATTGTTGCTCCAAACTACCCCTCCAGTGAATGAAAAGGGCCAGGTAACTTCAGAGGGCAGCTGAGATCTTCAGGCTGCTGAATTGAGAAAATGCTGCTTTCTTTCTGTTGCCTATGGCAGGAACAGGGTAGGTCCATGACTGATTAAAAGCAGCCAGAAACTTCAGATGATGTGTTCTGTGTATCCAAAAGTGGTGCCAGGCCATTCCATCCATCTAAATAATGTTTCATATGAATTCCTGTTCTTTCTATCTCTAAATACAGCTGGTGGTAGAGGGAAAGCACACTAGATCACTGTACATTCTAAATATTTAAATTCTACCACTCACTGAATTGATAAATTTTCATTGTGTAGAGGAAGTCAGTAATATAATTACATGATTTAAAAATACTGGGATCTGATAAATTTTAAGTGCATTTGAGAAATTTCTGTACTGACAGTGACTCTTGATTACATATTAAGAGTTTAATAGGGGTTTGCCTAAGAACCTCTTTAACCATTCAAAATGAGAATTTGTCACTTGTTACAATTTTACTTTTTGTTTGCATTTCGCTCATTGCAATTATCCAAACTGGGATTTGGCAATACCTTAAGAAATGCATATAGACCCAGTTAAATCATCAGAACTCCCCCAACTCCATCTGTTAAACCTGAGGGGCTGCACAGGTGGCACACCAGCTGAGCATTCCACAACATCCTCCTCCCTGCACAGAGCTCTATCCACTGGGACTGCAATAAAAGCCACATTACCATATTGTCTATACATCACCACCGAGACTATCTGGATAGTAAAGTTAACCATGTGGCTTTGCTTCTTTTTGCATCTCAGTTTCATTTTTTTGGTTCTCCTTATTTTAGCTAGCACAAGTCTTTTTGCTTCTAATTCTCCATACGTGAACAGTTGCTTTTCTGTGAAATAGATCTCTTTAGTGTAAATATTTGAAATAAGAATGTTTCCCTCCATATTTTTACATCAGGTTTTTAATGTAAAAATCAAATGACAGATCTCTTTATATTCATACTTTCCTAGTATTTTTTTCCTAATTGTAGCAGAACAGTAGCTTAGAGTACCTCTTCTTTTTGCCAAGTGATAGAACAGGTTTTCTGCTTCTTGCTTAACTGCATTTTGTTAATTGGTTTTCTGGGTCTTTTAATTTTGAAAATATGTTTTTTCTTTTCCCTCTCTTTCCATTTGTCCTCTTTTTTGTTTATCTGCCTATTTTATTCCTTCAATATCTTTGCTTCTTATTTATTTTCAAATACTATTGTTTTATTTTCTTTCTTTTTTTTTTTTCATTGTCTCTGGCTTTTTCTCTCTTTGCTGGAATTGTAGCAAAGAATATTTTGTCAAAGCTTTGAAACTTTCATTTTCTTCTAGAAAACACATAAGTTAAAGTCAGTGGAACTTACTAAAAAAAGAAAACTGTGAAATTTTATGGCTATATGTGGCAGAGAGATTTCAGCAATTACAGTAGACTCAAAGCAGACTTGCAAGCTTCAGACAGCTTATTCCAAAGTTTAATTTGATTTTATGATTTCTTCCTGGAATACTTAATGTTGTCTGAAGCTAGGCAGGGTTTTGTGGTTTTGTTTGTTTGTTTGTTTGTTTTTTGTTTCTTGGGAAAATTCGATTACCAGAAGTTGCCAATATTTCAAAATTCCTTGAAGAGTGACAGGATTAGGAGAGCATTAATCCTCTCAGTTTGGAGTGAGCCTTTATTGCTGCTTATGTGCTATACACAAGTTTTGCCTTTCCTAGTGCTTTGCTTAGAATAGATAACTCCAGGCTCCTAATAAATATTGCTGCCTCCTAAAACCTCTGGGTATTTTCTCATTCTCACTTGCATTTTACATGGCTCTGCCTTAGATTACCCCTGAAATCCCTACACAACTGCATTGTCTGATCCAGCTGCAGCTCACTGAGTTTCCTGTGGGCTGACACAGAATCAGTTTGCTGTTCATGAACAGATGTGTCAAGCTGTTCAAAGACGGCATCTCTGGCGATGTAAATTCCTCTTTAGGCACTGACTGGAGTGCTCGTTACCATAGTACCTGCACCTCCAAAACATTAATAAAGTACACACTGCTCCAAGAGAGAGAAATATCACTGCTGCAGCTTTCATGGTGCAGGAAATTGAGTTATGCTAAGCTGGGAATAGTGGGAGCCTGAAAATAGTAGCCTGAGGTTTTTCCCAGATTAAAGACTGAGGGAAGTCACCAGCACAGCTCTGTTAAGTCCCTGCTCTGAAATTTGTCCTGGAGGAAGCTTCCACTGTTTACTGGTTAAGCACAGAGCCTAAAGAGTCAACCTAAATATACTAGCATCATGCTGGTACCCTGAGCAGAGCAGGAATCAACAGAGAGTTTTCTTGTTACAGCAATTGAAGACAACCTGCCCACTGAATTTAATGCCCCAGAGCTGCTGAGCCTCTCTGCTCTCCCTCCCCCATGCCAGGAGAGCTTCCCCACTCTGTGTTAACTGTCTGCCAGTTTTGTGATGGTTCTTCCCTCCCTCTCCTGTGTGCTCAGCAATGCCAGCAGGCACTGAGGGCAGCCCCTGGGGTACCTCTGGCACCCTCAGCTCGGATTTTGCCATTCAGAGGGGCTCAGCAGTGCTGTGGGTTGGCACCTCGATGCTCTTGCTCAGCCCTAGTGAACAGCGACCACATCCACTCCTTTGACTGACCACAAAAAAGATGTCATTTAGACCACTTGACTTTAACCAGACCTGCAGCTGAAAATGTTTGATAGCAGTCTTTAAAATCTTCCTGCATAATAACCCCTAGACAAGATGTGACTTGTGTGAATGCTAATGAAATTTAAATGTCATGAATGCATGGTGTGATTTAGAAATTGCTAAACGTTCAGAACAGTCCAGATCCTCAAAGGCATTTTCATATTTATTACCTTTAAAACAACAGCACCCATGAAGCTAAATCCTTTGGGACAGATGTAATCTGCGTTATTGTGGGATGTTGGAATGAATGCAGACTAGAAAATTTGCTGTCAGGCCTAAGAAGAACCTTCTGTTGCTATGTTTCCCACTTCTCCCAAGTATTACCTTTCAGCTCACAATGCCAAGTCTAAGTTTCCAGTGAGTTTCCAGCCCTCACAAAAAGCAAAAATAAATTCTGAAAATATTAAGAGACCACTTGGAATATAGGATACAGCTCCACAAGAAAGGAAAAACCACTTTCCCTTCTTGTTAGTATTTCTGCCTTTAGTGAAATAATGCTCACTGACAACCCCTTGTGCTTGCAGTTCTTCCTTTTAAGATCTTTGCCATCTGGGATGCCTAACTCTTCCATTTCTACGAGAAGACATTAACGTCTGCTGACATTGACCTTGACCTCCTTTACATTGTAATGTTCTTGAAGCATTGCAGTCTGCATACTTCACACACCAAATCCAAACAGTTATGCAGTTTCTTCTCTTGGAAAGTCATATTTTATAACTAGTTATGTCCTCAGGCTTCACTATCTAGGAGGATAAAAATAAATTACATTTATGTCACCAAACTACAATCCTGATTGTTGTAGGTAGTTCTGTGACTCCTTCATGGATTGTATTTCAGAGTTGGGTATAATATGAAATCAAAAATAGGTATATGACACCTTTCTTATTTAAATGCATAATGGGGGGTCAATGTTCTTGTTGTGCTTCTTCACAGCTTTTCCAGGATACAGCATCAAGATGAGAAGCCACAATGGGCAAAATCTGTTTATTTTGAATTTAGCTTTTATTGTGCCAGCTTGAAACACTTGGCATTTCATAAAGTTTAAGGCAGTAATATCAAGCACATCATTGATAAGCAAACAGAAATTAAACAAGTTTATAATTCCATAGGTCATATTCCACCATTAGTGCATTGGAGGAGCCCACAAACTGTTGAGATAATTGCTTTATCTCTCCACTTCTTTTTTTATTCTTCCTGATTTTTCCCTGCCTTAGATAAGTCACATCTAGGCTTTGAAGCAAAGAGTTCCTCTGCTCATCATCTGTACAGTGCCCAGGGAAAATTCAGTCCTGCACTCTTCCTTTCAACTTCCACCTCCAAAGGCAACAAAAATCAGGAATGGGGGTTCATTAATCCATAATGCCACAGCTGGCATCTTGCTTGTCTTCCTTCAGACACCTCCACTGTAGGTTTGTTCATCTGAGATGGTCAGCTTGAGCTGTCTTTATACTCAGTGTGGAGAAGCAAGTAGTTTTGGGATATTGATTGCTCTGCATTGTTTTGCCTCTCAGCTTTAGGAAAAAAAGGAACTTTACATCCAATTGTCTGTGCAGTGATTGCACACAGTGATCTTCACTGGGCACTACAGAATAGCCAGGTTAGGCAGAAGTGAGTAGTTTCAGTTAAGGGAAATAGTGTCACAGCTTGGTGAACATCTTCTGTTCAGGGGCTCTCCTTCATGTGGGTAAGTCAGTTTTTTGCTTGCTTTTCACCCTGGGAGCAGCACAGAGGAAGTTCAGCCAGAATGTTTCACAATTACTCTTAGCCCTACAGGAAATCTCACAGAAATCGATTCAGCTGGACTTTGCAAATTTGAAGGACACTGTGGTCAAAAAAAGATGAATTTGATTATATTTCTCTACATTTAAACTAAAAATAGAAGGGGAAGCAGTTACGACAGAAGGTCTCATGTTAAGGTTGAGATTGAGAGCCCTCAGTACATGGTGAGGGCATTCCCACCACAATAAATCCTTCAGAAATTGTGATTGCTGAACAACCACAGAAGTAATGAAGAATGGAACTGAGGTAACTCACAGTCTGTCACTCTGGCTCCAGTTGTCTGGGACCTGACCAAATATAGAGATTTTTTTCTTTTCTTGAGACTTATTTTTGGTTCAAATGTGAAAGATATTAGAGACATGGAAGATTTCACCAGAGCCTATCCAAGAATGGGCCTTCAGCTGGTGTTAATTGATATCACTCCTTTAAAACCATAAAAATATTATGCATCATATTCTCCTATAGTGCCTCTTTTTACAAGCAAATAAATTTGCAGGCCAGAGGAAATGGCAGACAGTGCTGAATAAAAAAATTATTTCGAATACCAGCATTTTTCATAGTATCATCTCTACATTCCACAACAGCAAACAACAGTAAAATGGGGTGTAACATTTGGATTAAAAACCTGCTTCAATAACTCCTGAATGAAATGTCATTGCTTTAAGAACAATTTTACAATTTAAAGCACGTGACTCAGTTTTGTTTGCAGCTTGAAGAACACAATATTGTACAATGAAATGATCTGCAATGTACAAATAAGGCTCGGTGCTATTTTGGAACTACTTATTTGAGCAAAGCTACCAAAGTAGAAATCATTTGCTGATGATCAGTGCTGTGTGTTCACTGCACCACAGGAGGTGACTTCTTCTAATTTCATTTTAGCCAGAGTTTAATTTCCATGTCACTGTTTATTTGTAAACATCAACATGATACAGCCCAGATCTTTTGGATGATACTGTTCCTGAAACAACAGCTATCTGCAATTACAAGATTGAATTAGCTTCGGTTTCATCACCATCATCTAACTCTGCTGAAATGCATGAATATATCTCCCTTAATAACAGCTTGCATCAGTCATCTCCAGGCATTGTATCTTTATTTCTGAGATAAGATAGAAAGTCTCCTTTCTGCTGAGCAGAGCCAACACAGAGCCGAGGCCTTTCCTGCTCCTCCCCACCCCACCAGCGAGGAGGCTGGGGTGCACAAGGGGTGGGGAGGGGACACAGCAGGGACAGCTGAGCCCAACGGGCCCAAGGGAGGGGCCACACCTTTTGATATCATGTTTAGTGTGTAAACAAGGGGAAGAAGCAAGGGGGGTATTCAGAGTGATGGCATTTGTCCCCCCCGAAATCTCAATTACATGTGATGGAGCTCTGCTGTTGTGGGGGGTGGCTGAACACCTGCCTGTCCATGGGAAGTACTGAGTGAGTTCCTGGATCTGCTTTGCTTCTGTGCATGGCTTTTGCTTTACCTGTAAACTGTCTTTACTTCAACCCACGTGTTTTGTCACATTTGCCCTTGTAAGTCTCCGCCCCATCCAAGCAGGGAAGGCTGAGCAAGGATCTGTGTGGGGCTGAGCTGCCAGCTGTGGTCAAACCACCACAAATTGATGCCTCTGAGATCACAGAAATGGAGCACAGAGTGTGCATCATGATTGAAGATGAAATAGCTCCTGCTCAACACCGACAACCGGCATGCAGTCTACATATATATGAATATTGTCACAACGTTTTGTCAACATGTGCTGAAAGTATTCATTCCACATACAGTCCTGGCCTTTATGACCTTACAGTAAGAAAAATTCTCACAATTCAAATTTCTTAAAATTCAAACTGAAAGAAGAAGAAGTATTTTCACCGATTCATGCTCCCAGTCTCATGTTGATGAGCAGCAGCGTGTTTGTGGTGACCAACGCTTCTGTCGAACTGTGCGATCCAGGGTCCCTAACATCATCTGTCTTTTTTGTGTCTCTCGCAATTATTTCAGGCTGTCTAAGTTTCCAGTATGTGTTTTTGTATTCCTTTGGGTCTGGCAGTGATCAGTGTCTCCATTCTGTCCCACCTCTGTGAATCATCAGGCCATTCTTTATCCCTGGGTCTGGGCGTCCTGTGAAGCTGGAGGCAATATGCTGGGGTCTTGCTGACTGCTGTGTGCCCCAGACATTCTGAGAGCCCTGTCCCTGCTTTATGCTCCTGCTGGTGTCTCCACACCCAGCCATCTTCCATTTCCACCACTCTTAGTCTTCCTATCACAGTGCTGCACACCCTGACTAATAGAGCTGTGTGATCAACATCAATTTAATCCTGCCAAGGAGTCATGCCTTGTTTCTTGATCATCTTTCAGCTCACCTAGTGCACTGCATTTCAATCTAGTACAACATTCAAAACAGGACAAAATTTGATTTTTATGCATTTTTCTACTTGTTTAAATCATTGAGAGCTTCTTTTCATTTGCCAGGTAAGGTTGATTTTAATTTTCTTCAGCTATTGACGATTAAGCTTGTCCCTAGTCTTTACCTGCTGGATATGGTCACCACAATAAATCATATCTCTGATTAGCTACTCCATTCTGAAATAGATGTTTGAGGTGAAAGGAATCATCCTCTGATGAAAAATATGTTTTTTTTGCCACTGGCAGTAAGAGAACTTAGATTTGCTTAGTCCAGTCAGCCAAATCTTTGTTAGTTTAGGCTGCAAAAAAACCTTTTACAGAAACACAGCTGGAACCATTTCCAAATGCTCAGTGAACCACAGAGACCCACAACATGCTCTGACTGTCCAACACTTGTCACACACCTTCTGCTGGCCCGAGAAGGTACAGAAAATCAATGGAACTTCAGCCTGTAAGGCTAGAAATAATCTGCATAATAAACTTGAGGAGTTTGAGATTTAGAATACTTAAAATGGCTGATCTAAAAAATAAGATCCTGCCTGCCCTGTTCAATCTGATCTAGCACCAGAGAAGAAAGACACGCTCTCCTTTAACACTGTGGATATCCAAGGCATGGGAGATCTCGGCCAAAACCTATACTTGCCTTTGGAGTGAAACAAACTGCTAACCCAGCTCTGAAAACTTCAGGAAGATTGAGCTCTGAGTTTTGTGCATCTGCATCAGAACAAAAATGAAAGTTTAGTTTACCTGACTGTTTCAGGTGGTTTTTTGTTGGTGTTTTTTTTTTTTTTTTTTTTTTTTTTTTTTTTTTTTTTTTG